>NC_083110.1:13059990-13372589 GCF_949774975.1 Lagenorhynchus albirostris
TCTTAATTCTTTTTAAGTGTAAGTGCAGTTCAGTAGGGTTAAGTGCATTCACCTTGTGGTGCAACCGGTCTCCAGAATGGTTTTCATCTTGCAAAACTGAAACTCTATACCCATTAAACACTAATTCCCCACTCTCCCCTCCCTCAGCCCCTGGCACCACCCCTCTACCTTCTGTTTCTATGAATTTGGCTTCTCTAGATACCTCACATAAGTGGAATCATGCTGTAGTTGTCTTTTTGTGACTGGCTCATTTCACTTAGCATAATGCCCTCAAGATTCATACATGGTGGCTAGTGGGAAGCTGCTACACAGCACAGGGAGATTAGCTCGATGCTTTGTGACCACCTAGGGCGTGGGATAGGGAGGGTGGGAGGGAGGTTTAAGAGGGAGGGGATATGGGGATATATGTACACACATAGCTGATTCACTTTGTTGTACAGCAGAAACTAACACAACATGGTAAAGCAATTATACTCCAATAAAGGTGTAAAAAAAGAAAAAGGATTCATCCATGTTGCAGCATGTGTCAGAATTTCCTTCCTTTTTTAAGGCTGAATAATATTCTGTTGAGTACCTATACCACATGTCGTTTATCCATTCATCCATCCATTCATCCATTCATTACCTGAGCCCTATGTTCCTAGAAAATAGCAGTCAAGAAACCCCCCTATGCTTTTATGCATCAAAATGGCTTACTGCAAAAAACTACCCTTCAGAAGATAAATAAGTACTGGGGATGTAATGTACAACACGGTAAATATAATTAACATGCTGTATGTTATATATGAAAGTTGTTAAGAGAATAAATCCAAAGAGTTCTCATCATAAGAAAAAACATTTTTTTCTATTTCTTTCATTTTATGTCTACATAAGATGATGTGTGGTCACAAAATTTACTGTGGTAATCATCTCATGATGTACGTAAGTCAAATCATTATGCTGTCAGCCACAAAAAGGAATGAAAGCGTGCCATTTGCAGAGACACGGATGGACCTAGAGACTGTCATACAGAGTGAAGTAAGTCAGAAAGAGAAAAACAAGTATCATATAATATCTCTTATCTGTGGAATCTATAAAATGGTACAGATGAACTTATTTGCAAAACAGAAATAGAGACACCAATGTAGAGAACAAACGTATGGATACCAAGGGGGGAAAGGGGGGGGTGGGATGAACTGGGAGATTGGGATTGACATATATGTACACTACTATGTGTAAAATACATAACTAATGAGAACCTACTGTATAGCACATGGAACTCTACTCAATGCTCTGTGGTGACCTAAATGGGAAGGAAATCCAAAAAAGAGGAGATATATGTATATAATAGCTGATTCACTTTGCTATATGGCAGTAACTAACACAACATTGTAAAGCAACTATACTCCCATAAAAACTTTTTAAAATCATTATGCTGTACATCTAAAACTTAATACAGTGCTGTATGTCAATTATATCTCAATAAAATCAGAAGAAAAAAAACATCCTTCGTCTAACTTAGATAAGATTCATGGATACCCCTTTATTTACCTAGGACGAAGCCAGACACAAGCTCCAAGTTCCCCTTCTTTGTCTCATCAATGATTAGCTGAATTGTTTGACCCCCACTGACCAACAGGGACAAAATACCTGCTAATGTGACTTGACCTAACTTTACTCTGGCTTCTTCCTTCCCCATGGGCGCCTGAACTTTGACCCACTTTCAACCTAAGCCAGCTTCAGAATACTGAATAGCCCTTCCTGACCAAACCTGTCTGACACAACGTTTGAGACTCTTACAGATCTTGGGCTCCCTGTGCTCTCTCTATTGCAACAGTGCCCCCCGCCCCATTGCAATAGTCTTTTCAAATAATGGCTCTCCATACCTTCATCTACATTTGTTTTTATTTGTAAGAAAGTGCTGAGGGGTGCACCTCTAGTTGTAAACATTAAGGACCATGGGGTATGGTCCAACACTTAAGCAAGCAATCATTTCTTAGTCCCATTTTACAGGTAAGGAGATGGAGGTATAAAAAGGCTAAGAGACTTGCTGACTCACAGCACCAAGGGCAGAGTTGGGAATCCAGGTGCTATCTCTCATCTCAGAGAAAACAGTGCTCTTTTCAGCACAAACACGCCCAATCCTGGTCAATGTTTAGGGTGGGTTTGGGCAAATTATTGAAAAACTTTGGCAAAAAACGTTCTCCAGTGTTCAAAGAAAGGGAAATTGGATCCAAGAGTGAAAAAAATAAATAGAATACCCAGAGCTTCAGGGAACTTCTTCTAATTTGTGGAAATGAATGAAGACCAACCAGATGAGAACAAGCAAAGGCTATCGATTCAAAGCTTTTTGCTCTAGCAAAGGAGTCGACCACCATCACCTGCATTGGACAAAAACTCAAAAGCAGGCAGAAGAGTGTGAAAGTTTTCTATTGGAACAAAAAGGGAAAGGCTTTGGGTATGCCCTGACTGGAGGCTGTTAGCACGCGGAAGCAATAGACAGGCCGGCTAGATGCGGGGGCTCCTGTGTGACTGGTTGGGGGGACATATTGGCTTTCTCCTGTCTGTCCTAAATTAGAAGTGGGTGCAAATATTAGCAAAGCTGTCAATTATTAATCAAGTCCTGGATGTTTGGGACCAGTTGCCACAGGGGTTATGATCTGGCTTCCTGGACTGGTTACTGTTGCTGGTTACTGTAGCAACTGGTTACTGGTTACTGTAGCAACTGGTTACTGTTGCTACTACTGGTTACAGTAGCCTGGCTTCCTGGGCAGACTGCAGCAAGCTGTGGGCCAGGGTTACATTTTTATTTATATCCTGGACACTGTGTATTCGGTCTTCCAAGTCTCTACAGGGACCCTGCATTAAGAAGAGGCTTTCAGACATCTGACTAGCCCCACAGATGACTCCACACTCAGGCCAGGGATGCTGGCAAAACGCTTTCTGCTTCCCGTCTGTAGGAGGGAAAGTATGTAGCAGCTAAGCGTGCCTCAACTACAATCCCCCCATAACCCTCTTTTTTCACCAACAGGTGAAAATCAGGGCCTGGGCATCACCTCCAGCTTCCCGGGACTCTCAGGCTATCCAAACTGAGGCCTTCTTGCTTGCCTTCTTTTCCTTAGGGGGTTCATAGAATCTCAGAAAATCTAAAGGACTTTCGCTATCTCCTCATGCGGCCCTTATCTTTAACTGATGGAGACAGGATCCCAGAGGTTCCGGTGTCTGGGTTCTAGTCTAATGTCCACTGAGCCCTCTGTGAGGAAGGCAGATCTGAGGGGCTCATTCAAGTGGGAGAGACAAGTAAATAGATGAACACGCTCAGTTATTTCCCCAAACCTACGAGGGGTTGTCCTGGCTCTGAGCTTGCAAATGCCATCCCTTCTGTCTAGACAGCCTTTCCTCGCCCTAGTTCCTCACTGTGAATTTCTTCCCATCTGTGAGTTTCTTCCCATCTGTGTTTCTAGTTTCCCCACAGTCCGGGCTGGAGCCCTCTCAGAGCGCCGGGTGTTCATCTGTCTGGGATGCTCATGCCGTTCTGCTCCAAGGTTTTTGCCTCTTTTCCCCAAAGGGCCCTAAGATCCTGAAGACCACACCTCTCGATCCGGGTTTCCATCGTCTGTCTCATCCCTAACACAAAGCAGCACCTCAGATACTCAGAGGTGTGCATGGAGCACAAGGGCAACCAGGTGGGAAGACTGAATGATGGAGGAGGTGATGCCAGGGTCAAGTCTGAAAGGAGAAGTAGGAATTTGCCAAGGAGTCAACAGGAAAGGCGTTCCAAGCAGAGCTATTAACAGGAGCAAAAGTATGGGAGGACGAGGAATGGATATGGGTGGGATGAGAACAGCATGGAGCCTGCATTGCTGGAGAATAAAGAACAAGGCAGGGACTTCCCTGGTGGCCCAGTGGCTACGGCTCCAAGCTCCCAACGCAGGGGGCCCGGGTTCGATCCCTAGTCAGGGATTGCAACCAGGAATTTGCATGCCGCAACTGAAGGATCCTGCATGCTACAACGAAGATCCGGCACAGCCAAATAATTAAATTAATATTTTTTTAAAAAACACCAAAAAAACAAGGCAGAAGTGGCCAGAGACAAGATTGAGACTGAACAGGGATACATAAATTTTTTTTTTTTTAGCTGTACGCGGGCCTCTCACTGTCGTGGCCTCTCCCACTGTGGAGCACAGGCTACGGACGCACAGGCTCAGCAGCTATGGCTCACGGGCCCAGCTGCTCCGCGGCATGTGGGATCCTCCCAGGCCGGGGCACGAACCCGTGTCCCCTGCATCGGCAGGTGGACTCTCAACTACTGCGCCACCAGGGAAGCCCCACAAAATTTTAATGTTCTGTTTCCTCACTTACTAGCAGTTTAACTCCAATCAAGTTATTTAACCTCTCTACGCAGTAGTTTCCTCATCTGTCAACTGAAGATCAGAACAGTCATCCTCACATAAAGCTGTGGCAAGGATTACGTGAGTTAACACGCATGGAACATTTAGAAGAGCACACAGTAGGAACGATGGAAGTGCTTGCTGTTCTTACTATGTTGAAGACTTCATTCTACAGGCAAGATGGGGCTAATGCTTCTATTCTAATCAGGAGTGAGATGTGGTTGGTAGAACAGGACCTGAGGCCAGAACAGAGAAAGTATTTCCTACAAGGGTCCAATGAACGATAAGGACGAACTGACCTGGGGCAGGAGTGCAGAGGATGAGCAGGATTCGGCAGCATTTAGTGGGTAAAACTGGCCAGACTTACTGCCTGCTGAGAACTGGGAGGGAGAGACTGCAAGAAGCCCAGGACAGCGCCTGATCTGTGGTTTAGGCAATTTGAGTGGGTAAGATACAGAAGGACAAGGAGTTTGTGAGCGCTTCCTATGTGCCAGGCACGCAGCTAGATGCTTGATGCCAAGAGATGCTGAGGAACTGGTCCAGGGCCAGAGCAAGCAAGTGACCAAAGAAGACTTGAGGGACTTCCTTGGTGGCACAGTGGTTAAGAATCCGCCTGCCGATGCAGGGGACACGGGTTCGAACCCTGGTCTGGGAAGATCCCACATGCCGTGGAGCAGCAGAACCCATGCGCCACAACTACTGAGCCTGCGAGCCACAACTACTGAGCCTGCGAGCCACAACTACTGAGCCCACGGGCCACAACTGCTGAGCCTGTGCTCTAGAGCCCACGAGCCACAACTACTGAGCCCACGCACCTAGAGCCCGTGCTCTGCAACAAGAGAAGCCACCACAATGAGAAGCCCGCGCACCGCAACGAAGAGTAGCCCCCGCTTGCCGCAACTACAGAAAGCCCCGCGTGCAGCAACGAAGACCCAATGCAGCCATAAATAAATAAATAAACTTGAAAAAAAAACCAAATAAGACTTGAAACTCTGTCACCTGACGCCCGGTTTATGCACTTTTCAACACACCCCACTCCAATCCGAGAACTGGGTCCTTTCCAGGGATAAGATTTCTGCCTCACATCACAGCTCTTAACCCTGAAGAACCAGCAAGGAAAATTCAGGCACTGGGGGAGATGAGAGGGGCTACTCTTAAACTGCTAGGTCTTTCCACACCAAATATATATATATATAAAATAAAAGTGTACCTCAAGCCACCTCCCCTTGGCAAATTCCTTTTATTCCATTCATTTTAATGCAATCCATGTTATACAAACTTAAATACTTTGCCTCTAACATCCATTCTTATTGCAGGAGGCAGACCTCTCACATTTATTTCTCAAATTTCGAAAAGGGCTGTAGTTTAAAAAATGCCAGTGATTATAAGAAATGAAAAAAAACACCCTATGGGATTATGTATGCAAGCTGTTTCTCAAGTATTTTCCCCAACTTCAACTCAAGAAGCTGGTTTGGTTTTTTCCCCCGACCAGGGATAGAACCCAGGCCCCCGGCCGTGGAAGCGCAAAGTCCGAACCACTGGAACGCCAGGGAGTTCCCTGTGTTTTTGTTACGAAGCAGAACCTGGCTTGATAAATGTGTGTTGAATGAAGGTGTCCGTGAAGCAAGTAAGAAAACTCAGCAAATCCTCAATCGATAAGATTCAAGAAGCAACACTCTCTTCTCACAAGCCCACGGCCCCTTCCAGCACTCTCAGAGCAGCATAAGGAAGCATACATCCAAGTCCGGGCTGGCTCTGAACATCCCTCGACAATACTGTTAACATTAGATAGAGCCTGCTGGTGTTTTCGCTTAGTGGAAGGCACAGGATGTTTGCGGGAGGGGGACTGGCTTCTGGCAGGAAGGTTCATTCAAGTGAAGGTAATTGGCAACCAGGAACTAAAGGACTGCCCTTCAGTCCTTGATAGTTATCAGGAAATTAACTTCCTGTCCTTAATCAGCCCACTGTTTGTTAAAGAGATGAGAATGGCTTGGGCATGGTAGGGGGCAGTGGAGAGGAAGTGATAGAGAACAGTCATCAAAAGCTGTTGCCTAGTGTCTCTGCCCCAACCGGCTCAACTTTGGCCCAGTTTCAATTTCTGGGCAAGTTTGGGGAAACTTGTGTGGCTGATACAGGCATGGACCGCGGAGGTAGAGAGTTCTGTTCAGTTTTCCGGACGGACAGGCAAGTCATTGTAACTGAGCAGGACCTCCCCCCCATCATGTCCTCCACCTGCCTTTTGTCTATAGAAAAACTTTAGTCAAAGAATAAATTTAATCAGAGAAGTGAAAAAATGCAGAAAGGAAAACAGTCAAGCAAGACAAAATAAAAATAGTTTAGCCATTAAGCAAAGCCAAGGACCTTTAGTTCCTCCTCAAGGGTTATAGATAATATTCTGAGCCACATCCTTTGAGCTGTTTTGCAGATACTGAAAGCCCCACCGGGTGGAAGAAGTTAACTGATGCTGCCCACCAGTACTTAGACCCCAAACCGGTTGGAACCAGGTTGATAATGCTGACTCCCAATTACCTCACCACCAACCAATCAGAAGAATGTCCACGAGCTGATCACACACCCCATATCCCCCTTCCTCGCCCTGTCTTTAACAACCTTTCCCTGAAACCTTTGGGGAGTTTGGGTCTTTTAAGTACTAGCTGCCCCGGACTCCTTGCTTGGTGCCTGAAATAAACCCTGCAGTTTCCTTTACCACAAGCCGGTGTCAGTAGACTGGCTTTGCTGTACACGGGTGAGTGGACCCAAGTTTGGTTCGGTAACAGTATCACATTTTCCAGGTGGGAAGTTGATAAGGATTAAGCACATAAGTAATTCTTAAGACACGACAAAGGAGACTAAACAAAACTCAGAAAAAATCAGTAAGGTAATCTTACATGTTTGGATGCGTCTTTCACACACCACTACCAGCAAGAAAAGTCAGTCAATTTTGAAGACTGCAACTGTCTTTTTTTTTAAATTGCATTTTCAGAAAGTAAACATTAAAAAAGAAAAAGAAAAACTTAGAGGTATGAGAAACTAAGGTGGCATCTATCATTAGAACTTAATATTATGACAATGCTGGAATGGTAAACCCAGGGAATGCAGAAATGTATAATAATAGTTCTTGTATATTGAGGGTTTAACTTGTCCTAAGTTCTAGGTTCCTGTCCTAGAGCTTTATCTGTACTGTGGGAACATACTTATTCCACACAACTCTATGAGGAAGATGAGAAAACAGACTCTGAGTGGTTATGCAATTTGTCCAAGGATCTAAGTTTCAGAGCCAATATCTAAAATCAGGCACTCAGGTCCCAAGGCCCAGTCTCTCTCCTACGCTTTCAAACTATACATGGGTAGCTACAACAAAAGCATATATTTTTTTAGTTTTTTAATTTGGCCACACCATGCAGCTTGTGGGATCTTAGTTCCCTGACAAGGGACTGAAACTACACCCTGCATAGTGAAAGCTTGGAATCCTAACCACTGGACTGCCAGGGAATTCCCTAAAAGCATATGTTTTGATGCAATGAAAAAAAGTTGGGGGAGCCACACCTCATATCAGCTGATCAGAGAGGTCAATCGGATGAGCGCTAGCACCCTCTTTATTTTTTTTTATTAATTTAAAAAAATTAATTTATTTATTGGCTACCTTGGGTCTTTGTTGCTGCATGCGGGCTTTCTCTAATTGTGGCGAGCAGGAGCTACTCTTCACTGTGGTGCACTTCTCACTGCAGTGGCTTCTCTTGCCGCACAGCACGGGTTCTAGGTGTGCAGGCTCAGTAGTTGTGGCTCATGGGCTCTAGAGCACAGGCTCAGTAGTTGTGGTGCACGGGCTCAGTTGCTCCGCAGCATGTGGGATCTTCCCGGACCAGGGCTCGAACCCATGTCCCCTGCATTGGCAGGCGGATTC
This sequence comes from Lagenorhynchus albirostris, assembly GCF_949774975.1. Taxonomy (NCBI): domain Eukaryota; kingdom Metazoa; phylum Chordata; class Mammalia; order Artiodactyla; family Delphinidae; genus Lagenorhynchus; species Lagenorhynchus albirostris. The sequence goes on from NC_083110.1 coordinate 13,068,265, forward strand.
TTAACCACTGCACCACCAGGGGAGTCCATGGCACCCTCTTTAGATACAGACTGAACTTTCCTTCAGAGACATAGATAGGCCGATCCAGCTTATAGAGAATTCCATTTATCACGCAAAAACAAACAAACAAAAATGCAACTCAGGGTATGGGTTCATGGATATTTCATTTCAAACCTGGCTCAGAGTCTGAAATGTGGGTATTTCCCACCCAACCTTTGGAGGGACTCTGAATGCATAAAAAAAAGCCAATAACATGAATAAGCTGCACTTTATCTAAATGGTAATAAAACTTACTTAACAGTTGAGGATCTTAATGCCAATTTAAGGCATTTGCTTTCCTAAAACACAGATAGTAAGTAACATTAAAGAGCACTTGGTTTTTAATTGCTTTACAAATAAAATCATTCCTTTTCCCCTTTAAGCTGCTACAATTGCCATCTGGTAAATCAGCTCTGGAGAGCTGAGCCGAACTAGTCTCTGAAATATTTTCTTTAGGACCAAGGAAACCAAGGATCCGAAACCAAACTTTTCCAGATGAGGGAACGGAATTTGAAGACAGGGTTCTTCAGATGAGGAAGGTGGCTGGGAATCTGGGGACCAGAAGAATCTAATCAAACTTTTGCTGGTTCCATGGCTCACAATGTCACTGTCCCAAACTCTCACCCAGTCAAATGAACAAATTCTACCCTTGGGGGGAAGCTAGGAGGAGCGTAGAGAATTTAAGAGCTTTCCTCCAGCCAACATTTTTTTTTTTTTTTTTTTTTTTTTTTGCCGTACGCGGGCCTCTCACTGTTGTGGCCTCTCCCGTTGCGGAGCACAGGCTCCGGACGCGCAGGCTCAGCGGCCATGGCTCACGGGCGCAGCCGCTCCGCGGCATGTGGGATCTTCCCGGACCGGGGCACGAACCCGTGTCCCCTGCATCGGCAGGCGGACTCTCAACCACTGCGCGACCAGGGAAGCCCCAGCCAACATTTCTTTACATTTAGTTTTATTAAACCATTCGCTTTCACAGCCAACACGAAATATGTGATTATCCCTTTAAGAGAAGAAACTGAGAGTATCAGAAATGCGCTGTCCACACCCATGTAGCCATTGAATTTTTTAAAAATTACTATTCTTAAGTACTGACCTAGGGTTAGTGAGACAAGCCAGGTAGAAGCTGCACCCAAGGTCTGAAATTGGTCAAGCCGGACATTAAGCACACTTCAGAGCTGGACCCTTGGAGGACTGACCCCTTATTCTGCATCTCACCTTGATTTATGCCCAATTGTGCTACCCGACCTGGGGTTATATATATGTTATATAACCTAAAAGGCTAATACAATGAGTGATGAACACTCCCCACAGGGAAAGTCCAGCAATTTAAAAAGCACCCCCAGGGACTTCCCTGGTGGTGCAGTGGTTAAGAATCCGCTTGCCAATGCAGGGGACACGGGTTCAAGCCCTGGCCCGGGAAGATCCCACATGCCGTGGAGCAACTGAGCCCGTGCACCACAACTACTGACCCTGTGCTCTAGAGCCCGTGAGCCACAACTACTGAGCCCACGTGCCACAACTACTGAAGCCCGTGCACCTAGAGCCCGTGCTCTGCAACAAGAGAAGCCACCACAGTGAGAAGCCTGTGCACCGCAACGAAGAATAGGCCCCGCCTGCCGCAGCTAGAGAAAGCCCGTGCGAAGCAACGAAGACCCAACACAGCCAAAGATAAATAAATAAATAAATTCAAAAAAAGAAAGTGTGAATTAAAAAGAAATAAAATGAACTCTTCTTGGATTTCTTAAAAAATAAAATAAAATAAAAAGCATCCCCCCCCAAAAAAAAAAAAAAAAGCATCCCCAAGTTGAACCTCAGAGTCCCACAAAGAGACTGGACAGCCAAAGTGATTTTCTTTCCCTAATCTCGTTGTTAGCTCATGTATACTGATGGTAGCCTCACTTAGTACTCAGTTAAGTATAGACCATTTTTTCAGAAACCTCGTTACTGATTACCTTCTTCAGGACTCCCAAGCTGTATGAATTCACCCCAAGCCTCTTGTGGTCCCAAAGTTCCATAAGGCCAACCCAAAACCCAGTGACAGTGACATCACGTCTCGACTCAAAAATGAGAACCCCATGGGACACCTGCAAGCAGCGGCCTTTCCCAAGCGAAAGGGAAGCCCCACCATGCCAGCCAGCCCCGCTATCTGCAGAAATGTAGATATGAGAACAAAATGGAAAAAAGGAGAGGACATTCTCTTGTGATGAACTTCACCAGGTTATCAGTCACTCCAAGCCATTTGCCCAGAGTCCACAACTCCCAAACCCAGATACACGTGCTCATTTCAGAGCAACTTATCCCCAGGTTTCTCAGGTTGGAGGGTGGTGTACAGAACGCTCCCGCTTTCCTGCAAAAAGTAGAATCTTCTATGGCGGCATCTCTCTCACTTTCCCAAGACTCCCTTCTCCCTTTCCATCTTTAAAAATCTCTTGATATCCTCCCTTCCATTTCTGAAAAATTTACTAAGAAAATCTTAAACATACAAGTGTAGAGAATAGTATAACAAACTCTCAGGCGTCTATCACCGAATTTAGGGCATCGACATGCTCCCCATCCTGTTCTCCTGTTTCCTCTATACCTACATCCACCTGCCTACCACCTGCCCCCTCAGTGAACCTTTTCAAAGAGAACCCACAATACCATATCATTGCATCAGTAAGTATTTTATTTAGGAACTTCTAAAAGATACAGATCTTTTAGAAATATTATTTTTATTTACAGATAAACAATAGGATGAATGCATCTTACACATCAATAAAAAACAGAAAAAAAAAGGAAAATTAGAGAGATTTAGTAACTTCCATAAAGTCATGAGCCAGGCAAAAGTGAGTCTATCTGTAACCTGCATCTTCTGTTGCTTGGAATTCTGTCCTTCTGCAGTTATACTCTGTGACTTCTCAGGCAACCCTATCTCTGATGGCTCTGCTGAGTAAGAGTTTGAACTCATGTTTAAGGACAAAGCTCCCCCAAGTAACTAATCTGCCTAAAGCCATGAGAAAGGTCTCACGGTAAACCTGGAATCTTCCCCGGATGGATTTCCATCTCTGTAGCCTTCCCCAGCACCTTCATTCCATGGTCCTGGTATTTCTCATGGATCTGGGGCCCAGGTTCTAGGGGAAATAGTCATTGGCTAAAATAAAAATCTTAAAAAAAAAAAAAAAAGAAAACAGTTACAATACCATTATCACAGCTGGAAAAGAAATGAACAAGAATTCTTTAATACCAACTATCCAGGGGGTGTTGGGTCCATTTCTGCTTTGATCCAGGTGGCCCTGGTCTCTCGGGTACTCGATTAGGCACGGAGAGAGGAAGCCTCTTTGCTTCTGAGGGCCCAGTCAGTCCCCCAACACACACGTAAACACACATATGAATGGGGCACCTCTCCACACAACATTCACAGGCTTCCCTTCCCTCCACTCTGAACCAACGCCTCCAACCCCACTCCTCTGCTCCCATATCCCAACACATCTTCCTAAGGATTTTGTGGCAGCTACCGATGACCACCGCACCAGAATTCCTTAAGTCTGTGAGGTCTGCCTGCCTCATGGTGATACACCCACCCCGTTACATTTCTTTTCCATCAAGTGGTTAAGATTGCACGATCTGGAGCCAGACGGTCTGGCCTTGCCACTTACCGCGTGATTCTGGGCAAGTTATTGAAACTTTACGTGTCTTGCTCAGTTGATAGTCCAACCGAGACAAAGAGGAACGGGACGAGAGGCAGCCCATCTCGAGGACAGCTGAGGGAGAACCCATCACCCCGCAGAGCTGGTAACGCCCTTGCTTCTGCAGAATGAAGCTCTAACCTCCCGTCCCGCTGAAAGCTAGGATGGTGGGGAGGGGAGGTAAAGGGAGAGTAGGGGGAAAACTGTGACTGCAGAAACTCTGCCGCCTGAGTGTGCCTGGGTCTAGGCAACAGTCCTGGGATCCTTCCCGCAAGAGCAGCTGCCTCAGCTGCCTTGAGATTCCTGAGGGAGTCTCACCCTCAACCTTTTGCCCTCTGCCAAGTCCAGACCCAGGCTTGCTCAGAGCCTGCACCTGTGCTTGGGGTTTAAGCGCCCTCAAGTAAATCACTTTCCCTACCATCACCACTGCCCTTGCAGTGGGACGTATAAACACCAGAGGCCTCCGATAGAGGAGCCTCCCCGGACCTCTGGCCCACAGGTATCCTAGAACAAGCTCAAAAGCCTCAAGGGAGCTGATTGTTAAACTGCCAGGAATTTTGTGAGCTGGTTGTTAAACACAGATACTATTAAAAATTAAATTATTTAAGATAATTTACAAGATGGTATTGAAAATACAAGTGAAGGGAATTCCCTGGTGGTCCAATGGTTAGGACTCCGCGCTTCCACTGCAGGGGTCACGGGTTTGATCCCTGGAAGGAGAACTAAGATCCCGCATGCCTCGCAGTGGGGCCAAAGAAACCCCACAGGTTTAAAAGAACACATAGGTAACAAATACTCAAACCACCCCGCTTCCTAATCATTTGACTACATTTTACTATTACTATGCATTTAAGGTTATTTATACCTAATGTATCTGTACGGTAGAAATACCATATACGGTGTTACTACTGCACCTCTCTCTCCAAGTTTAGTGACTTCACATTGGTAGCTTGAAATCAGCCACGGTGGGGAGTATTTACACCATGAACATCCATAAGCAATACAAACCAAGGTTTGTTTTCCCAGAGGGCAGACACTTATCAACAACGCTGTCTGACTCATCTCCTCTATAGTTCTCCACCCATGGGTACATCCTCCTCTCAGCCTGCTGAAACCACGCTGCCTGTTGAATTGGGGGAGAACAAGGGGCAAAGTAGATGGCATCACAGCTGAGAATCCAGGAGCACTTTAATCCCATCTCAAATCTTGGCCAACCATCCCTATGAGGCTCACAAGAAAGACTGATTTCCCGAAGTCCACTGCGCATCAACAAGCCACTTTTTTTTTTTTAAATATTTATTTATTTGGCTGTGCCGGGTCTCAGTTGTGGCATGTATGCGGGACCTAGCTTCCGACCAGGGATGGAACCTGGGCCCCCTGCATTGGGAGTGCGGAGTCTTAGCCCCTGGACCACCAGGGAAGTCCCCAAACCACTTTCTTATTAGCTGGATTTGTGCTGGGAGCTTCTGGTATAGGCCTCTTTCCAAACAGGGCTTCAGTTTTCACCCCTCACTCTCCTACTCTTGCCCCCTTCTCTCTTTCTCACGCACACACACAAGCTCTAGCCTTCTCTTCTCAAGGAGTCTATACCAGGGCTCCACGAACTCAAAGCCTGCAGGGACCACACTGTAATAACTTGTGTGGTGGGCAGGGGGACCACCGTGGCTCTGGAGGGGCAGGTGTTCCCTGCTCCCCTGGCATAGCTACTGCTCAGCCCCTGCTGACTGAGCAATGGATGGCGAGGCCCTGCTGAGCTCTTATTTTTTAAGAATAATAAGAAATCTGGATTTTTTAAAAAATGAAAGTCTCTCTCATTTCAAATCAAAAGGTATTTCAACTTTTCATAAATTGTAACTATGGGAAGCGACAGATATGTTCACTAACCTTATTGCGTTCATCATTATGCAATATCTATGTATCAAATATTACATTACACCTTAAACTTACACCATGTTATATGTCACTTATTTCTCAATAAGATGCGAGGGAAAAAGGAAAATAAAACACATTCCATTTTTCCACCTTTGGGGAAAAACCGTTTTTCATGCATACTTAGGCCAAACCAAATGACGGTGGGAGGTGTTTAGCCCCCAGACCACCTGTAGCAGAGCTGATGCAATCCATCCCACCCCCGTCCCCCGGCCCACCCGATTTCACTGTGAACACTCATACACCTTGCCAGCATCCCTCATCAAACAGGGAGTGACCATCATAGGGACGCAAAACACATCAGTGGCTGCCCCGTGGTGGCGGAAGGAGGTGACTGGATACAAAAGGGAATGAGGAAACTTCTGGGGGTGATGAAAATGATCTACAGATTAAAGAGAAAACTACTATTGGGTCTTGGGTGACGGTGTGGAAAGGGACAAAAGGACATTGCAGGAAGGTCATTTTAAGCATAGAGTACGGTTCTGGGACTTCCCTGGTGGTGCAGTGGTTAAGGATCTGCCTGCCAATGCAGGGGACACGGGTTCGAGCCCTGGTCTGGGAAGATCCCACATACCGCGGAGCAACTAAGCCTGTGCGCCACAACTACTGAGCCTGCGCTCTAGAGCCCATGAGCCACAACTACGGAGCCTGTGTGCCACAACTACTGAAGCCCGCGTGCCTAGAGCCCGTGCTCCGCAACAAGAGAAGCCACCACAATGAGAAGCCTGTGCACCGCAACGAAGAGTAGCCCCTGTTCACCACAACTAGAGAAAGCCTGCATGCAGCAATGAAGACCCAACACAGCCAAAAATAAATAAATTTATTTTTTTAAAAAAAAGCATAGAGTATGGTTCTGTTGTCTTGAGAAACAGGGTCATCAGCTCAGGCTTTGGCTTCAGCAAACGGCACTAATTCATTTCTATGTTCTTTAGACCACCCATGAGGAGCTGGTAAACACAAGATTCTGCAGAAGACTGAGAACACCCTGTAAGCTGAACTCTGGTTCTTAAATACCTGTGAAAGGCCTTAAATAGATTAAAATATGGTTCTCCTTAAGAAGAAAGCATTGCCGTGTTTTACAGAGGGTTCTGTATGTTCATTTTCCGTGTTCTTTTTGGAGGGAGGAGGGGGTACTATGGTCTTCCATGACTTGTTTGTAACTGACAGATTTTGCCTCAATAAAGGATCCTTCTTATTGAAGTACATCCTTGACTATTTACCATGGTCCCAAGCAAACATGCCTGTAAATGATTATAATAAAATTGCGGGAATCCCTGCACCTAGAAGGAGGGCGATGGGCATGGGCAGAGTGAGGAACAGATACCTTCGGTTGAAGGGACCTGTCCAATACCTTAAGCCACATCACACAAGCAGCTGCCTCTTCTGGGACAACTCTGACCACAAGATCCGGGACAGTGGTACCTGAATTAGTGTCTACAAGGTGATCTGATGAAGAAGCTTGGTCCAAATAATTGGTGTCAACAGAATCCCATGGTTATTTTGGGGCTGGTGTATGTTTTGTAAAAACTTGTCATCGTTGATGTATATTTTCTCCCATGAATATGTGTTGTACATATGCATGTCCCTGCGTCCTGATTATTAAGCAATGGGAGTTTGTAAATATGCATTCCACTCAGATATAACATTACTTCTGAGTTTCAAAACATGACCATTTCAGAACTATGGTATCCATACCTCCATTCCCAGACACAGGATTTTCAAAACTGCAGATTAAGTGCTAAACAAACGAACAAACAAAACTATGGGGCAGCCACCCTTGGCTTTGTTGTCTCAGGGTTTCCAGGAAGCCTCACACACAACGGAGAAAATTCAAATGTGGGAGTCATTCTCCCCGGGGTCACCTTCAACCCCTGGAGGAAGGAGTAGGTGCATTGGACAGCATTCCTGTCCTCTGGTGGGATAGTACTGAGGCACGTTCTCAGTTCTTCCTCAGGGACACCCAGTGGGACTGAATTCCAGTTGCCCCCCAATGCTAACGGGCTCATCTGCGCACCCTTTGTTGGCCTCACCTTCTCCACGTTCTCATTCCGCTTTCTGGACTCCCCTTCCAAGGAAGCTCCCTGCACCAAGTCCCTGTCTCAGTTTGCTTTCAGGGAACCCAAACAGTCACCACTTGTGTCATGCTCAGACCTGCAGGTTTCCACACGTTATTCCCTCTGCCCCAAACACTCTTCGCCCAATTTCCACCTGTTCTTCAAGAATGTGCTTAGAGATCGACTCCTCTGGAAATCCTCTCTGACCCTCCCTCTCTTCTAATGCCGTGGGTCCCACTGCACTGCTGCCCCGCTCACAGCACCCACCACACTGGGAAACGCCAAAAGGGAAAGAAGTCAGTATTCATGTCCCCTCTCCCCTCGCCCCATCCCCCGAATTCCCAGCACGGCACACGACAGCTGGCGTGAGCAGTATTTTTAAAACAGCTGTAGAGTGAATGAAATGATACTAGAAGTAGTTAAGAAGCGACACTATGAAGACTCTTAACGCTCCCATGTTTTAACAATGTTCACTGGATCCCAACCACCCCATTTGTAACAGAGAAGAACAAACGTGACGGCATATTAGATCTACTCCTTTAGCTCTAACCCCTGTGCTCTGTGGCCTGTACTCAGTTGTGCTGGCTCTGCACCTCTGGAAAAGAATGTTGCCCACAGCCTGAAATACACAGGAGGACTCTCAAGGCTCTGACCTTCAGAGATGCAAAGTTGCAGAACAGAGAGTAACATCTGTCTGGTTGGAGGTGCACAGGGAACACAGTGGCCAGATCTATGTGGACCGCTGTAAGAACAGAGCATCCCAGCGCCACAAAGCCTGCACCAACCAACCTCCATCCTGCCCCACCCCCCGTCCCTTTTCAGTATAAAAGCAGCCTGAATTCTATCCCTGGTTGGATGGTACTTTGGGACACTAGCCCACCATCTTCTCAGTTGGCTGGCTTTCCAAATAAAGTCGCTGTTCCGTGCTCCAACTCATCTCTCGACGTACCGGCCTGTCACCTGGTGAGCAGTACGAGCTTGGACTCGGTAACACATTCTCATTCTTATCTTGTAGGTGAGGAAACCAAAGCCCAGAAAACTGGACTTAGGCCAGACCTGAACCCACAGGACGCTTTCTACCGTACCTGGGTACCTTAATCTGAGGCTTCGTGCCCAACATTAAAGTAACAGATAGCAGGAGTCAGTCAGTTCCCCAGGTTAACGATTTCCCAATAGCATTTCACCAGGACCCAGACAAAGCTATCCCTGGGGAGATGCGGTGGGAGAAAAGTAGGTGAAGGGGGCTTAAGTTGAATTTCAGCAGTTGCCTTTCAAAGGAACATTTAAAGAACACAAATACGAATCCACAAAAGACTTTTTTGTTGCTTTACGTATTTCAAATACTGTATTTTTTGTCTCTAGAAGTTCAACTGGAGGCTTTTTTACGTTTCATTTTCCTTATGCTCATGTATTCTTCTGCCTTCTAGAATGCACGAAGAATGTTTATAATGGCTGTTTTCACATCCTTGTCTACTAATCCTATCATCTTGTTTCACTTCTGAGTCTGGCTTTTCCTTTTCTTGATTTTTAAGATGAAAAATTTTCAGGTTAATTACTAAGCTCTCTTTTTGGGATAATTAGTAATCTTGAAAGTTGCACTCAATCATGAGTAGGGTATCAGAAAATACGATCTTTAGAAAAAGATCTAAATACATTCAGTTCAAAAGGATTCAATGTAATATGGAAATGGGGGTGATGTGAAAGATAGAAAAAGAAAACTTTAAAGGACAGAAATTCAACGTCTCATGTTGACAGAAACATTTGGCACAAACCATATCTACCACGCACTGGCGTCTTCCTGTTTCTAAAGAGAATGTTTAAAAGTTTGGGCCTGAATTAGACATTAGTGAATACAACTGAATTTCCCCAAGTATTTTTTACCTTTAATAGCCCATACGTTAAAACAAGGACCCAGATTTACCTACAGAGTTTTACGTAAACACAAAAAAGTTTCTAAACCCACCGTTTCAATCTTAGAAGCACCACGTGGACACGCAGCCTCTAAAAGGTGTTAAAAGAAAAAAAGTGTACATATAGCTTAAACTTTATAACTTACATGTTGTTAAAGCACTTCGTTTTGAATCCCATTTTCTTCAAATTCTACATGAAATAAGAACGGCTATCTCCACTATATAGATTAGAAAACTGAAGCCGGCAGATGCAGCCGAGTCCTAAAGTCAGAGGTCCTGGGGAATTTCTTGGTCAACATTTTCGTCAAGTTACAACTAAAACCTTGCTGCCATGAGAACAGAGGCATTTTGAGATTTTGGTCAATTCACCAAATGACAAATCAAATTCAAAACTCTTTTCATTAACTAATAGTTAATATGATATCTTGCTTAAGCCAGAGTGAGTCAAGACTAACTCAAGGTTTATTTAGCTCTTTAATATGGAAAAGGACCTAGATTTAAACAGCTCGCACTCCTAAGACGATATCACAACTGTGTTCTTGAAGGCCATGCTCCTAGGGCAGGATCCTAAGTCTGTTCTTTTCCCCTACAGAACGTGGACTAACTGCTAGGGGCTTCCTAAAATGCAAGGTGTATAAAACATCACCCCAAATATTCATTCTACCTTTCTGCCTAAAGGAATGGACTTGTGTCGTATTGTATACGTGAAGGCCTGTACTAGAGGGTTTCATCTTGATTTTCTCATCTTAGCAAGGCATATAGTATTGTTATTTTACAGGTAAGAAACTTGAGATCCAGGGAGCCAGTGAAGGAACTGGTACTCAAACCTAGAACTCATTCTAAAGCCATGCTTCTTATACATAGGAAGAGAAAACCATACAAACAGACTTAAACATTTAAGAATAAGCTAATATACTGAGTGTAATTTCCAAAGCCTGACAATATATGTGCATGTATATACCTATATCTAATTGTTTATACATAACATTTTGGGAATGAGTGTGCTTTTCCTTTCCTTTTCATAATCCCCTAGGTGTATGGTTTTCAAGTGAAATACAACACAGATACGGGACAGTGCGCAGATCATAAACGCACAGCTCAATGAATTTTCAAAAACTCAATACATCCAGGTAACCAGCATCCTGATTAAGAAACAGAGCGGTACCAATCCCTTTTGTGTCCTCATCTTAAGTTCACCTTCTAAGGCAGCCTTTAGTATTCAGAATCTAAGCCGGATATCTATCAGAAATCACAGGGAAACAAGGTTCATTTTCCGACTCAAAGATCAGAAAGAAAGAGATAGGGTATAAAGCTCAAGAGATTCATTTTAAAAAATTATCTTTATTTAGGTTTCTGATTCAGCACATGTATCAAAGACTAATCAACATAAAGAAGTAAATAAGACATTAATTGGAAGTCTTACATCTCTCTAAACTCTGACCAAGAATGTCAAGATTGCCACTATTACCAGAACTCCAACCTAGTCAAGTTGTAGACAAGCTATCATGAACGACGTACAGTGAGCACACATACACAGAGGCCAGAGACACGATATAGCACTTGGCTGTCCTCTCTTCCTTGTTGATATCTTTCCATGGGACAGTCCACTTTTGCTGTCCATGCCTAGTTCCAAAGAAAGTCCAAAGAAGGCTCAGGGTCAACCTGATCCAACACTCTGCTGGAGGAATGCATTCTCAAACTGGTGTGCCTGCAACTTTGTTTTTGCCAGGATGAAGTTCAGATCGAGATGTACAGAACAATCTAGATGACGGTGCAGACTAAGTGAAGAACTAAAGTTGAGCGGTAACCCGAGTTAAGGCATGAATGCACACACATGTGCACACACACAGCACCCACGCTATCATGCACATAGGATTCCTCCCATTGCCTAGCGAGAGGCAACCGGGGCTCGACAGTTAACCACAACTGCTGAGCCTACTGAAGCACGCCCCCCATAATTTTATGCTAACAGCTGTGTGTGTATGTTTTATCACAAAAAAAAAAAAGAGAAAAAGGAAAAAAGAAAACTAAAAAAACAAAAACAACAACAAGAAAAAAAAAAAAAAAACCCCAAACCTAAAAACCCCTTAATCTCTTACAATGGCTCTTGAGCATGGAACTCACGTAGCAGCGTCGATGGCTGGGTCTTTAGTAATTTGGAAATAAAAGGTTGTTTTACTATGTATTTCTTTGGTAGTCCTCACTACAAAGTTTTCAGTGTTGGTTACCTATAAGACAAGTACTAGATAGAAGATAAAGTTACGCAGAAATATTTCTTCTATACTGATAAGATAAAAAGAGTGAGCTCTCCAAGCACAAGTTACTATGCTTTTTCTTGCCTTATTGGGCTTCCTCTACAAGCAAGGCTTCGTGCAGGAAAAGTTCGTGTCTACCTAACAAAGGGCGATACATATTCTATCTTCCTACAATTGAAGAGTTAACGAAAATTCACATTATCCGTTATTTCTGGTCAAATCAGTTAGAAGCCGATTACAAAGGGGCAGCAAGCACTTGGTGTCAAAGCCACATTCTGGTCACACATTCATTCCATGGTTGTGGTCAGTCTCTCAGGAGCTCAGAATTTAAAACTCCTTTCAATGAACAAAGGAGCAAGTTAAATCAAATCTGAAATACTTCCACCATCTGCCCAATGTCTAGAAGTCTGTCTAGAATGCCAGCATGCTGGATGAAAGAGAGCAGTTCAGAGCCCAGAGAGGCCTCAGGTGTTAGGGAAAGTAATTTGGTTTTGTACAAAAGGCATGGTCCTCTGGCGAAGAGTACTTATCCTACTAGCAGCACAGTGGTAGCCAAGGGTCTCTGTCAGCAAGACAGGAAAATGAAGCTACTGAACCTGCTGTGGCTCCCACCTGCCTTCCAAGGCCTCTGGGGCCTCTGGGAGTCAGTCCGGGGTTGCCCTGGGCGGGTGGGCAACAGGAATAGCAGGAACCAAGTTCAGCCCCCCCGAGAAGTGCCCCAGGTAAGTCAGCTTCTCGTGGCCTTGGGGTTGGAATCTTCGGGGTCCCTGGGGGCTAAACCATGGCCAAGGAGCTGCCCCAGCAGGTACTGCCCAAGTGTGACAGGCTCCACACGGGGTCATAAAACACTCGAACAGGACATGAAACAGCATCATTTCAAGAGAGTAGTTTGTTCTATCAATCCAGAATGTCCACCGGGAGAGGCAACTCGATTTATGGTGAGAAAGTGCTGTTGGAAGGAGCTGTGTTTTATTTTGCAGTGAAACAGCTAGTCTAAGGAAACCGGCGCTACATTTCTGTAGAAGTCTGGATGTCAAGAACCTGTCTCCAAAAGGCATTTATCAGAACTGTCTGCTCACTCCGAGTGCTTTTTTCAGTCACCACAGGGCAATGTTTTGACTTTTGTGCTTTCAGGAGGTCACTAAATTGTTAGCAAGTGGAGGGAAGATGATTACATTTTGGACTTTCTTGTTTGAGTGCAAGACACTACTCAACAGCACTGAAATCTATAGTCTCCTAGAAGATTCTTGTAAACATATACCATTTCTCCTATAAGAAAAACCGAGAACTGTACGATGCAGGCAATACTTGTTCGCCTGCTCTCAGAATTCCTCAAAATGGCCAGGTGCCAGGAGGGACGGTGAGCCGTTGGTGAAATCCCCGGGTTGGACAGGACCCCATCTGACCGAATTAAAAACCTCAAGCCTCAATAATTAAATGCCGAACTTCTTCCCCATATTTGAAAACTGTACTATGATTATGTATATTACACATTATAAATAAAATTTATAGAGACCTACGATTTCTTTCAAATGACTGAGGAGTGACACTCTCAGTTTGGAGGTGGAAACTGAAAGAGTCAAAAAAAAAATCCTATTGTTGCTTTTACTCTCAAGTTCTTAAGATGCTAGTCAAACACTATTAGCCAGTGAGACGAGACCTCTTCTCATTCTGTAACTTGTAAATATGCATTCAAAGGCAAAAATGGAGGTTTCTCTACTGTACAACATTAAATATCTACAATGTCATGGCTCCTTACGGGTAGGAGTGTGTTCAGTAAAGAGCTAGCTATTAGAGATGGCGGTCACAAAACATGGACTCTTCAAAATTACGGATAAATTAACTTTCAGTTCTCTGATTATATCCAACAGATACACATTCTCATCATAAAATATACATTCTCTAGTAAGTTATTTTTGTCCACAGCATATATAAATATGCAAACACAGGTGGTAAAAATCACTTTACTACCAAAGTACAAAACAGTAACTGCTGAAAAGCCAAAATAAAGGTGTTGCAAGTGTTAAGAAAAGACTGACTCATGGCGTTCCACTTTAGAGTGAAACCAGACGATTTATTTGTGCTAAATGAATGGAAATGACGCATTCAGGATATACCTCTTTGTACACTGCGCTTGCTTTGACTGGGCGAACTAAGCAGTCCTCAAGGCTAATGTGCCACTTTCCTCTACGCCTCTTTCCTGCCAGCAATAAAGTATTTTGGCCATTGTGCCAAGATGTTCCTATAATGTTCATTTCACATAGTATTTTCTCATAGTACTCTGCACCTTTAAAATATCTGTTCGAACTCTATTTTAGGGGAACGCGAGTAAAGAATGTAAAGGGAAATGAGCTGTTTCTGTCACCATCACGTTGCCTTCTGCAGCAGAAATCACACAGCACATCCTAATCAGCCATCGCAACCACTGGCGGGTAGGACAACAGGTATCGACTCACGTGAGAGGGCCAGTTTGGGTAGGGTAACATCAAGGATAAAGAAAGACTCACACCCAGATATACGATAATTATCTATCCCATGTATGTGGAAAAGGTACAGCCATGTGATCCAATACTTCAGGAGATCTGTTTTACAAGAGACATGGATGTTGAGATATACTGAAAAGAACCCATACAAAGTGTATCCGTAGAAAGCTCTATTAAACATTGTCTTGGGCACTGATGCATCCAACTTCCCATTCTATAGTGAGAGCTAGATTTTCAAAGGTCTGAATTGTAGTGCTGAATTACTGGTATGCTTGGTAAACACTATTCTAATGGGGGTGGGGGGAGAGGTGGGTAATAACAGCTCAGTAATTTCCTGCAAATTCATGGGAAAAAAAATATAAAAAAGATATCCCTTTTTATTTTACAAACCTAAAAGCCAGGAAAATGAAGCTCTGGGGCCAAGCAAAAAAATTGCACACCGCTGCTGAACTACCAAATAGTCGAATAGCCGACGTCCCAGCCAGGGAATGGACGCACATGAAGATTCAAGTAAAACACCGATGGAGAAAGTCGTCTGTTTAGTGTTGTAGACCCACAACACTGGCTGCGTTTCCGACACACATTTACAACACAATGAATAGTGAAGCCTAGATAACCTCAGTGCAAATAAGTCAGATCCGAATATGCCAGGGAAGGAAGCCTGTGGCGTCTTGAGTCGACGGCTCCACTGCACGAACGAGTCCCAACGTGAGGTTCGGACTGCGCATATGCATTAAGGCTGGGAGGAGGGGTGCACCGAATGTTGCGAGGGGGCGGGCTGCAAGGTGGCTGCCGAGGGGACCGCGGGCTGCATGGGTGGCGGAGGTGGAGGTGGCGGAGGCTGGACGGGGGTCTGTGTGTTGGGAGACGGAGGCGGCGTGGGCCGTTTGAATTTGTCAGGGCTGTTGCTCCTCCGTGGTGAAGGCCTCTGTAGACAGGACAGGAACAGCAGGTCAGAGCAGGCACAGACGGCTCATCCCTAACCCAGCGTGACTCGGAGCCCAGGATGCCCCAAAGCGGACCCACAGAGACCAAACACCAGCGAGGTCCTTGTCCATCCCTACTGGCTTCTGAACCCGTCAGGAAAACTTCAACAAGGTAGAGTTTACACCGACATCTATGAAAAAGCTATGCAAAATCACTATGAAACGTGCATCGATCAAACGACTGGACTTCGGTGAGACAGCCCTAAAATTGAAAAAACAGCCGTCACGTCCTCCCCTTAAATCTTTTCTGTTCGTTGTATGTCTCCAGCTCCTTCCATCCCTCAAACAAGTTGTCAATGTCATGAAAGCTACAGCTCGACCCAAAACGTTCCTGCTTTAATGTAAAGCTCATCAAACTAGCAAAACAGATTCAGAAATATCTTACATGCTTTTTTTAGAGAATGGGGTTCTTTTCAAGGTTCCCTCATTGGGAATACCCTCAGTTCTACCCTGTTCTCAAACCCCTATTAGCAACATTTCTAACCGGGCTATTAGTCAACTAAATAACCAGCTCTAATGAAAACACTCCCCTGAGTAGAGTCTGAACCAGATACACTTAAGGTTCCTTCTAATTCCAGGAAAGAAAATTCTGGATGAAACTAGAAACAAGTCTAATTCCAGGAAGAATACTGAGGGTCAGTGAACTGTGAAGGTGCGGACAATAAATATTTTAGACATTGTGGCAACCAACGATAATTCGCTATGGCAAGGAGCTGGCTAGAGTTCAAACGAGGCACAGGCCGGAGGTCAAATTACGTTTCACAAAGGGCAATATTTCATAGGAAATGAAGGTGAAGTTTTGCCTCCTGGGAAGGATTTGAGTTTCAACACCAGAATGTAGCATCAAACCGTTGGGAGGTCTCTAGAAGTTTAAGGTGAACTGAAGGAAGGAAGGAAGAAGAAAGGTAAATGTCCGAGGACATCAATGTTGGCTCCCACGGAGGACCAGTCGCTACCACCACCAGGAGGAAAGCGCTGCTTCCTGCCCCATGGATACTTACTGTGATACCGTGGGAGGCTCCCATATGCTGCACATGAAGACCTGGGGAATTGTAATAAGACATTCCGGCTCTAGTCAGTGAAGTCGGTGGCGTGAAACCAACTGTGTGACTCGCATACGAGAGACCTGAAATATAACAACAACTCGTAAGTATTATTACAAACTCAACTCTCTGGTGTCTTTAAGCATCTAGGAGGCTTTAAAATGCAGAAGCTGTTAGTCACCCACAAAAATGCAAACAGATAAGAGGAGTGGTGGGCTCACCAAACGGCCCGCTGGATGGATAACAAGGGATATAAAAGTCAAGCCCTGGTACAGACTAAACAGCCCAGAAATAAGTGCACACATAAACGGTCAGATGATCTTCAGTGAACGTTCCAGGAATATGCAATGCGGAAAGGGTAGTCTCTTCGACAAACGGTGCTGGGAAAACTGGAGATTCATGGGCAAAAAGAATGAAAGTGGAGCCCTATCTCACACCATACACAAAAATCAACTCAAAAGGAATTAAAAGACCTAAACGTAAGACCTGAAACCATAAAACTCCTAGAAGGAAACACAGGGGGAAAGCTTTATGACATTGGTCTCAGGAATGATTTCTTAGATAGGACACCAAAAGCACGGGCAGCGAAGCACACGTAGCCAAGTAGGACTACAGCATCCGAAAAGGCTTCTGTTGAGCAAAGGAAATCATCAACAGAAAGGTCACCTATGGAATGGGAGAAAATATTTACAAACCATAGATCAGATAAGGGATTAGTATCCAAAATAGATAAGGAACTCCTACAACTCAAAAGCAAACAAACAAATACCCTGATTTAAAAATGGGCAAATGACTTGAATAGACATTTTTCCAAAGACAACATACAAATGGCCAATAGGTACATGAAAAGATGCTCAGCTTCACTAATCATCAGGGAAAAGCAAATCAAAACCATAATAGGATATCATGTTACACCTGTTGGGATGGCTATTATAAAAAATAAAAATAAAAAACATTTTTAAAGTGCTGGCAAGGATGTGGAGAAAAGGGAACTGCTAATGGGAATGTAAATTGGTAGAGCCACTGTGGAAAGGAGTATGGAGGTACCTCAAAAAATTAACAATAGGACTACCATATGATCCAGCAATCCCACTGCTGGCTATTATCCAAAAGGACTGAAAACAGGATCCTGAAAAGAAATTTGCACTCATGTGTTCATTACAACACTATTCACAGTAGCCAAGACCTAGAAACAACCTAAAAGTTCATCAACAGATGAGTGGATAAAGAAAACATGGTATATACATACAATGGAATATTATTTAGCCCTTAAAAAGAAGAAAATTCCTTTAAAAAAGAACATGGACGAACCTGCAGGACATTATGCTAATATAAGCCCGTAACAGAAGGACAGATACTGCATGATACCATATACACGAGGGATCTAGGTCACACTCACAGAAGCAGAGAGCACAACAGTGGTTGCCAGGGGCTGGGGGTAGAGGAAATGGGGGACTGTTGTTCAATGGGCACAAAGTTTCAATTTTATAAGAAGAATAAGTTCTAGAGATCTACTGCACAACACTGTGGTTTGTTTGTTTTTTAATTTATTGTATTTTTGGTTGCGTTGGGCTTGTGGGCTTTTTCTAGTTGCAGCGAGCGGGCTCTTCGTTGTGGTGCATGGCCTTCTCATTGCGGTGACTTCTCTTGTCGCTGAACACGGGCTTTAGGTGTGCGGGCTTCACTAGCTGTGGCATGTGGGCTCTAGAGCGCAGGCTCAGTAGTTGAGGTGCACAGGCTTACCTGCTCCGCGGCATGCGGGATCTTCCCAGAACAGGGCTCGAACCCATGTCCCCTGCATTGGCAGGTGGATTCTTAACCACTGCGCCACCAGGGAAGCCCCACTGTGCTCTTTTAACAATACTGTACTGTACAGTTAATAATGTGTTAAGAGGGTAGATCTCATGTGAAGTGTTCTTATGACAACTAAAAAAAAAAACAAGTCCAGCCTTGACAGGAGTCCAACTGAGATGTACAGAAGTAGAAGACATGAGAAGAAACAAGAGTAAAGTGGAAAAAATAGAGCAAAGGGGTAAAAATCAGATGCAAGGAAAGGGTAAGTGTCAAAAGATATACCAATAATAACGAGACAAAACCAATGGGTGTGTATAGCAGCCACAAAGCAAACAAAATATTCACCACTGAGAACTTGGCAACTTCAGGATATTCAATGAAGAAAACAAAAAGCCCTACATATGCCATTGTTCCCCCCAAAGAAACTGATATTTAAGGAAGAAACACCCCCAGCCCACTATAACCTTCTGCATAGTCTTCATCTAGGACCCCAAAATCAGCTCCAAAGTTTAATGCCCAGATCTTAGTTCCCTGACCAGGGATCGAACCCGTAATTCCTGCAGTGCTCAAGCAGTCTTAACGACTGGACCACCAGGGAAGTCCTTAAAGACGCTCTTCTATAGTGTCTTTTGACTTCCACGGTTGAGACATGCAGCCACCACGCCTATCTTTAGTTGTCCTGTCCCAGAATCTGTCTGTGCCCTCAACACCTATGGTTAAGGATTTTATTTCTTGCCTTGACTATGAACTAGTGTGCTGCTTTCTATCTGACATATTTCCATTTCCAATTGTGGATTTGGTTCACATGTACAACATGGAGGTCTGGGGTAAAGCACAAGTCTTTGGGAGCTCGGTGGTCATTTACTGTGACTTTGTATTTGTATCGCAAGAACTTCGTTCAGCTTGGGGAGGGAAGAAGGGGTTTTCTTTAAACAACTTGGGGAAATACAACCCTAATTCCATTTCTTATGAAAGTGATGAAATTTAAGAGAAAAGCTTTGAAAGTAGGTCCTTATCGCCAGATAGAGAAGCTCAGGGGGTTCGATTCATAATACAAAATAAATGAATAAGATCAAGCCCATTGCCCAGTATGACAAGGTTAATAATGATGAGTATGTTAATCTGCTAATCACGAATCTTCAAAGACCGCCTACTGCCTGCTCAAATTAAAAAAAAAAAAAGAAAGTCCCTTCTCTGGCTATTAAAAAGGCCTGCATTTGGCTCCAAACTATCTCCTGATGTTCTAGGTCAGTGGTTCTCAATACCGAGAATCAAAGCCCTCGTCCGACCCCAAATCAAGTGAATCCGAATCTACGGGGAGCAGGGCCTCAGGGCAGCCGGTGATAAGAACCACAGTGACCTGATCACTCTTGATTCTGACCTCCACGTCTCAGTTCCCACCATGGCCTTTGCCTGGGATGTCTTCTCTTTACTGCAGGACTTGGTTTCTCCTTCTCCCCTTGTCAATCAGGACCTCACTCAGCCTTTGGAGGGGCAAAGAGCCCAGACTCCAGAGCCGACTGCCATATTATCTCGGGCTCTAGTTCTGCCACTTGGTGCTGAGCGACACTGGACTTTAGATCCCTCAACTGTGAAATGAGATTATCACAGTGACTGCATAAGGTTGTTGTGAGGATGAAATGAGTGCCTGGCACAAAGGAAGGGCTCAGCATGTTTCAGCTCATTAACCTCTCCTTCAGGGCTCTTCTCAAAAGCTCTCTAAGCTGGTAGCTCTCTCTTCTTTGAAACTCTCTTTATTTAGTGCTTTTTTTTAATTATACCTTTTAATTTTATCCTAACTTTTTATTTTGAAATAGTTTGCAATTCGTAAGAAGTTGCAAAAATACTACAGGGTCCCTGTCTACCCTTCACCCAGCTCCCCCCAGTGATATCTTACATAACCAGAGCACACTGTCAAAACCAGAAAATTGACACTGGTCCAATACAAGTGACTAAGGTACAGACTTTATTTGGATTTCATCAGTTTTTAATGCATTCTTCGTGTGTGTGTGGGTACAGGTGTAATTTTTATCACCTGTGTAGATCCAAGTAATTATCACCACAATCTGGATACAGAACTGTTACAAAACCACAGACAAGCTTCCTTGTGTTGTCCCTTTTTAGGGACATATAGTCACCCCTTCCCTCTAATCCTAACCCCTGGTAACGACGGATCTGTGCTCCACCACTGTAATTTTGTCACTTTGAGAATGTTATAGATATGAAATCATATAGTATATAACCCTTTGAGATTAGTTTTTCATTCATCACAATGCCCCGGTGACACATACAAGTTATTGTGTGTATCAAGTTAATTCCTTTTTAGTTCTGGGTAGTATGTCATTGAGTGGGTGTACCACAACTTAACTTTTTAGGGGATATAAAATACATAAAACGCGGGCTTCCCTGGTGGCACAGTGGTTAAGAATCCGCCTGCCAATGCGGGGAACGTGGGTTCAAGCCCTGGTCCAGGAAGATCCCGTGTGCCACGGAGCAACTAAGCCCATGTGCCACAACTACCGAGCCTGCATTCTAGAACTCATGAGCCACAACTACTGAGCCCGTGTGCCACAACTACTGAGCCTGCGCTCTACAGCCCATGCTCCGCCAACAAGAGAAGCCACCGCAATGAGAAGCCCGCGCACCGCAATGAAGAGTAGCACCCACCTGCCGCAACTAGAGAAAGCCCGCGTGCAGCAATGAAGACCCAACGCAGCCAAAAATAAATCAATTAAATAAAATTTTTAAAAAACCTATAAAAAAGGCACTGCTTATTAAAAAACAAGCAAACAAATATATATATATATAAAACTTGTATTAAGATTATCTTATTTCTTGTGTTTTACCCCCTACTTCCCTAGGCCCTATAAGCTCTTAGAGGCCAGAGACCATGTCTTACTAGTTTTTGTTTTCCCTTAATCATCATGCATCTGACCCTCTTGCCCAGGAATACAATAAACAATAAGAATCCCAAAAAACCTAGGTAGAAAATATCTCCTAAACAGAATACTGTGGCTTTATAAAGCTATTCCTGGAATAAATTGCTCTTACTGTGCTATACAAATGCATTAACTAGAGTAAAAATTTTAAGATTTATTTCATTGTCCACAAGTTGAAGACAACAAATTTTAAAAATGACTCATGAAAAGCAATTCATGACCAAAAACCACTGAGCAAAATGAATCAAGATACCAAAGTGTATAATCCATAGAAAACCAACTACTTAAAGGAAAACTACAAGAGGTCGGGGGGATAGGGAGAGGAGACACTTGAAAACACTAAAATATTAACACTGCCTTCGGATAAAAGGATTCTGGATGATTTTATTTCTGCTTCTTTATACCCTTCCGACTGCCCCCAAATTCCCTCTAATAAATCTTTGCTGAAGGAAGAAAAAAAAATAAGCATCGTCGAACCAAACTAAAGGCAGACACCTTCTGTTCCTTTGAAATTTATCTTAGTTCCACAAGTCAGACATGTCTCTGTTCACATTCATACGCTAGAGATACGACTTCCTCTTTAACGCTCTCTGATCCGGCTCTGTCCCCATCACTCCATCAAGGCTGCTCTCGCCAGGCCCAGCAGTGTTTCCGTGCTGCCAGGTGCACTGCTACTCTCCACCTCTCATTGCACTTGACCTTGGGGCAACGACAGACAAAGCTGACCCCTCCCTTCCTGCTGAAATGCTTTATCTTAACCTCAGTGACATCGGATACCAGTTTCCCTTCCCCTTCCCTGGCAGCAACTTCCCAATCTCCTTCACCAGGTTTCCTCCTGTACCTGACCTCTAAATATTACATCCTTCAGGATCAGATGGGAGGGTTTTCCTCTTCTCCCTCCATCTTCCACGACTAGGTGATTTCATCTATGTTAGTAGCTTTCTTTAAAATAAATTTTTTTATTTTAGCATAGTTTTAGGTTTACAGAAAAGTGGCAAAAATAGTACAGAGAGTTCCTGCATCTCACACACTCAGATTCCCCGTTATTATTATTATTATTTTTTTTTGGCCGTGCCCCGAGGCTTGTGGAATTTTAGTTCCCCAACCAGGATCGAACCCAGGCCCTCGGGAGTGAAAGTGCAGAGTCCTAACTACTGGACCACTGGGGAATTCTGAAAGATGCCCTATTATTAACTTCTTAAGCCAGTGGGGTACCTTCATCACAACTAATAAACCAATGTTGACACATTATTATTAACTCAGGTCCACACGTTATCTGGATTTCCTGAGGTTTCGCCTAATGTCCTTTTCCTGTTTCAGGAACCCATTTAGGATACCACATGCTATTTAGTTTTCATGTCTCCTTAGGCACCTCTTGGCTGAGATAGTTCCTCAAACTTCCTTGTTTTTGATGACCTTGTCAGTTTTAAGGTGTGTTGATCAGGTATTTTATAGACAGACTGTCCCTCTACTGTCTGATGTTTTCCACGTGGTTAGACTGGGGTGATTCGTTTTGAGGAGGAAGACTACAGAGGTAAAGGGCCCTTCTCATCACATCGTATCAAGGGTACATACTACTGACATGACTGACCACTGTCGATGCTGACCTTGATCTCCCAGATGAGGCAGTGCCTGTCAAGTTTTTCCTCCGTAAAGGTACTTTTTTTAAATAGCTAAGAAGTTTTTTTTATTATTATTTAGTTAGTTATTTTATTTATTTTTGGCTGTGTCGGGTCTTAGTTGCGGCACGCGAGATCTTCCTTGTGGTGCGCGGGCTTCTCTCTAGTTGTGGCACACAGGCCCCAGGGAGCCCGGGCTCTGTAGCTGTGGTGCACGGGTTCCAGAGGGCGTGGACTCTGCAGTTTGCAGCACGTGGGCTCTAGTTGAGGTGCGCGAGCTCAGTAGTTGTGGCGCGCAGGCTTGGCTGGCCCCCGGCGTGTGGGATCTTAGTTCCCTGACCAGGTATTGAACTCGCGCCCCCTTCATTGTAAGGTGGATTTTTTTACCACTGGACCACCAGGAAAGTCCCAAGGTACTCTTTTTTTCCCCCCTCCCTTTTACACTGTATTCTTTGCAAGGAAGTCCCTATCTTTAGCCCACATTTAAAGAGTAGGGAGCTATTTCCACTTCCGTGAAGATGGAATCTCTATGTCAATTATTTGGAATTCTTCTGTATAGGTGATTTCTCTCTTCTCCCGTGTTTATTTACTCAGTCAGGCATTTGTTTATATCAGTGTGAACCAATGCATATTTGTTTTCTGTTTGGGTTATAACCTAATATTACATTATTTATTTCATTGCTCGAACTGTTCCAGTTTGGGCCTTTGGGAGCACTTTCAGTTTCCTCCTGCGTCTCTTGGACCTATCCTCATCTTTCCGTTTTTTGACCTTCTCCTAACTTTCTGGCATTACCAGACTGTCCACGTTCATCTTGTATGTTCCCTGCCCAAGGCCCTAGAAACATCCATTTCTTCCAGGAGCCCTAGTTCTCTTCATTGGAGAACGGAATTAGAAACCAAGATCTGGGTGGTGGGTGTGCCTGTGGCTAGTGGGATGTAGATCCTTTTTAAAACGTCAGTATTCGCCATGGCTGATGTAGGCATAGGAAAATATGTTAACTGGGAATGTCTTTTTCTCAGGCTATATCAAATAGTGAACAACCTGAAAAAAATTGTTGAAAAAATAATCCTGTCCCTCTATATAATCCACACATAAGCAAGCAGAAGATTTTTCAGAAGTACTGGGAAATGTACCTTTCAATCAAATTGTGAGATCGCCCTCAAAATATTCCAAGTCAGTGAAAATGCAAGACTGCCAATGCCAATGTTAACCAGAAATGGTAAGGGAAGAAGAAAAGCCAAAATGCTTCAAATGGAAATGAAAACTATACAAACAGCATAATTCCACTAGAGAAGTGATTAGATATTCTTAATACGGAGAAGCACAAGTTCTTCCAACAAAAAATAAAGTGAAAAGAAAACTTGAAAATTCAGATTGTGCTAATGTATTATGTATCCAATGGACTAGATCAGAATAGGAGTAATTCTACCGCCAAATAGGAGATTATAATCTACTTTGATGATATTATAGAACTTAAAATACGATACAAATGTTCTCACTAAGGCTGGCTGAGAGAAAAAAAAAATCTAGGTGTTACTTATTATGATGTAGTTTAAGGGAAAAACCAACTAGCTTGTCTATACAAGCAAGCCCCACATTACAGGAACAGGGCCAGCGAAAGCCAAAATTCTGTGCATGGAATAAAATCTTCCTGCAGAGTATTTGTTAACCATAGAAGTTAATATTCCCAACCAAGGCCTCACTTTTGTTTTTTTCTTTCTTCAATGACCACAACACTATATTTAATGAACTGGAAGTTACACGCCTGTAGGTTTAAATAAATCAAAGAGAACATGAATTTATATTAGCATGAATCAGCATCACGATCAACTATAAAAGCCTCCCTCCTTCTTGCTTCTTCCTAACTCATGACTTCCTTTTACATCAATAAATCAGAAAGCAAAGACAACCTTTATCACGGTAACGAAATCCAAGTGCTATTTGGGGAAAACTGAGAGGCGGCTAGGGAGAGAAGCTTCTGGAGAGACCTCAAGGCCACTGCAGAGCAGGAGAAACAGATTCAGGAACATCCTCGGGGCAAGAACAGCTGAGGACTGCGCTGTGGATCCACAACACAAAGTCCTTTTGGTTCGCACACAGCCCCTCTTCCCCCCGTCACATGCCAGAGCGTGCCGGCCCCAAGAGGACAAAAGCTGCCACACTTCGTGTTGGACTTTTTAAAAATCACCCCTCTTACAAAAACAAAAAGTCACAGCAGCACAGTGCTTGGGCTCGATCCTAAACTCACAAACCCAAGCCCCTCCTGCCTGCCGCTACCCACGGCCACCCGCGAGGCTGCAGCATTTCCCCTCGGTCAACCTGAAGGGCGTCCCTGGTGTCTAATGATTACAAACAGACAAAATGAGATGTCACCCTAACCTGAAGCTGTTTTACTGTCCGAAGCCACAAAACCTTTATTGCTGCCACCCTTCTAAGCCGTCACCTCACTGTATTCTGTGCGAAAGTGCTCCGCCACCGCCCTTCCCCCCTCCCCACACACGTTTTTCCCCAACTCTGTTGAAAATCTCTTTACCAGCGCGCACAAGAACGTCAGCCTGGACACTTCAGTCACAAGACACGATCCCTTGGCCGACTACCTTTGCTTTCCTCCCTCCACCCCACTTGCCCACACACACCCCCTCCGGCCCCCTGCTTCCTCTTTCTTCCCTGCTGGATCATTTACTTGCCCTCCTGGCCCGAAAGCCCCATGCTGTGCGGGTACCGAGCCAGAGACCCTGGGGAGAGAGTTTTTCAGGGTCAGATGAACACAAGCACGCCTTTGAGGGAAAGGCTTCTGAGGGGCAAAGCCAGAGGCAGAAGCGCAGCCAGTTCCTTCTTGCACGGCCTGCCTGCTAGGGCCGAGGCCCGCTCACCCACCAGTGGAAATAGCAGGACGCAGCTCGTGCTCGAAAGAACACAGGCTTTGTGTGAAGCAAGACACGCCCTGCCTGGCCACGGCCACTTCCTGGCCACGTGACCAGTAGCTACAGACCCACCAAATGACTGCTTCCTCAATTTTAACACGACGCCTGCGTTAATTATTCTGAGGATAAAAAGGAGATGAGGTATGTAGACCATAATGAGAGAACCCATAAAAGATATGCTATGGTGCATCTCAGAAATCTGTCCAAGGTTTTTGTCAAACCACCGGCACTTAAAATCATAGTCAAAGACAGTCTTTTCAAAAAGGTTTTTTAGAGTTAAGTTACTTTTTTGGTTCCAGAAAACCACCAGCTGACACTGTTTTAAAATTGCAAGCTAAGACTCAGTTGTGATAGCACTGATCGTTTCTGGTGTTTTTGGACAACACGTGACCACCCTCTGTTTACAAGCTTTTCAGATGCTAGAAGGGAATGTACTCAGGGATACGTTAAATACAGCAGAAACAGAGGTAGCTGAGAACACGTACTCACCAGGTGATATCGGCCGGCTAGAACTGGGAGAAGGTGTGTAAGGAATCGGGCTGGACACAGTGCGAGGTCTTAATCCTTGTGCAGACATCTCGTTAAAATACCTAAGAGGAGTGAAGGAGATGGTTAGAGCTGCCTGCTTTGCAGTAGTTCCTAAGAAAGCTCCTATGAAAAAATGTTTGGGGTTCACATCTTGAGGTCAAACTCCTGAATGTTTAGAAATCAATGCTGCAGTGAGGAGACACGTATAATATGGACCCCAGAGCCATGCTGTTCCACTGCTTGGCAAAGCTCTCTCCCCAGGGGCACAGGTGAGGGAATCCGGGGTGTTTTCGCTCAGGATGGAGGCCTGGTGACAGAGCTGCGTCATGCAACAGAGAGGACCAGGCTTTTCTCCATCACATTATAGCTATGTAGACATTCACCACCACTGTCCCAAGAATTAGACAAATCCACGTTCTAGTGGCTACCTGTAAACTGTTACTTGAAAGGCAAAACCAAACAAGCCCTCTGAGACGCATATCATCGAATTGGAGATAATGTGATCCTGTGAAATGGATGTCAATTGTCCACAAGGCAGGGCTTGCTTAACTAACAGTCACGTGTTCAAATGCAGAACGTGGAATATAATAAATGACACATGGGCTGAGCACCTCTGCAGGTCACGCCGTGCCGGGTCTGACTTATTACTGGATTCGGAAGTCACATCAGGCCGCACTTTGTGAACAAGCACAGAGAGCTGAGGAGGAGGAATTTCTGCTTGAGAGACTCCCTAATAAGCGATCCTTCCCAGCCCTTCTGGCCAAAGGAAGGAATGGCCACATGTGCAGGCGTTTCTATCCCAGGAAACATCTCAGCCCTGATATGCAACCAGTTCACGTGAGGAACTTTTAACACAGGTATTCCTATGCTAGTTTATTCAACTCGAAGAAAACCAGACTCCCAAGGTTTTTTTTTTTTTTTTTGCGGTACGCGGGCCTCTCACTGTTGTGGCCTCTCCTGTTGCGGAGCACAGGCTCTGGACGCGCAGGCTCAGTGGCCACGGCTCATGGGCCCGGCTGCTCTGCGGCATGTGGGATCTTCCCGGACCGGGGAACGAACCCGTGTCCCCTGCATCAGCAGGCGGACTCTCAACCACTGCGCCACCAGGGAAGCCCTAGACTCCCAAGTTTGGCATGCACCTCTCAACGAGCTATCTACCAGCAATTCTTCCTACTCTCTTTAGCATGGCCCACCACGGTGCCACCAGGCTGGACCTCTTGTATTCTACAGCCAGGGGGGTGGCTAAGACCGCCTCTTGGTCTTTAAGGAATTAAACACACTTGTAGACGTCTCAAGTGTCTGACTATTTTCTTCCTCCCAAATCTGACATCATCATTCCCAGTAGAGAGAGCAGATGTCTTTATTCAACAGCTGTACTCTACCTGGGATAATCTGACCTCAAAAGGTAAGGCAAACCTTCTGGAGTGAATACCAATCCTGGAAAAAAAAAAATTTATCTGGAAAGCCTGAAGTAGCTTCAGTGTTGTCACCACAGTCAGAGAAACTGTCCCCCAGAGTATGTCGTAATCAAAATCAAGCACAGGGTACCGTGTGTGTTAATACATGCTCTGCTCCATGTCTTAAAGTAGTTAAAAAAGTAGTTAATAAGTTATCTACTATTGTAGCTTATGTTTTCAATGAAATGGTTTTCAGAGGATAAGAGTTTCAGACAGAATGAGACACTGTCAGAAGCAGATCAGTGAAATTCAGAGTTAAGGTTGAAAGTTTTATGATAGAAACTTCTAAGAAAGAATCCTCTTTATTCTTTTCAAATGAGGAGGATATTTTTTAAAAAAACAGATCTAAGTCTTTTTTATAAAGTTTTTTAAATTATAAAAGTAGATCGGGAATTCCCTGGTGGTCCAATGGTTAGGACTCTGTGCTCTTACTGCTGAGGGCCTGGGTTCCATCCCTGGTCGGGGAACTAAGACCTTGTAAGCTGTGCAGTACAGCTCAAAAAAAAGACTAGATCTTCATTATAGAAAAATTTACATTTTTCATGAAACGATAATACCACAGCAAATACTGTCCACAGCAAATTAATCAAAAGCCCCTCCCTGGTGACGCAGTGGTTGAGAGTCCGCCTGCCGATGCAGGGGACACAGGTTCATGTCCCGGTCCGGGAAGATCCCACATGCCGCGGAGCGTCTGGACCTGTGAGCCATGGCTGCTGAGCCTGCACGTCCGGAGACTGTGCTCTGCAATGCGAGAGGCCACAGCAGTG
This sequence comes from Lagenorhynchus albirostris, assembly GCF_949774975.1. NCBI lineage: Eukaryota > Metazoa > Chordata > Mammalia > Artiodactyla > Delphinidae > Lagenorhynchus > Lagenorhynchus albirostris. The sequence continues at coordinate 13,096,655 of NC_083110.1, forward strand.
AGAGGCCCGCGTACCGCACGGAAAAAAAGCCTTGTTAGCCCTCTGGAGCTATTCAATAAGAGAAACAGAGTGCTGATCTGCTAACACTGCCCACATGCGTTCAAACAACGTGCTCTGGCATCGACAGCCTGTACTAGTCCTCACAGCCATTGGCAGACCCTGGTCTGAGGCACTGGCTGCCCAGCACAGGTAGATGTTGCTTATCTTAACGATCACCTCACTCCCAAGCACAGAGGAGGAGGGCAGGTGGGGAAGGAAAGGAAAATCTGGGTGAGCAAGGAGAACTGAGCCGTGTCCTCTAGTTAACCAAAGGATGCCTCTCTTATGCCGGCCCATTTCCCAGAGGGCCAGTGAGGGGACTTGACATTGCGACCTGAGCAGATAAATGCACTGCGTGAGTTCTGTTTTTGAAAACCAGCTGCAAAAAGGTTGAAGTTACCAAGTGTGATAAACCAAAGCCTCTGGCTTTCAACAACTTCCACCCACCCCGCCGTGGACTCTTTCGCCCCCCGGATGTATTTGCTTCCTCAGGCTGTGCCGCGCACCGCCTGCTCACCTGTACCTAGGGATTAAGATATGCGCCCATGCTCCAGGATGGGATGATTCAACGACACCTGCAAACGCTGCCTCCTGACACAAAACCCGCCTCCATGTCTGTCCCACTGAGTAATTTGGGAAAGGCCATTTTTTGTGTGTCTTTTTGTGTTTAAGGAGGACGGTCAAACTTCTTCATTTATCCCATTCTCAGCATCCGCACTGAGGCCACAGTCCCTGCCATCTGCTGCCTCCTCTTACAGGAGGTGAAGAGGGGCTGGAGCCTGGGCTGCTGCTTTCCCGAGGCTCTTGAGACACGCACGCACCTTTCGTCATCCATCTCTAAGCTGGACTCGCTCTCGGAGAGCTGCCGACACAGGGCCTCTCTTCTCTCCATCTCCCTCTGCAGCTTCCTCTGCAGCCTCAGGTTCTCTTCCCTCATGTGGCGTTCCTCCTCCAGATACTGCGCCATCTTCTCGGAATCTGAAAGGCCAGAGTTCTCAGTTAAACCACGGTCCGTGCAGTCACAGTACACGCTTCAAAAAGACGGTGGTCCAGCTCCTGTGCCACAGACCAAGAAGTGCTGAAAGACAGCCATTCTCACTCTCCCACACACAGATGAGATCTGGATTTCAAGTTTATCCCAGGTACCAAGGTTGACCCACGATGCGCATTTAGAAAAACATACGAAAAGCAGTGCTGTCAGGTTAGGCATCTTCCATCCTGCTTCCCTGCAGTCTAAAGGGCTTTATGTAGAGGAAGGAATGCTGGAGCTACGTGTGGCCTGAGCAGCTCCCAGAGCTCCCTCTATACTGCTGGAGCGGAGAGGCAACGGGGTCCAGCTGGGGAAACAGACTCAGCCCACGGGGCTCCCCTCCAGGCACCAGTTCTGCTGTCTGTCAACTCCAGACACAGCGGGGTAAGTCACCTATGGGAGCACACCCACGGGTCACACTTGTTAGCACACCCCCCAGCGCACTGGGAGGTGCGGGGCGCGGGGGGGGAAACGGTTTGCACACGGAGAACCAGTGTACTCAGCGTGCTAGGTAACAGTTATACATCTTTTTATAAAACTAGAAACTGACATAACAAGCAACTTTAGATCAATATTTCAAATCAGTCTAGTTTTTGGTGTTTGTGTTACTGCTTCCTGACTTACGCACAGTCTTTCGGAGTCAGACAGCAGGTAAAGACATACATGCAGCCAGGAGCTCAGCATGGCACCGTGCTTATGACAAATACCCCTTCCTTGGGAGCTGCCCCGTATGCAGAGAGGTCTCTGCTACAGCGCCGGCCAGAGCTAACCAGCCCCAGGGCGAGACACTGGACCCAGGCTAAGCCGGCCAGATCATCCTTCCTGCGAATCTGAAATGTGGAACTGATACCTTCCTGGGGCTCTGGAATCTCGTTCTGCTGAGTTGCCTGGACCCACTGTAACCCCTGCCCTTCTGAGTGACCCTGTGCAGGACTCTGTGGCGCCCTCTAGCGTCCTTCCAGGCAATGGGAAAACATGACCCTCCCCGCTGTCCTGTGTTGTCACTAAGGATCTTGAATACTTAACTTGGTATCTTGAATATCCTTATTTCAGAAATTCAAATGGAAATACCAACATTATTAAACATTATATTCCTGGGCCATTTTCAATCTAACCAGAAACCCTGCTGTCTAATCCAGATGCAAAAATCACTTTAATGGAAGGCATGCTGGGAAAATATTTACAAAGTACACTTTTAATATAAATGATTTAAGTTATTTCATCCCAAATATGTCAGCAGACGGAATTTTTCACTTGCTCTACAGGCATCGCTACATTGACCTCTTGGAGTATCTACTGTTTCTAGACGAGAGGGACAGTTGTCGGAGGAGGTTGCCTTTCTTTTCCATAAATAGGAAAGCTTCGCAGAACTAAGGATTCATGAGGCTTTGAGAATAATTACTTAAGAGGAAACACTGTCTTTCAAAGAAAATGGCAATCCTCTAGCATCTGGGGAAACCAGCAGGGGGATCCTTCAACAATAAGCTACCGACAAGAACATCAGTCACCAGGGGTGATGGCTGAAAAGACCTCCTGGCAGTCTGGCAATTAACCCAGAAGCTGGAGGCCGGAGAAGGCGCCAGGCCCACAGCCTCTGGGAGTGAGAGACCCAGGCACAGATGGCTGACGCCGTGGCATTCCTTGGGTGCCCTCTGCTGGCTACCGCACACCTGACTTCAAAAGACCATAGATTTACTCTCAGGAGTCTTCCTCTTTCTCCCACAAAGAGCTCCCTAGGACTCAGGGTCCTGAGGTTATGTTGCCCCCATCTTCAGCCATCTCACAGCAGTTAGTCAAAGACAGTGTCAACTGAGGGTGACTTACGGACAGTCTCCCAAGAGACGAGTCCTACCTGATCCCAAGGTGGCCTGTACCTTTTAAATTCCCTTTCAGGTTTATGGCTAGAAAATACCAGCCGTATTGGATGGGGTGCCCAGACCCCATCCAAACCACTTAAATCAGAAACCCTGAGGATGAAGCCTCTCCACTGGTCTACCAAAAACTCCCCAGGGGACTCTAATGTCAGTTGAGAGCTACTGGGAGAGCGGTTCAAGTTCAGACACAGCTGGACTTGGGGGACAGGGACCAAGTGCCCCAGGAGCTTTCAAAGTGGACAAGGTTATCCAACCTAAGGAGGCAGAGGCAGGTGGATGAGGAAAGCCATTAACTCATACTCTACACCCAACCCAAAGCTACTGTGTGCAGCTAAGTGCCACGGCCTTCCCTGTCCTCACAGAATCCAAACAGTACTTTGCAGAAGCCTCTGCTGACATCCGCAGTCTCTCCAGAGACCAAACAGTACAGTAGGAAGGAAGTAGAGGAAGTAAGATATTCTTCCCAAATTTCTTCTAAAAATGTTGTCTGGGGAACAACAAGGCAAGTCTATACAAGAAAGAAAAATATAAACTGACAGCAGTGGAAAGAGTTCAGAAAGGGGCTCACAAGACCTGTGTCTGTCCAACACAGCAAAAACTCAAAAAATATCCTAACCTAAAGCAACTAATATTTGAGAACTCCTTGATTTGTTTTCACGGAATACACATCCATTATGGTTCTCAAGCCGGGGTACATATCAGAATCACCTCTATTTAAAAAATACAGAGGACCAGGCTCCACCCCTAGAGTAAAAGCCCAGGGCTTCCCTGGTGGCGCAGTGGCTGAGAGTCCGCCTGCTGATGCAGGGGACGCGGGTTCGTGCCCCAGTCCGGGAGGATCCCACATGCCACGGAGCGGCTGGGCCTGTGAGCCATGGCTGCTGAGCCTGCGCGTCCGGAGCCTGTGCTCCACAACGGGAGAGACCACAACAGTGAGAGGCCCACGTAACACACACACACACACACACACACACACACACACACAAAAAAGCCCAGAACCCTGGATGGTGTTAGACAGGACAGTGGACTCCCAAAGATGTCTGCATCCTAATCCCTGGAGCCCGTGTCCAGGTTGCCTTCCATGGCAAAAGAGACTTGCAGGTGTGATTAAATTAAGGACCTTGAGATGGGAACTCATCCTGGATTATCTGTCTGGGCCCGAGGCAATCAAGAGTCCTTACACAGGGAAGGCAGGAGGGTCAGAGGGAAAAGATGTGACAAGAAGCAGAGGTGGGACTGGTACCAATGCAAAGGAGTCATGAGCCAGAGAACGCAGAAGCTGGAACAAGCAAGGACACGGATTCTCCCTTAGAGCCTTTTACAAGGAACCAGCCCTGCTGACACCTTGATTTTAGCCCAGTGAGACCTATTTTGAACCCAGGCCTCCAAAAAACATGATATCATAAATTTGTGTTGTTTGAAATCACTAAGTTTGTGCTCATCTGTTAACAGCGGCAACAGGAAACTGACCACACTGTACTTCTTAAAGGCTCCCAGGAGAACCTTGATGCACCCATCCCAGATGCACTACTGCACTAGAACTTGAAATCAGCTTCGGAGAAGAAAACATAAAGATAAGAAGCGCTGAAATGTTAAATGCACATTTCATCTGACTCAGCAAATCCACGCCGTGGAATTTACCCTGAAGATGTTCGTGCACAGGTATCAAACGTTTGTACAGAGATGTTCGCTATGGTTGTAGCATCACCACCCAAAGGGGTCTGTTGGTATGGATGAGTTAAATAAGTTACAGTGTATCCATACACTCAAATACTACAGAGCCTTTAACAGGGGGAGTGGACTCCCCTGGCGGTCCAGTGGTTAAGACTCCGTGCTTCCAAAGCACAGGGCGTGGGTTCAATTTCTGGTCGGGGAACTAGGATCCCACATGCCACACGGTGCGGCCAAAAGATTAAAAAAAAGGGGGCAGGGGGAGTAAGGCAGCTCTGTATATATTGGCAGAGAAAAAACTATAAGACATAGTGAGTGAAAAGAAAAATGCAAAAGGGTATGTTCATTGTGCTACTATTTGTATAAAAGAAATCTATACAGGGCTTCCCTGGTGGCGCAGTGGTTGAGAGTCCGCCTGCCGATGCAGGGGACGTGGGTTCGTGCCCTGGTCCTGGAAGATCCCACGTGCCGCGGAGCGGCTGGGCCCGTGAGCCACGGCCGCTGAGCCTGCGCGTCTGGAGCCTGTGCTCCACAATGGGAGAGGCCACAAGAGTGAGAGGCCCGCGTACCGCAAAAAAAAAAAAAAAAAAAAAAAAAGAAGTCTATACACACACACACACACCTGAAAAATATGTTAATTGTGAGAACTGGGCGGCTGGGGATCAGGGGTGAAAGGGAGACTTATTTTTCCCCTGCATACCTTTCACTGTATTATCTATTCAAATAAATTGAACGGCCTAAAAACCAAAACAGAAGAAACCCAAGTGAATGCAGAGTGATGTAATCAAGTGTCCAGAAATTAGTTCCTTTGATTTCCAAAAATAAAAAGGAGAGATTTCAAAAGCATTTATTCCTCAACCACCATGAACAATCGTTAGCTGAGGCCAAATTTCGGTAGTGAAGAAGATAAACACTGTTTTCTGCCTAATGCCCCCAAAGTACACTGAGGTCTCCTGCACTGCTTCTGTTAGCACCATCCGAGGGGTGAACACCAGGGAGAAGGTTAGAAATAGTAACACTGATATAAAATAGATAACTAATGGGGACCTACTGTATAGCACAGGGACCTCTACTCAATATTATGTAACGACCTTATACAGGAAAAGAATCCAAAAAAAAAAGAGTGGATATATGTATATGAATAACTGATTCACTTTGCTGTACCACAGAAACTAACACAACACTGTAAATCAACTATACTCCAATAAAAATTTATTTAAAAAAAAAAGAAAGAAATAGTACCTCTGATTCTGGACCATCCTGAAATTATGTGATTTTCTAGAAGTATTCTAAACTATTTGCCCTGCCCTACTGTAATTTTTTTTTAAATAATCTATTCCAGGATGACAGACATATAAATATGTACTAGCAATGAAACACAATATGAATTTGATTTATACAAATTCAATAGTAAATATAGGTAAAACTCTATACTTGGTAAGTGGATTAATTCTGTGGACAGACGACCAGTGACACCAAGGCTACGTACGCTGTAACTGGGCAGCTCTCAGTTGCTTCTTCAGCCTCTCCACTTCATTCTTTAAAAACCTGATGTGTCGCATCATGTTTTCTGGAGAGTCGATCTCCATGGAGATGTCTCTAGGCGATGGGGGAGCGGACACCGGCTGGTCTAATTTCTCCTGCAGGATTCTTCATTGAAAAGAAAATTCCAACAATGAAAAACAGTTTGCCTTTAAAACACAAAACGTTGATTTGATGCTCACCATCGTCTATTTAAGAAATACATGAATAAGTTCTCAGCAATCAGAAAAATAAATAAATAAAAGACAAAAACAACAAATTCTAGCCGGGAGGTTCATTAACAGCATGCCCATGTTAATCGCCAAAACTCAGTGAATTGTTTGACTCCTGTGCCCATTTTCCATCAACGTCTGGTCGCCCCTACCTGACAGTCAAGTCCGGGGGCAGAGCTGAAGGAGCCACCTTCCTTTTTCTCCTTTCAAATGGCCACTGGTAATTAAGCCTTAATGAAAAAAACGTCTGTAACACTGGCTTCTGATTATCATGCCGGAATACACTGGGCAATCAGAATGATCCGCTGACTAAATGGTCCACAGGCTTGGGTTGGAGGGAACGGCCACACTGGAGGAATTTCCTCTCAAGGCTTTCAGTTGAAACTTACAGACTATGACCCTCCTTGGAGAGTGACATCATGTAAAGAGACTGACTTCTCAACTGCCCTCCTGAAAAACCAATCCTGAAGGTATGGCAAACTGGACCGAAGGCCCTTTGCTTCAGGCCACACACAGCAAAGGTAAAAAGAGTTAAAAAAACAAAAACAAAATGTACTGGGTTAATAACTGGTGGTTGCCACCTTCTCTACCAATGATCATTATTTTGAAGCACATAAAACATGAATATTCTACAAAGTGACAATTTCATACTGTTCGATGCAATAATTTGGTACTTATATATATATAACCTCCCACTGCTTTTTAAAAAGGAAGACAGAGTGGCAACAGACCTCTCTGCCCCTTTTTATAAGCTGCTGGGAAATTTCTGGTTTCGTTTGGTTTTCACCTTTTTACCTTTGAGTTTACCCAAGTGCAAACTGTGAATTACCTTCAGGCCTTGTTGAGAAACCTAGTAGGTTAAATATTGTAATGGTCCCCCCATCTATTATATGAAATGATTTTTCAAGCTTCAATTTATTAGCACTACTGTAATAAGGCAAAACACAGCTGATTCAACTACTGCTTGCATAATTCCGTATAGATACACCTCAGATTGTCAGTTTTCTTAAGCCTGTGGTATGGCTCTATGTTGCAAATCTTGAGATGAACTCAATTTACGGATGTTTATCCAAACCAAGTACTTATGGCAAATGTCTCTGGCTAGCAAACAGAAGATCGTGGTGAAGGAGATGAATGAATATTTTCAAGGAGCTCCCTTTCTACACCCAGACACACATCCCACCCACAGAACCTCCTGCCATTATTCAGGCTCCGCTCCACCCACCCCAAAGCACACAGTACCTAAATCTAAGGGCCCAACCGGAGCTTGCACACAGGGGTTCAAGAAATATGTGCTGCTGAGTATTCCATATCCATGTATATACGTTTAACACCAAGAACCCTAACCTTAAATATGTACCAGTATTTCTTTATAGCAAGTCTTAAAACACACAGATGATCGTTTTTCTATCAAAATCCCAGCCTTCCTCATGAAGTACCTTCTAGAAATGTGTGATACTTCACAGTACCCAGCACATAGCCGAAGCACTTGAGAAAATGAGTGGGGAAGCCAGTTCAATTAGGTAAAAAGCTGGAACTGCAACCATCCTCTCGAACAACAGAGGTGAACAATAGCTCCTTAATGAAGTTTCTTCACAGGATTTAATACCAAATGAAAAGAAATTTTACCGGGTCAGTGAGGGAGAAGTATAAAGAAGTGACCAACAGGAGGACAGGCTATCAACATTTTTTCCACTTGTCAAATTAAAATGATGTGCATCAAGGAATTAAAATGTCCCATTGTCATTCCTCGGTCACACCCAGCAAGCTACCCCACTCCTCCAACACACACGTACGTACAGAACACCGAACAGCAAGACTAAACGAACCGCTTTTCAGCTTCAAGTTTATCCATCCTTTTCCAGAGACGATTCACTAGTGCTTCCTGTTCTTGTTCCAAAGTATTTTCAAGGTCAATCTTCTCTCGTCTCAGCTGAAGGAAGGAAAACAGTTTTGCTGAGAATTGTAGACCACTTCAACTTCGTTAATTAGATTCTTTTTGATTGGACCATTAGGACCCCTTTCCATGGAGAAAACTGCAAAGGAATGGCCAACTTTCTAGCACAGGTGCATTAAGCGCATCTAGTTCTTAAACCTTAATTGAGAACATCGAGACAGGTTCATTCTTTGATGTTAAAGCTTAATTGCTATCTGGTACGTGAATCACAGTGGTTGCCTCAGCATTTATTCAAGGCACGTGGAAAGTCTTCCTTAAAGAGGGTTTGAGGAGTTCTGCTTACTAGTTGTCCCAGGACTTAGCTGGGTTTGTCCCCCCAGTCCTGCATGTAGTTCAACATTAAACCAGAAAGGTTATAGTGCTATTTATATAAATAACTCAAATACCTGAAGACAATTCTACGTAGTGGTTAATTGGTACACATAAATATGTCCTAAGATATAAAAAGCATATGCAAAAAGGATAAACGCCGAATTCACAATACAGGTTACCTACGGTGAGGTAGGGAAGAAGGAAAATTTGATTTGGGGGGGTGGGGTGGGCAGTTGCAGAGGGAACCCCGAACTGCATTCTACTTCATAAAAAGAAGCAATACGCGGAAGCAATTAATTTAATCCACTAAGGTAAAGCAATATGCAAATATAGAGAACAATGTCAGGCACTGGTTAATAGGGATGATATAACAGGGAACTAAGGAGTCAGAAATGTCTGCCCTCAGGGGCCTTACATTGTGGTGGGGGCCAAGACAGTAAACGAAACAAATTATAGACTCTGGTAGAGGGTGAGAGAGAGAGGAAGAGAAAGAGGGCTAGTGAGGGGGGTAGGAAGTGCCACGATGAACAGACTTCACAGAGCCGGGGAGAGGGAATGTGTGATATCATTCTTTGTATTTGTCTATATGCTTGAGATGTTAAGTACCTTTAACAGGAATCTTTTTTAAAAGGGGGAAAAGGTTGTGTTACTGCCCCATGCTGTCTCTTCAACCAATAGCAGTTTACCTTTTCAATCACAGGCTCAAAAAATTCTTTTTGTTTGCACAGTTGTAAAGACGTCGAAGTAGCAGAGTTCGTATCTTTTTAGCAGGTTATTTCTCTTTGATCAAAGATCCCTACATATACAGTAAAGAGAGACCAATTCCCTGGACAAAAGGTAGTCTTTTAAAGCAACCAAAGCAGACAGACCTTACTGCACAAGTGAATGAGCCAAGATCACACAGAGTCAACTGGAAACACAGCCTCGGTACTTTCTTCGCATGGGAAAAGGCAGAGGAGTCACTGAGTCGGAAGCATTCTGTGCTGAAGCTTGGAGCCGCCTAATGCACAAATGCTCTTCAAGATATTAAACGGTTCCTACCCGCAGTGAGGAGGAGAAACCCAGGAACACCTCGCAGAACTCCTAAGAACCTTGGCGATCCTCTGACCACATTTTGGGCCAAGCTTTGAAGTACAATTCACAGCCATTTACTTAAAGAAACAAAATGCCATGGCATCTACCCTTTAAGGACTCTATTCCCAGGTTTAACTAAAACATGATAGGGGGTACTTGGTAGGTGAGAAAAAAATTCAAGCAAGGCATCATTTCGTAGTAGAGATGCCTGGTAGAAACTTATGCCCAACGACTTTTAATTTTAGAGTCATCATGCACCATGCTAATCAGTAACCCTGAAAAGCCAAGTCAAGACAAAGCTCTCTTTGCCCACGTATAACTGACTTGGCGTGTGGCTTTGAGTAGGTACTCACCTGCCCTCATCTACGCTGGCCTTGATGACGGCCGAGGTCCCTTCCGGGGCCACCCACTCTATCATTCTCTGTCAGTCTCAAGAGGGCAGCTGTCTTCAGTCTGAACTAGCTCCGTAAGAGATTTTTAGAACCAGAAGCAGCAAGAGAAATCATCTAAATCCACCCTTTCATTTAAGAGCTGAGGAAACCACTGGCCCGGGAGATGGTGTGACTCAGGAAAAGTGATGGATGCTGCCAGGAGAGGAATGGGTATCAGTCACCATGGTGACCAAAAGAGTTGGGTCCCACCCAACCAGCGAGTTCAGAGCATCTTGAGGGGCAAGTAGGATTTGGGGTATATTATCCAATAATACTTGGGAGTAGCCGATTTGGGTGTTTCATTACACAGGCTGGCAGTGCTATGGGAGTCCATATTCTCTCTGGCCTTAGAAAGAACAGGGCTTCCAGTCTTGTTTTTTCAGCTAAAAAAATCTTAACTTTTCAGCATTGCTGAGGAGCTCTTACACTAAAGACCAGAGAGGTTAGAGGAAACGGTACTAATTATGATCATGATTAATTCCCCCTGAAGTTCTTTATCAGAGCTGCCCTTCCATCTCCTGTCCATCTAATCCCACAGCCTAAAAAGAGTCCACACCAGTACTATCAATTCGGACAGAAGTAGATTTTCAGTGCTTGCATTGCCCTGAGATCAAACAACCCTCAAATCTGACGGTATATGTTAAATTTACAGCGTGCAAAGTCAGAAATTCTTGCTGGAATGGAAACAGCAGCCCAGCGCTGCATTCCTTGCCTGTGCAGATGATCTTTTCTGTGCTGGTCTCCATCTGTAATACTCTCCCCCATCTCCTTCCTCATAATAGCTAACGGCCTTTTTAACTCAGTGTTCGCGCAACAGGCACCTACTCTCTTCCACTGCCAGACATTAACTTCTCAGGCTAACCCAAGCCCCTTCTGACTGCATAGTCTGTGAGCATGCGGCAGCAACGGATATAGTCGATTCGTCGAAGATTTATTTGAAAGGCTGCTTTGTAATTAAGTCAGGTCACAGTGGCCTCCCAGCCAAACTCTTTACTCCTCTTCAGTAGCCCTTCCTCCCACTGAAAGTTAATTAACGTGGCCCCAAGAGTTGTTATTATATTCCCCAAATAAATACACAACTTCTTTAATGGATAAACTTAGAGTGTAAAAAGAGAGCTGGCTGTCGGAATTCACAGCCCACCCTAGCTGTGTCTTTGCAGTGGGCAGACACTCACCACTAAAAAGGCAGAAAAAGGGGGCAGCCAAGAGACGGCTCCCAACACCATCGCACTTCTCTCTCAGCACAGCATTTTCCCATTTAAAGAGAGCCGTGATGCTGGGCTGGGGGGAGAGGGCGGAAGGGAGTGCTTGGCCAAAAAAAAGCCCGATGAGAACTTTACCATGACCACTGCGCTCAACGATAGAATTTTGAAAGGTTTTAGTGCACCTTTTCGAGCTACTTGGTTTTAGCCTAACTGCCATATTATCATCATTTCTATGGGAAAATATATGTTGAACCCCAAACATCTGACTGAAAAAACGAATTCTGGAAGGCAACCCATGACAACTAATCCACGTAAGGGCTACCATATACATGGAACAGAGACACAAAGTTTGTTACAACGTACGGCAAAAAGTACTTAGAATGATGGTGATACAAGAGGTGTATACCAGATGTAAGAAATAGCAGAGTACTCTAAGACCTACGTTGACCAAACTCTTATTAGTTGGCTAATTGTTTTTTGTTTTTTTAAAGAGATAGGGGTAAATCCTAAGAAAACAAATGGGTGTGGGGATTAACACAATCCCCCCAAACTTTCCAAGTTAGGTAGCATCTGAGAGCCATTAACAATTCAGCCCAATTTCCCATCAATTTATTACATAATACCATAGATGTTCAAAGTGGGGACCTTGGAGGTATATCAGAATCACCTGGGAAAATAAAACATACAATATTCAAAACATGACTAACTCAAAGTCAGAAAAATGAATGCAGTTTCTGTAATGGACTGAATGTTTGTGTCCAAAATTCACATGGTGAAGCCTAAATCCCCAGTGTGATGGTATTTGGAGGTGAGGCCTTTGGGAGGTGACTGGGTTTAGCTGAGGTCAGGAGGGTGGGACTCCCATGACGGGATTAGTGTCCTTTCTAGTCATGAGCGACCCTGCAGCTTGCTGCTCTCTGCTCTCTACCAATTGAGGACGCACACAGTCAGCAGTCGGCAGAACTCCATCAAGCTAGCACCCTGATCCTCGACCTCCAGCCTCCAGAACTGTGAGAAGTAAATTTCTGTTGTTTATAAGCCAGTCTGTGTTGTTAAAACAGCCCAAATGGGCTAAGACAGTTTTGTTTATACTGCAAGAGTAGAGACAGTAAAAGATATTACCTCATTCCATCCTACTTTGCCAATACATCTAAGTTAATCATAGTTTTACTTATATATAGGAAAGAAGTGACTAATAGGATTCATGAAGGGGCTATTAAAACATACCACATACAAATGATGCGAAAAGCACTGAAATCATGCACAATGGTCCTTGCTCTGTGGTAAAGGTCCCTCACAAATTAAAGCAATAGAGACAAGTAAAGTAAAACTTAAACACTGCCTCTGCTGGTGTAGCAATCAGCGGAATTTTACTTAGCCCTGGCAGTTGTCCAGGCTGGAAGACATCTGACCTTTGCCTTCTGGAAAACATATATATACCTTTAAGAAATCAAGCAGCCAATTTGTGTTATAGATGAGACAGGTGTTCATAGACTACAGAGCTCCCAAGGTACCTATTTGGTCAATCAAGTGCATATGGTTTCAGAATTAAAAACAAGTTCTAGTTCATCGCCACTGGCTTGTGTAATGTTGAGCCCAGAAAGAGCCAATGGAAGTTCATCAGTAAGGAGAAAGAGAAAAGGAGAGAAAGGATGATCACTTTCAAGTGTAGGTGGTCAAAAATTACAGTTCAAAAGAAATATATCTAGGTGCATCAGAAATATACTGACAGGGGGACTTCCCTGGTGGCACAGCAGATAAGATTCTGAGCTCCCAGTGCAGGGGCCCGGGTTCAAGCCCTGGTCAGGGAACTGGATCCCACATGCATGCCGCAACTAAGAGTTCGCATGCCACAACTAAGGAGCCAGCCTGCTGCAACTAAGAAGCCTGTGGGCCACAACTAAGGAGGCTGCCTGCCTCAACTAAGACCCAGTGCAACCAAATAAATAATTTTTTTTTTTTTTGCGGTACGCAGGCCTCTCACTGTTGTGGCCTCTCCCATCGTGGAGCACAGGCTCCGGACGTGCAGGCTCAGTGGCCATGGCTCACGGGCCCAGCCGCTCCGTGGCCATGTGGGATCTTCCCGGACCAGGGCATGAACATGTGTCCCCTGAATCGGCAGGTGGACTCTCAACCACTGCACCACCAGGGAAGCCCATAAATATTTTTTAAAAAGAAAAAGAAATATATACTGAGAGAAGGAATTTCCTGGTGGCCCAGTGGTTAGGACTCTGCACTTTCACTGCTGAGGGCCCAGGTTCCATCCCTGCTCTGGGAACTAAGATCCCACAAGCCACGTGGCACGGCCAAAAAATGAAAAAAAAAAAAAAATACTGATAGAGAACAGAAAAAGATGCCAAAAAAAAATCATGAAGAACTATATAGCAAGATAAATAGAGTCGGCCCTTGGGTGAAAGTAATGTTGGCGGTAATTTAGCTTCCTACCTTTTCCAGCTCCCACCCAATTTTTTTTTTTTTTTTGCGGTACGTGGGCCTCTCACTGTTGTGGCCTCTCCTGTTGCGGGGCACAGGCTCTGGACGCACAGGCTCAGCGGCCATGGCTCACGGGCCCAGCCACTCCGCAGCATGTGGGATCCTCCCGGACCGGGGCACGAACCCGTGTCCCCCGCATCGGCAAGCGGACTCAACCACTGTGCCACAGGGAAGCCCTCCCACCCAATTTTTTTTTTTTTTTTTTTTTTTTTTTTTGCGGTACGCGGGCCTCTCACTGTTGGGGCCTCTCCCGTTGCGGAGCACAGGCTCCGGACGCGCAGGCTCAGCGGCCATGGCTCACGGGCCCAGCTGCTCTGCGGCACGCGGGACCCTCCCGGACCGGGGCACGAACCCGTGTCCCCTGCATCAGCAGGCGGACTCTCAACCACTGCGCCAGCAGGGAAGCCCCCACCCAATTTTTTAATGAACATTTACTATTTTTATAACAAAAAAATTTAAAGACATCTAATCTTAAAAATTAACAATTTCCTAATAGTACATCCATTCATTTAGGATATTAATTCACATAGCTAAAATACAGAGTGAACCAATAAACTCTCAGAGGAGAAATGATAGTGAAGGCTTAGCTATCTGGAAGACAGAATTTTCCAGATTGCCAAGAGTTAACTTTCTTTACCATAGCTTATAACTTTTTTCTTCTCAAACACTGTGTTCCCATAAAAATTAGATTTGTTCTTTGAAATGGACAGAACTTCAGGATAATATTAAAACCCCGTTAATATTTAATATGTGAAAATAACACTTTCATAGTTTACCAGCTCAGTAAATTTTGCTTTTGTTCAATGACCCTGAAAATGAAGGTCTTTTATGCAATAGATACATATATAATTAGTCAGATTTATATGGTTTCTGAGCTCGAGTTTTTATCACTTTGACATCAGCACAGTATTATACAAATGTGCATAATGGGTTCATAATTCCAGGGGACTCTTTTACCAAATAATTACCATTGGTGGAAAGCAGGTTTCAAAGTCTGGGGTGTAAACTCTTTTGCTACATCAAGAGCACAGTGGAGAAATCCTGGGGAAAGAACACATACCATAGTGCATGTTGCAAATACACTATCACATCAAGAAAAAATATCAATAGCAGTTGTTTGGGGAGGATTGTAGTCTAGGTAATTTTTTTCATATTTGTACTTCTGTGTTTACATTTACCACATTTTCTTGAAAGAGCAATGGATTACTTTTACAATGCAAATGCTTGATTAAAAAAGTTTTCAAGGGCTTCCCTGGTGGCGCAGTGGTTGAGAGTCCACCTGCCGATGCAGGGGACACGGGTTCGTGCCCCGGTCCGGGAAGATCCCACATGCCGCGGAGCGGCTGGGCCCGTGAGCCATGGCCGCTGAGCCTGCGCATCCGGAGCCTGTGCTCCACAACGGGAGAGGCCACAACAGTGAGAGGCCCGCGTACCACAAAAAAAAAAAAAAAAAAGACTAGCTTATGTCCTCAAAGACACCGCACATGCAGACTGCCAAAATCCCTACTGTTCCCCTTCCCAGTAACAAAGAAGAGGGATTCCACTTCACGTCTTCTGCAGGAACTCTCTTCTGTGTTCTCAGCATCTCTACTCCATGCAACCTGTATCTACATTTTACTGCATTATCTTCTCTCCCATTTCTGTCTCCTCTCACATCCCTGCTTCCCTGCAACAAGGCTCGATTTAGATTTATCCAGCCCATGTGTGTTAATTAACAAACAATTAAACCAAATGCCAAGGAGCTTCAGGTCCTTCTCAGTTGGTTACGCGGGAGGGGGGAATCCTGCTGCAGTAGTAATGCTGTTCCCCTAAGCACAGCTCGGCACAGGGCATCCCTCGTCACTGTCCACAGGTCCACTGGCCTCCCTGGACCAGGCTCCACGAGGCCAGGGACCCGACGTCATCTTTCTTAGCAGAGTTTGTGGCAGACAACAGTCATGTTAATAAAGGTGTGTTGAATTAATGCAGAATGTGTGCCACACGAGTGCAGCATGGACAAAAAAGACAGTCACACAGATCCGTGGATTAAAGAGATGGATAACCAGATCAAGGAAGGTGGTGAGACGTTTGAGGCTCAAATAATATGTATGCTCATTTTCCTGGAAAATGGGGAGGGCAAAGTACCACAGAAATTAGATGAACACTTGGATTATTAATGGCAGCACACACAATTTTTGGAGCGCTTACTATATGTGAGTCACCAGGGATACAGGGGTGAGGTTAACATCGTACCTTCCCTCCTTTACCTTATGAGGAGCTCACAGAAACGAAATGATTTAATTGTTAATTGCTGTTTGTGTACCAAGTGGTACAGGAAAAGGACAGAACGTCATGGAAACACTTTGGAGCACAGACCCCAAAGTGACTAGAGGAGCAAACTGGGTAACAGTTAAGTAGGGATGGGGCAGGGGGAGGGAGAAAATGGGCCAGGCAGAGGACACAGATCCATGGAAACCTGGGGGCAGGAAAGCACTGGGCACATCAGAGCATGATTTTTAAACTGCAGGTTGTGACCCACTATTGGATTAGGAAATTAGTTCAAGTCACTTGTCACCTACATTTTGCTAAAAACGAAATAGGATTGAACAGAAAATCAGTGCAAAGCACATAAGCAAGTGTTTCACAGAACTTGTCCCAGTCATAAATACGGTTACAAAAACATCAGTGTACTGGGTCACCATGTAAACTTATTTACTGCTGTGCAATCCACATGGGGACAATTCTGTGCAGGGGAACAAAACTTGCCACCCCAAAATAGGTCTATTTGGCACAAGGATTAATTTAGGCTGATTGTGACATAGAGAACAGACTGGGGGGGTTGCCAAGGTGGGGGAGGGGTGGAGAGGGATGGGCTGGGAGTCTGGGATGAGCAGATGCAAACTGGTATATACAGAACAGATAAACAACCAGGTCCTACTGCATAGCACAGGGAACTGTATTCAATATCCTGTGACAAACTATAATGGAAAAGAACATGAAAAAGAGTGTATATATATGTATAACTGAGTCACTTTGCTGCACAGAAGTAATTAATACAACATTGTAAATCAACTATACTTCAATTTTTAAATAAATAAACAAATAAATGATTTAGGCTGATTCTTTTTAAGGCCCCAAAGAATCAGGAGGAAACTTTGACCTTCCCCCTAACTGCCTAAAAGAATGTAGGCAGAATGTAGGTAGAGGACCTGTTCCAGAAAGGGAGCTATCACCATGATAACGGTAGCATGACCTAGGTATGTAGAGTGGGAGGAATCCAGCAAAGCCTGTTTGTTGAAATTCCTCTCTGTGTCCCACCGTCTCTGCCTAGCAAACATTTGTTTGCCCAATGTTTGCTTTTCCCTCTGCCTGTCAACTGCCTTCCTCTCCTCCTCTGAAGTTCCAAACCTCTGCCCACAACATCCTCTTTTGTCTTTAGCGCTGAAGACAGTGTTAAAGGGAGGGCTTCGACAATTTTGACGAATTTTCTCTCCCACGTATACATGTCATTAAACTTCTGTTGATTTTCTCTGCCAGAAAAACCTAGAAGGGAAGAGGATAATTTCTCCTTCCCTGACAAGACAAATGAAAGAACTTCAATAGGGATGGAGCGTGAGGAGAGGCAGAATGGAAGATTTATCCCCCCAACAAACCTACAAGTTAGAGAGTATGTCTGTTCACAGAAGAGAGCAAATCGCTGGCCTGACGTCACACAGCTTATTCAGGTGAAAGGGAGATATGAACCCAAGAGTGTCCCGAAACTACAGGGGCTGAGATACTGTCATTACACGTAGATGCTTATAAATAAAATGACCATTCCAATCCTAAAGCCAACCTTTAGAAATGGGTGTCTGTGCTTTGGGACGAAAGGGCATCTCCGATAAGAAAATACACTGCAAATTCTAGAAATAACTGAGAAAACTTTACTGGGCCAACCACAGGAGAAAAGAGTAAGAGGTCTAGTACATGACAGGCATCCCTGTTCGTCATTAAGTGTTAGCTGAATTACATGACTAATTCTCCAACCAATTTATTCCAGATTTTTCTACTGTACTAGCTAATAATAGTTAAGTGTCAAATCCACCTGTTTATGGCTGTTTTCTTCCTTCCTATAACTTTCTGTGCAAAGTGCACAGAAGGTTCTCACATCTGCTGAGCTGAACTTCACTTAATAAATAAGCTAATTTGTGCCCTTTCATTTTAGTTATCCTCAGGAGAAGGAAAATCCTTCCTAGTTGACAGAACACATTCTGATGAAGAGTTCTTGACACTTAGAGAATATTTTAAGTTCGAAATGTTCTTATCACCTAAATGTAACAGTGACCACATGTCGGAATAGGCAGTGCCCACCAGTGTGTGTTAGAAAGAGCCCTTAAGAGTACTAAAGTCATACTGACTAAAGTAATCCAGTTTATTAGACTAATTATTAGTGCTGCAAAGACCACCTAACGTTACAGTTTTCTGAACATGCTTTTTTACATCTGCTTATAAAGTATCTTTTGGAGTTAAACATTCAGAATGCTAAGTTGTGTGACTTGAAGAAAGCCTCTTGATCTCCCTCTGGGTTTCCTTCTCTGAAAAAGTATGAGCAGGTATGAGCAGGCTGGGCCACCTACAGGCCAAGCTGGTCCATTTTCCTCCCAAGCCTGCTTCCTAGGCAGCAAGTTCTGGAGGAAGAGGAAACGGGTGCAGGTAGCTGTGGTTCCAAAGCCTGGGCAGATCTGATGCCCCTGCCCCTGGATTTCCTCGTGATTTCCCCACTTTCTCACATCCCCATGAGGGGCTGGGGACAAAGTAACGACAGAGTAGTCTTCTCCCGCGATGTGGCCTTCCAGCTCTACAATTCTATGAATTCTCATCCTGCAAAACACCGACAGAACCACTGATAGCCCAGAGCCCTTGATGATCAAGATGGTAACATTCCCTTCTTAAAGAATGAAAAGATCTCAGATTCTAAGAGAAGAACAAATGCTATCTGACTAATTCGAGCGTCCATGCCGAAGGCCTGACTTTTGGTGAGATTAACTTAAAATTAGGCCTCCAGCACGTGAGTTAATTGGAGCCCACCTTGCAAGGAGTCTAAGACTTAGTCCCAAACCCAGATAAGTTCTGCTTTACAGAGAATAGGCAGGTGCCTTCTTTTTCTTTCTTTCTTTTCTTTTTTAATTCATTCATTCATTCATTTATTTTTGGCTGCGTTGGGTCTTCGTTGCTGTGTGCGGGCTTTCTCTAGTTGCAGTGAGCAAGGGCTACTCTTCGTAGCAGTGTGCGGGCTTCTCATTGCGATGGCTTCTCTTGTCGCGGAGCACGGGCTCTAGGCACGCAGGCTTCAGTAGTTGTGGCACACGGGCTCAGCAGTTGCGGCTCATGGGCTTAGTTGCTCCGTGGCACGTGGGATCTTCCCAGACCAGGGCTCGAACCCGTGTCCCCTGCATTGGCAGGTGGATTCTTAACCACTGCGCCACCAGGGAAGTCCCCAGGTGCCCTCTTAAAAACCGTTACAACCTAAGCTACACCTTCAAAACAAACATGTATGGCCAACACGAATCCCTGGCAGAGGCCTTCCAATACCCCTTCTGCAGGTTCAACCCATTAGGTTCAAAATATAGATGATTTTTTTTTTAGTTTCTTTTTATTTTGAATTGAAGTATAGTTAATTAAAGATGTGTTTGTTTCAAGTGTACAGCAAAGTGATTCTGTTACACACACACATATATATATGCTTATTTAAAAATTAACAGCAGCAGCTACCTTATGTTGAGTGCTTATGTAGCAGGCATTATGCAAATCACCTTACACTCTCATTCACTGTACCTGACACAGGTTTGCTATTATTGCCATTTTACAGATAAGGAAACTGAGGCTCAGAAACGGACTGGTTGAGACAACTAGATGCAAAAGAATGAACTTGGATCCTATTTTACACCACATATAAAAATTAACTCAAAAGGAATCAAAGACCTAAATGTAAGCACCCAAAAAAGACAACGGGGTAAATCTTCGTGACTTTGCATTCTAAGATATGACACCAAAACACAGCAACCAAAGAAAAAAATTAATAATTGGACTTCACCAGAATTAAAAAAGCTCTATGCTTCAAAGGACATGCTCAAGAAAGTGCAAAGAACACGCACAGAAAATGAGAAAATATTTGCAATGATGTATCTCATAAGGGACTTGTATCTTATAAAATACATATATTGTATGTATAAGAATATATAAGGAACTCTTATAATTCCATAGTAAAAAGACCTTGAATAGACATTTCTCCAAAGAAGATATACAAATGGCCAAGAAGCACCTGAAAATATACTCGACATCATTAGCCTCAGGGAAATACAAAACCACAATGTGATGCCGCTTCCCAGCCACCAGGATGGCTGCAATAACATGGTGCAGCCACTTTGAAAACTGTCTGGCACTTCCTCCAAAAGATAAACAGAGAGTTGGCATGTGACCCTGCAATTCCATTCTAATTTCCAAGAAAAATTCAAACACATGTCCACGCAAAAAATCGTACACGAATGTTCACAGCAGCATTACTCATAATAACCAAAAGGCTGAAACAACCTAAATGTCCAGCAAAGGATGAATGGATAAACAAAATGTGGTACATCCAAATAATGGATTATTACTTAGCCAGGAAAAGGAATGAAGTACTGATACATGCTATACCGTGGATAAAAATATCATGCTAAGTGAAAGAAGGCAGTCACACAAGACCACACACTATACGATTCCGTTTATAGGACGTGTCCAGGATAAGCAAATACACAGAGACAGAAAGTAGAGTAGTGGTTGCTTAACGGGATTAGGGGATTGAGTGACAAGGTTTATTTTGAGGTGATGAAAATGTTCTAAAATGGATTTTGGTTATGGTTACACAACACTAACTATACTAAAAACCATTGCACTGTACGCTTTAAATGGATGATTTGGAATGGTATGTGAATTATAACTCAATAAAGCTGCTACCAAAAAAATAAATAATTAAGATATTCAGCAGAGGAAAGAGGTTCACATCTGGTTCCATTCAAGTCCAATACCCAGACCCTGAACCTACCCTATACCGCCTTTCAAAGTACAAATGACAGCTTTTCAGGCACCTGTCTAAATCCACACTTTATTTAAACTCTTCCAACAAAGCAGCGGCAAGGCACGGGACACATAGGATAATTGTCTTCAAATAGCTTTTAGTTTTAAAAATATGTTTATTGTCAGATAGAAGAGCCAAGGCATGTACTACACACATATATCATTATAATGCATAGTACAGCACATGCCTTGGCTCTTCTGATAATAATTTCAGTATAGGATATATTATATTATATAGACTACGAGGTATTGTAAATATTATAATACAGATGATAATCCCAAGAGATGGCCACAAGAGAGGATCAGATCATATCCATGGAAACATGGAAGACATTTATTTCTACAGTAGAGCAAAACAAACATTCCCCCCTAAACACCGACTAAAATTACTTGTAGTTAAAACAAATAAATTCCCCAACATATAATCATCCTAGACATACCCAAAAGAAAGGGGGGAAAGTTTTAGGATGGTGTTACTTTTCTCCATCTTAATTAAAATGAGGACTTGTAATGGTCTATATGGGAAAAGAATCCAAAAAAAGAGCAGATATATTTACATGTATAACTGATTCACTTCGCTGTACACCTGCAACTAACACAACATTGTAAATCAACTATACTCCAATAAAAAATTTTTTAAATAAAATTAAAAATATAAAATAAGGACTTGATATCCCAGATCTGAGGATAATTTCTAGTTTAGGGCTTTGCAATGCACACATTCCATTGTGGAAATCCATTTCTTTGGTGCTGAGGTCTGAAAGAAGCCTTACAGTGGACTAAATCATTAACTTTGGGAGAATGTATGCCTTTGGGCCTCATTTTAAAAGCATTTAGTCACTAAAGTTTCCAAACAGCCTTAAGACCGTGCAGCCATCCATCCTCTCTCCCAGGGACAGTAGGATCAGTCAACCCTTCTCTTTCTGACTCTAGGCCACTACCTCCACCTTGTGGCCACAACTAAACTGTGGGGGTCAGAGCTCCAAAGTCTCCTCAAGGAGCCTGTAAACAAACACAAGATAGAAGCTACTTCCGTTATTGACAGCCATCACAGGGAAGGTGTTGACCAAGTGAAGCTCTCACAATACTAACCACTGTGAAAATTTCACCTGGCCACTTGGTTAACTCTTGATTAACAAGTACCAGTAACGAGTTCTTGGTATGTCAGGGACTTAAACAAGAATCTTCAAAACTTTAATTGGAAAGAACTGGCTATTGCCTACCCTGGAAATTAAAGGTGAACTTTGGAACAAAATGCTTTAAGCTGGAGGCAGGGTCGGGGTGGGGAGGGGGGATGTGGGGGAGTTTTCTAAATTTAGAAATTGCATCTGAATTCCAAAGAGGACGGGTAAGAATCGATTACTCTGGATATGTGTAAAACAGCCAACCCTTGGAAATGAAGCTTTTTTGTTCTTTAACCTAGAAGGAATGGAAAAATTTCCAAGGCCATTATTCATAGTCTTAGAAAACCCAGTGACGTTCCACCCTTTGATATAGGTAGATACAAGAATAACACAAACACCAACAGTCAGTCCAATTAGTTTAAAACAAACCCTGGCTTCCTCTCAAGCCTGACATTCCCGTCACGGTTTCAGTCTCAAGTACAATGACGAAATGAGAATGGTCCCGAGGGTGATTCAAGAACCAGTCAGCATGGAGTAAGATGCACAGAAAGATCCTAAAATTGGGAGAAATCAGACAAGTCTGCATGAAGAGCTTGGCCAGACCATCAAAGTGGTAATTGGGATCCACATCGCAAAGAACTAGAAAATGTGAACACGCTGAATCTGACACGGAGACCAGGTGGCAGTAGACTACGGTCAGCCTCTTCTAACTCTGGAAAAAGAGCGTGGGGAAAAGCGCTAGGA
The DNA here is from genome assembly GCF_949774975.1 of Lagenorhynchus albirostris. NCBI lineage: Eukaryota > Metazoa > Chordata > Mammalia > Artiodactyla > Delphinidae > Lagenorhynchus > Lagenorhynchus albirostris. The sequence goes on from NC_083110.1 coordinate 13,119,437, forward strand.
GCTTCTGTCTGACACCCCAACTTGGAAGGACTGATAACGGCGGTCCACGATTCTGTGAGTTGGCAAATAAGGACCAGCCTGGCCTCCTAAGGCAAGACCTGTGCTCAAATACCAATGTCTACCAAGGGCAATGGCCGAAGAAACTGTGCGCTATCACCTTCTGCCTTCTGTACCTTTTTAAGCTTGCCACACCTGACTTTAGTTTGTGCTTCTCTGTTTGCAAATGGCAAACCTGGGCCCAGAGAAGTTAATGAAGTTAATGCAAGGTCACAAAACTCATCAGTGGCTGAACCAGGACGTGCAACTAAGTCTAGGGCTCCACACCCGTATCAACAAATCTAGGTGGGAAAAGACAGGGTTCATATAAGGTTGCTAATAATTCAAAGACAGAAAATGCTAATTGTTCTGAAGAACGCTTGAAAGAAAAGTTTTAGTTCCACAGCCACACCGTCTCAGGAAATTTCACAGAAACGATCCTGTGGTTAAAAACATATTCTTCCCCCTTTTGCAAAAGGAACCTAACATTTCCTGCCTATAAATCAGTACATCACAACGTATCTCCTGAAACTTTATTAATTGTGGTTAAGAAAAGCACAAGTGTGTGAAAGAGTGAGCAGGTGCTATGCAGATCTGCCAATGTGTACTTCAGAGAGGAAGCCGCCACTGTGGGAAGAAAAAGTTGAAAAACATTTTTCACTGACATTCCTCAGGACCTCTTAAAGCTTGAAAGAACAGTTGATGATATGAGAAATATATATAACTATAACGATCCTAAAAAGAGTACAGAGAGAACTATACATTTTTACCTGTTCTAACGTAAGCTGCTTAGAAATGGTATCGTTCTCCAGTTTCTTAATTTTCTTCATCAGTTTGTTGACCTGGAATTCCTGTTCCTGCTCGAGGTGCTGTTCTAGCTCAGCTTTCTCATGCTGCAACTGCAAAATGAAAAAACACAGATGTGGAAAGCAAGACACTCAAAAGCCATGGGAACAACGGCTCCGAAAGCTAGTTAAACCGAGTATATCATAAAGTTACATTAGTCATTTCTGCTCATATGTCCAAGTGTACACCTAGTAACTTGCTCCTGATTCCTCTAACTTATAACCAAAAATTACAGTGCACAGTCAGAGGCACTTGATCTTAGTGAAAAGGCCAAGAAATGACAGGGCAAATATATCAGAGCATCAAACCATGATTAAACACCGATTTCCATTTTTAAGAACATGTAAGTGGTTATCTCTGTAGGGAACAACTGGGGATGAGGAAAGGAAGAAAACTTACTTTCCAGCATATATATAACCCTTTGGTACTCTTAAATTTTTATACCGTGAGCATAAAAATTACTAAAAAATAGAAATTTTGCAACTGTTGGTTTTTATTGAATGAATTACAGTTTACTTGCATTTATACAATGTGTGGAGAGAGGGAAGAGATGCTACAATCACAAAAAATACTTAGTAAATTATTCTGAATGCTGTTTCCCAATGTACTAAGTAAGCATGCTTGGCAAAAATAAGTACAAATAATTAACTTTCTGTAATGAGACCAAACATCACACCTCCTACATCTTTCCTAAAAAACCAAAAGGCAAGGCCTCTTACTTATGAAATTAAAAGATAAGGTTATGGTGCTGCTGCAAAAGAAATTAAAAAAAAAATGTACTCCAACCTTCAAAACCAAAAGAGAATAAAAGAAATTCAGTGGACACACAACGACTGGGGTTCTCATGAATCACTGTGCATTATTTCTAAGGTTCTCAGCTGGGAGGGGCTGTTGATTCATGGTAGGGGGGGAAGGGAATGAGAGCCACAGGGCCTGGTATTTTCAGAACCATGGACAGATTAAGCAAAAACTACTAAGAACAATAAAGCACACCTAGCTGGATTGTGGGGTCTAAGATGACACCACTCCCTAATTCTACCTTCAAAACCATTTCCTCAGGCAGGCAGTGCATAGCAGGCTCATCACACGTGTTAGGCAGGCATGATCACCCCCATTTCATATGTGACGAAACAGGTTAATGGATCAAGGTAATTCATCTGTAAGGCGGCAGAGCTTGGGGCCCTGCTCTGAACTCTAAACCAGAGTTCTCCCACCGGATCCTGAGCAATCCTCAGAGGGGCTGGCTTCACACTCCTCCATCCACAAGTGCCTAGTGCGCCCGTGGCATTCGCAAGGTCAAATGACTGAATGTAGAAAACAGTGAGCCATATATGCCCACCCAGTGGATGCTACGTTTCTTTGTAAACCCTGCACAGGGTGAGATGGACAACAGAGAGCTCAGTGGGCCTGACGGACCTCAAAAGGCTACACCTAACCATCTCCACATTTGAAACAATTTCCATTGCTCTGAAAGCACCATACTTGGTGTTTAAAAAGAAAACAAAAACAGTTAAAAATCTGACATCTTCTTCCAACACTGGAAATGTTGACTAAACAGATGCTGTTTTCCCTCCAACTGTTTTTGATGCACAACTCCAAAAAAAACTGGTCAACCTTGCAGGGACCGAGAAAGAAAGCAGATGTGAAGAGGTGCTTACAGCGATGAGTCTATTTTTAGCTAACCCTTTAAAACTCAGTTTCTGCAAGACCAAGCAGTAATTAAAAGAACTAAGAGGAACGCACAGAGGATGAGAAGAGTTTCCAGCATTTCGGACACAAAGACCTGAGTGGGAAAAGCATCACTTACGAGGAAAAAATAGCAAAACATGTACATCTTCAACTAACACCTGTATTCTATAAACATTACCTGTGTGGCATGTCTTCTACCTGAATGTATTATGCTAGAGGGAGTACAATCTATGGTTAAGACATTATCCTTGCCCTAAAATAGTTTATGAACACTAAGCTTAAATGATATCCACTGGTTTTAGAAAAATGAACTGTAGTCTTAAAACCTTTAAACCATTTGCATAGCTTTTTAAAAATATTAGCTGTGTTTTCCTCTAATATGTTTTCAATTGCTGTCTTTTTTATTTGAAAGAGCCCCCTTCCGCCTTTTTTTAGCGTTATGCTTCTGCCTTGAAGTAAATTAAAACAATAAAGGATGCAATCTAATGTTGAAAAATCTCTTGCCCCCCAAGCAGCAGTTGTCGTAGAATATCAATCTGAGCGAAGGTAAGGTTCTCATTGGCTTAGAGGGAAATACTCATAGCAGACAGATGGCCCAACACCGTCAATATCTGATTAGGTATTTCCTATAAGAATACAGATTCAACTAGTAATGAAATCTATAAAAAGCTCTCAATTTGAAAAGGCCTTTTCCTCTCAAGAGCCATACCCTGAGGAATAAGCTGTCGTTACCAGAACTCACGCGAGGTCCCTGGGTTATGCTAACCCACTGGGAAAATGTCAAGCCATCCTGAGCTCTAACTCTGCCAAAGACTCACAGTTTTCATTGTCCCCCAAAGACAGACCTGGAACACATGGCTCTGCTGCCTGCTTTGCTCTGCCATCTCTCGGGCGACAGGCAATCTAGGGGCAGGGCATGGAGTTTCTGAACAGAATACTAGAAATAGAAAATCTGGTTCTTCCTTGGAACAAAGACACCACCAATACAAAGAAAAACACAGAGAAAAATACAGAAACAACCCCCACCAAAGCAATTATGAGATGAGAATTAAGATGGGCAAGGAGAAGGGGGGCAGAGCAGGGAAAGAGAACGTGAGGAACTAACAGCCATAGAGTTTGCCTCATAACAGGTTGCCTGAGAAAAATTCAGAAACCGTTTCTGTTTTAAATAGACTCCATGTATATTCAAGCCATGTGGCCCCAGGAGGACTGGAACCAACACCCTGAATCCACCTGCCTATTTTATTTTATTATTTTCTGCATTTTGCCGCGCCTTACAGCATGCGGGATCTTAGTTCCCTGACCAGGGATCCAACCGTGCCCCCATCAGTGGAAGCACGGCGTCCTAACCACTGGACCGCCAGGGAATTCCCTCCACCTGCCTATTTTAAAGCTGTAGCCCATGACACCATAAACGAAAACCCTAAAAGGAAGCCTGGTTTAGGCTGACCCAGGACCTATCAAAAGAACTAAACTCCGGTTTCATCTCTGAGTAGCATCTTCAACGTGGGCATAAAATTCAAGCCATGATTTAAATTTCTTACCAAAGGTCTTAACACTTTATGAACGATTTTTAATCTTTCAGTTAGGTCAGAGATCCTGAGCTAGAACAAAAGTCATTCAACCTAAGAAGTAAATAGTCAAGCAAATTCTATTAATGTGTTTGAAAAAAATTCATGTGTTTGCCTTCAAAATATCTAAAGCAAAATGCTTAAGTAGATTAAAATTTGTTTCCAAAATCAGAATTTTCTGTAAATATACTTCTTATAAAGTCAATCTCAAAGACTATGGAAGAGTTTTGGGACTCTTACCCGTGCAATATACTTTTAACATTAACAACAAAAAACCTTATAGAACGGAAATTATGTTATATAACCGATGATCCACTGGCAGCATATTTTCAATGGAATTAGGGTTATATAAATAAAGATTTGTTCCTTAGGATTCAGCATGAAAAATATATTAACATAAGTGAACAAGCTATAAGCAAAAATACAACTACGAACCTGTAAAATTCTAAGTACTCAAACATGAGCATTTTTTGACTGTATCCACTCACATACGGAGTCCCAAAGCCAATTTCCAGCCCATTAAAAAGCACAAGTATAGCATTAAGTTGATCTAAAAACAGGCAAGCCTTAAGCATCAGTGAATTACCAATAATTGTTGTCTTTCTCATAATTTACAAAAGCTTTCCGGAGCCACTTCAGTAAACCAGGCTTCTTATATCGGAGATTCAAGCACTCTTCACTGAATGGCTTTTCTTCTGGGCAAAAATTCTCTCCAGCAGGTAAAGGCACCACTGCAGGTGCACATGGATGAGTCAGGCCACCCACTCAGCACACGGCAGGTGTGCCAAATCCCAGGCTGGGCGAAGTGTGTTTGCAAGTGTGTCTGGGCTTCTTGTCAATCCAGCCAGTGCCAAATGAGGCATGCCTTCCGGCCACCAGCCCCGGGACCCACCCTTCTCAGTGCAACTTGAGGATAAACCCAAGATGCCCCCACCTCTGTTTTCACTAGTCAACACTAATCATTCTCTCTGTGTACCACCCACAGTTCTGCAACCAACGTGCCTGGTTTATTGACAACCACCAAGGACTATGGGCCACTTGCACTGGACCAAGTAAAGCCCACCATAGGACAGTGACCACATTAAGTCATTGGACTGTCATAAACAATCACAGTAAATCCCCTACACACGAACCTTCAAGTTGCAAGCTTTCAAAGATGCGAACGTGCGTTCGACACATCCAATCACGTAAGTTAGTTCACGTGTCTGGCGTACATTGTCATGTACGCGCATCCTCTGCGATTGGTTGTGCTTTTGTGTACTTTATTGTAAGTACTGTATAGAGTACAGTAGTACAGTATCTTTATTTCAAGCCCAGGATGTCCGGAAGCAAGTGTAAAAGCAGCAGTGATAGGGCTACCCTGGCGTAGTGGTTGAGAGTCCACTTGCCGATGCACGGGACAAGGGTTCATGCCCCAGTCCAGGAAGATGCCACATGCCGTGGAACGGCTGGGCCCGTAAGCCATGGCCGCTGAGCCTGCGCGTCCGGAGCCTGTGCTCCGCAATGGGAGAGGCCACAACAGTGAGAGGCCCACGTACCGCAAAAAAAAAAGCAGCAGTGATACAGCTAGTACTACTGTACTTTTCAAGGTACTGAAGTGTAAGATTAAAAATGTTTTCTTTTTTGTGTTTGTTTTTTATGCATTAATATTACTTGTGTGACAGTACTATATAGATGATTGTGTTAGTTGGGTACCTAGGCTAACTCTGTTGGACTAACGAACAAATTGGACTTACAGACGCGCTCTGGGAACAGAACTCGTTTGCATGTAGAGGACCTACTGTATCATGCAGTTAACATGGCCTTTGAGAAAAAAGTTCAGAACTCTCTCACAACACTGAGTCTCTTAACCAACTCTAAACCGTTCTGCCGAGCAGAAAGCCTGCCTCCCACCTCAAACTCAGTGCCTCACCACTAAATGCCTCCTGGGCCCACACTTATGCCCACCTCCTTCCTCCTTCTGTCACTGGTACTATTATTCTCATTCAACACACACCTCATCAGTTACCAAATGGCATTAACTCAGCCCCCAGAACAGCTGTCAAATATACCCTGTGCTTTCTGTGCTCTAGTTCAAGTCTTTTGTTCCTTTTCACCGGGCCACTGCCAAAGCCTCCTAATGGATGCCCCCAGGTCCAGTGTAGATCATGCTAGACTAAACTAATAGAGTTTTCTATGCATTCAACACCCTGCTCAAAACCTTGCAATGGCTCCCTACTAACTGCAGAGTAAGTCCAAACTCACTGGTATGACGTTCAACTCCTCCCATGATCCACTCCCCATGCAAGTTTCCCATGGTTTCCTCATGCTACTTTCACACTCAACCCAAGTGACAGTCTAAGGTTTATAAACGTTAATGCCTTCAGGGTCCAGGCATCTGGCAAACAAAGAATGATGGGTCTCAGCACAGAAAGTGGTACTAACTGCAGTTAGAGGCACAGCTCGTGTCTTCTTCTAAAGACTCTTTCCCTGAAAAAACACATTTTAAAAAATGAAGCCTATGGGCTTCCCTGGTGGCGCAGTGGTTGAGAGTCCGCCTGCCGATGCAGGAGACACGGGTTCGTGCCCCGGTCCGGGAAGATCCCACATGCCGCGGAGCGGCTGCGCCCGTGAGCCATGGCTGTTGAACCTGCGCGTCCGGAGCCTGTGCTCCGCGACAGGAGAGGCCACAACAGTGAGAGGCCCGCATACCGCAAAAAAAAAAAAAAAAAAAAAAAAGAAGCCTATGATCCCAGGCAAACGTGTCTACAGACCACTCCAGCCCAGGGGCTTCCAGACCACACGCCGGTCACACAGGACTACGCTAACACAAGCTGCTGCACCCCGAGCCCACAGCCCTGGTCACACTGCCCTCTGACTAGGGTACCTGGACCCCTCCCTCCAACTTTCTGAAACTCCCACAGCTCCTTCCCATACGCCCTCAGCATCACGTATACTCCCCGCTCTTCAGGCTGGGATGAGCGCAGTGTGCTTCCGGTGCATCTCCACATCTTGTTCATGGTGTTTTCATATCCTTTCTATGAGTTACATTCATGGTGGTTTCATATCCTTTCTCTGAGTTACTTCAAAAAGCAGCTAACACTTCAAGGCACTAGTTACTATGGAGCAAGCACTTCATGCACATCAATGCACTTACTATTTCTAACTCTGTGGTAGATACTACCATCTGCATTTTGCACATTATGAAGCCGCAGCTTCGAGAAATGAGGTAAGCTGCCCAGAGTCACACAGCTGGTAACAGGTAGATCCTGGCTTAAAATACAGGCTTCTGGCTTCAAAGCCTTTATTCTTATCCCTGACGTGTGCTGCCACCCTTGAGCACCTGGGTGCACTCTCAATCACCCTGACAGCACTGTGAGCTCTATGAACAGCAGTGACCAGGATTTGCTCAACTCTACCCTAGAGCATCTAGAAAAATGTCTTATCTATGCAAATACTGACTGGATGAATGGTAATGAATGACCTCACTTCCTACAGACTCTTTCCCCCTAGATTAAGCCTCCGGATGAGCAAAATAACCAGGCAAGTAGAAAGGATATCACTGGTGTATATTAATATATATATATATATATATATGGCCCCAAATCAAGAAATATAACATCGCCAGCACCCCAAAGCCCAGTGCATCCCTTCCAGATCACATCCTCTATCCCCTAGAGGTAAATGCTCTCCTGAGTCTTATCGTATTCACTTCTTTGCACCTTTTATCTTAAAAGATTTTACTATTATTTCTAAGCATTAGTTTTTGCTTGATTTTATATTCTTTTTTGTCTAGCACCTTCTGCTAAATGAAATTCTGATTTCATTCACCCCTGTTATTGAGTATAGCTGAGGTGTGTATTTTTATTGCCTGATAATATCCCATTGGATGAGTATATCAAAATTTATCCACTCTACAGATGATGGGTATTTAGGTCATTTCTAGTTTTTCACTATTATGAACAAATGTCACAAAGAACATTCTTCTACACATCTGATGCACACGTGCCAACACTGTAAGATATACCTAGGGGTGGAAGTGCTGGGTTAAAGACAATGAATATTTCCAACTTCATTAGGTAATGCCAAATTATTTTTAAATGGTTGAAACTATTTCCATTCTCTGACGGTATGCATGGGGATTCTCTAGTAATATCTTTCTTTCTGTGGTTTATTTCACCTTTCCTGATTACTAATTGGGTTGTGTACCCTTCCATATGGTTACTGGCCATTTAGCTACCTGTTTATATGAAGAACCAGTTCAAGTCTCTAGCCATTTCTCTTTGGTGTTGTCTGTTTTTCTTGCTGATTTGTAGTTTTGTGTTGGTTACATATGTCGATAATACCTTCCTCCACTCTGGCTTGTCCTTGCAGTCTCTCTACGTGATCTCCTGTGTCTTTGGTCTTCTTCTCCAGGCATTAATTAATTAATAACAACACTCCCAAATTTATATCTTTAGCCCAGACTTCTCTTGTTGAGAGAACCTGCCTATTTGTTACTTACATTTGGATGTCTAGACATCTCAACTGCACTTCTGACCTTGCCACTCCAAGTCTACTCCACTTGCCATCTTTTCCACCTTAAATGGTGGGAAAGAACTCTGTTCTTCCAGTCATGGAGGCCAAAACCAAAGTCTTCCATGATCCTGTCTTTGACTCACACCCACTTCTAATCTCTCCTAAAGTCCTGTAAGGATAGTCCCTCAAAATGCACCCAAAATTCAATAAAATTTTATTTGTAGGTGAAACCTGTGGCCTAGGGTGATGGTACCTTCCTCCAGAAAATTCCATTTTCTTCTGCCAGGCACCAGAGGTCTGGGTCTACCTTAAGCCTAAACCAAAGCTAGCTCTCTAGCTCACCCAGATGATGCAAAACTGGTTCACTCTGGTCCTGAGGGTGTAGCTCTTCATGATTCCAGCTTAAAGTGGGGGTGACTTTTCTTTGTCCTCACCTGTGGCCAGCCCCGTGTTCTGACTTCTGTAACCCCAGCTCCACACAACTGTCAAAAGCACAATTCAGTTTCTTGGCTGTTCTGTAACGAATAAATAGCAAATGTGCTCAGGACAAAAGGAGGCTTGGGTGCTGGGTCTCCTTCTCAGTTCCTACCCTCCCCAGATCTCCAACAGTTCTTCATGATCTTGTTAGTTCTGTCGTTTATCCTCGGTGAGGTTTGCCTGAACTTTCGAACCTGTCATTTTCTAAAGGGAAAGGCGTATATAACTTTTGCAAGGGAAAAAATAGGTAGGCCCTTCCAGAAAATTAATTATTTTTTAAATGTTGCTTTCTTGTCAGCATCCTCAACACCAAGGACAAGCTCTCACCTCTGAGCGGAGGGCTCCAGTACATGGGGCTTCCCGTCCACTCACAATACCTAAGGGGCTAAGTCTGAGTTTCCTAGATTCCCAGTAGCATCATGCTGCTTAAAGCATTAACACCTTTAGGGCTTCCCTGGTGGCGCAGTGGTTGAGAGTCCGCCTGCCGATACAGGGGACATGGGTTCGTGCCCCGGTCTGGGAAGATCCACATGCCGCGGAGCGGCTAGGCCTGTGAGCCATGGCCGCTGAGCCTGCGCGTCCGGAGCCTGTGCTCCGCAACGGGAGAGGCCACAACAATGAGAGGCCCGCGTACCGCCAAAAAAAAAAAAAAAAGCATTAACACCTTTAAAGAAATCTGGTTAGGAGGGAGGTTTAAAAAAGATGCTCCACAAATAAGATAAAGACGTCCTTTAGGCTCTAGAGTTAACCTGCAAAAAAAAATCCATTCCGTAAAAACTAGCCTTTTCTTCTTTGAGGAATAGAGAGTATTTAGCCCAAAGAAAGAATTCATTCTAAGCTGAGACCTTACTGTAAATTAAAATAAAAAGCCCCATCTTTCTTATCCAGTTAATGAATAAAGAGGAAAAAGGAAAGTAAAGATAATTAGCAGCAGGCTATAACTCTGTATTTTAAGGTAATTACTAACTGGGCTGAGTGTAAACTGTTTTGAAAATGAAAAAAAAATTTACCCAATAAATGCAAAACGTTGCAACATTTATAACTGTAGTTTTGAAATCATTTGAAAAGTGTTTCCAGTGATAGCTCAAGTCCATTTACAGTGGAGCCAAGTATCCTTCAAACACCAAGATTCACCTTTTCAATTAGAAATAACAATGCTTACCCCTATCCTGGTGGAGAAAGCAACCTCTCACTCCAGCTTCACCTTATTATTTATTTATTTATTTTTAATTTATTTACTTTTGGCTGCTTTGGGTCTTTGTTGCTGCGCGGGGGCTTTCTCTAGTTGCGGCGAGCGGGGCCTACTCTTTGTTGCGGTGCGCGGGCTTCTCATTGCGGTGGCTTCTCTCATTGCGCAGCACGGGCTCTAGGCGCGCAGGCTTCAGTAGTTGTGGCTCGCAGGCTCTGGAGCGCAGGCCCAGTAGTCGTGGCGCACGGGCTTAGCTGCTCCGCGGCATGTGGGATCTTCCCGGACCAGGGATTGAACCCGTGTCCCCTGCGTTGGCAGGCGGATTCTTAACCACTGCGCCACCAGGGAAGCCCACCTCATTATTTTTAATTTCCTTTTCCTTCTACCTTTATTTCCTACCGCGCTTTCCCGTATTTCGTCAAAGAAGTCAGCCTGGGAGCTTCTAAGCCCTTGCCCTTGCCCTTGCCCTTGCCCTTGCCCTTGCCCTTCGGGGAGGCTGGCACATTAACTCCGGCCGTAATGACAACACACATGCACACACTTTGAAAATAAACTCAGTGATTTCTGGAGACTAAAGAACTGCATCAAATTTAGTGTATTTTCTAATCACAGTGCAAATTATGTTAGACTGAGAGATTTCTGGCATGCTGCTAACAGGAAAGTTTGGGCTTATAATTTGCCCTCTGGTGGTTGCAGCATTTAAAATGCAATGAAAACATCCCAGAAGCCTTTTGCAGATGCATTGGGAACACAATGTATACGCCCCTTGCTCCGTGAAAAGAAACAAAGAACACACAAAGCTGAGGTTCAGATAATTTGGAACGAAAAACAACAACAACCAGAAAACCCAGCTTTGCCCCAAATGTTCTGTTAGCTATTAGGTGATGGCCAATTTTCCTGCTCAGCATTAATAGCCCTGAAAAACTAAAAGCCAAGAGGGCCACTGGTCGAGCCAGCTTAATGAAGAACATATTTCAAGGTCTCTTCCCCCCTGCCATCAGGGAACAAGTTTTCACCTGAATGGATGCAATGGCAGTGTTAGCCTCGGTGCCTTTAAAATGAACTAAACAGAGTTTCATACATATTTATCACCCTGACATGTGATTTTGCTGCCTGAACAAACAAGATCACTGCACTGCCGTCTTAGTGACTTGGAGAACTTGAAGTAAAAAAAGGGAGCCTCACGGATGGACCTAGAGTCTGTCATATAGAGTGAAGTAAGTCAGAAAGAGAAAAACAAATACCGTATGCTAACACATATATATGGAATCTTAAAAAACAGTACTGATGAACCTAGTGGCCGGACAGGAATAAAGACACAGATGTAGAGAATGGACTTGAGGACACAGGGGAAGCTGCGATGAAGTGAGAGAGTAGCACTGATAATATACACACTACCAAATGTAAAATAGATAGCTAGTGGGAAGTAGCCGCAGAGCACAGGGAGATGAGCTCGGTGCTTTGTGACCACCTAGAGGGGTGGGATAGGGAGGGTGGGAGGGAGACGCAAGAGGGAGGACATATGGGGATATATGTATACATATAGCTGATTCACTTTGTTATAAAGCAGAAATCAACACACCATTGTAAAGCAATTATACTCCAATAAAGATATTAAAAAAAAAAAAAGGCAGCTTCAGATTCTGGTGTACAGGCTTGAGAAGGGAACTGGGGGTCTACACTCACTTCTAATGCCTGAGGACACTCCAGGTGCCCAGAGACACAGCCTCGCAGGGGCTAGGGAAATGCACGCTGCAGAAAAATCCTGCATCCATTCACTTGGTATTGGAAGAAGAAACTACTTCTCCAGACTGAGGGGAGGAGAGGGAGACGGAAAATGAAGGTAAGCCTTTGCCTAGATGAATAGGCAGATTTGGGGACTTACTGAAATCCTTCCTCTCAGTTTCACTCCAAACTGCTCGGCAATACATCATTTGGTACTGGCAGCTTCAGCAGTGGTTTTTGCCCACAACTTCCTTCCTTCCCTCCATATATCATCTTTCCATAGATGCTAGGAAACTACGACTGCTTTAATTCCAGGAGGCATTTTCACCTCAGGGAGCAAGTCAATAATGGTAAAAATAAGCCATGCCACTTAAGAAATCCAGGAAACCTTTGTTCGTAAGTGCTTTCAACCATCAATAAGAATGTGCCTCCCCCATAAGAAAATGAGTACAATAATTTCTATTATAGTCATAGTGGCATTATTTTCTGAGGACCAGATCCAATTTCAAGTGTGAATCAAAAGAACAAAACTACAAACCTATCTGTTATTTTAAGGTCTAAAATTTGAATATTGGATTATAGGGAAAAGATTCAGAGATACATATAATACCTAGTACTCTTATCTCACTCTTGTTCCAGCCTTTTAAAAAAAAACATAAAAAAAAATATTCATTACCTTTTGGCAGTGGTACTGGTCGAGAAGAGTGTAGGCCACAACTGAACAGGGCTTCCCAAGAGCAGGAAGTGAACCTGATGCCTTGGGCTTACAAAAAACTGAGGAGAAAATCCACGAGTGCTAAAACCACTATCACTCTCAGCAACAACAGACCTTCCAGTTGGCACTGGTGATGGGGCGGTTGGTGGTTAACAGGCGGCGGAATTAAGGATTTTTTTTCCTAAGTTTTAAGACTGAGGGGCCAATGGAATGAATCATATCAAGAGTGACAAGACAGTTAAGCCAATCATTAGAGCATTCTGTTTATGCTAGCTCGTAATGATTTGGGCAGTCCAGAATCTTCCATCACTGCAAAATGAGCCCTGACTTTGCAAGGAGCTCCCGTGCATTGCTGTCCATGACAAACAGATGCAACTATGATAGTGAAACCAAGCAGGACCCTTCAGGGCCTTACCAGGGAGAGATCTCCATCCTACCCCCGTCCCTGCTGGAACCCCTGCCTCTTGGTTTGTAGCAAAGCTTTAGCCTCCTTGGCCTTCTCTGAGTTCCAAAGAGCAAATTTAATCAGAGAAGTGAGAAAACAGTCAAGCAAGACAGAATAATAATAGTTTAGCCATAAAACAAAGTCAAGGATCTTTAGTTCCTCTTCAAGGGCTATAAATAATATCCTAAGCCATATCCTTGAGTTGTTTTGCAGATACTAAAACCCCCACCAGGTAGAAGAAGTTAGCTGCATGCTGACCACCAGCACACATAGACCCCAGACCAGTTGGAACCAGAAGGTTGATGACTGAGATTCCTGAAACATCACCATTACCTCGCCATCAACCAACGAGAGAATTGTGCACGAGCTCATCATGCACCTTGTAACCCTCTCCCCTCACATCGTCTTTAAAAACTCTTCCCTAAAAGCCATTGGGGAGTTCAGGTCTTTTGAGCACAAGCTGCCTGTTCTCCTTGCTTGGTGCCCTGCAATAAACGCTGTACTCTCCTTCGCCACAAACAGGTATCAGTGGACTAGCTTTTTTGCGCATCAGGTAAGCAGACTAAAGTTTGGTTTAGTAGCAACTGCAGGACTGTGAGCTCTAGAAGTCAGTGACACAGAAGGAGGTTTCAAAAGGTAAGGACAAAACAGGCATCAGAATTTTTAAATTTCCTTTTTAGGAAGTAAGATATTTTCCGATTGCAAAAGTAATGCACATTGCTTTCTATAAAATGAGAAGGAAAGGAGCATAAGAAAATTAACATGGGGTGGTGGTGGTGGTGGGATGAACTGGGAGATTGGGATTGACACCTATACACTAATATGTATAAAATAGATAACTAATAAAAACCTGCTGTATAAAAAAAGTTTTATAGACCAAAAAAAAAAAAAGAAAATTAACATAACCTATAAGCTCAGCACCCAAGTATAATTACAGCTAATGTTTCAGAGAATAGTCTTTTAGACTTTTTTCTAACATAAGTATTATATATCAAATTCTTCTGAAGAGTTTGCTCATAAAACATTTCTTATAAATTTTAAGTACAAATTATGATTAAACTAAAACCTCTCTTCAAGGCATTCCAGGGCTGAATTTAGTTCTAATGTAGGCTTGGCATTAGACTAGAAGGCTCTTTTTCAGACTTTTCACCAATCAGGTCAATCAATCCCATGGTCTGGGCTCAGAAGTACGCAGATCTTTCAGACGAGAGTGTTCACAAAATCACAGTAACTATCTTGCAGATATATACAAAAACAAGGGAGGGAAGCTGCATGCTTTTGTCTGTGTGTGTGTTTTTGTTTGTTTCAGACGGGCTTAACATATTTGGAGACATTGAAGCTATCTTCCAAACTTGACCTTCTAAAAGGGCAAAGGGATTTCCACTCATCTACACTTAAATAAACTTGATTCAGTTTTTAAAGGTATTAGATACCACCTCTATCATAGCAGATGGGAAGGGAGGTATCTCCTCTAAAGTAATAATCTCGTTTTGTTCTCAGGACCAAAGAATTCCTTTGAAATGCACGTAAAAGCACTACTATCGGAGACAATAGCCATAGAACAAATGACAAAACCAAAATTGTTTCATAAATAGCCTCTAAGCAGCCTTTGGGTGAAAAATGCTAAACACTTCCCTGGTGAACAGGTCAATTTACTTCTTTGTCCATCAGTGTCACCTGCAACACAGGTTCTTTTAGTAGGCTATCATAACAAGGTCTTATCCAGAAGCAAGCATCCTAGAGAGTTTTTTTTTCCCCCTCGGTACACGGGTCTCTCACTGCCATGGCCTCTCCCATTGCAGAGCACAGGGCTCCGGACGCGCAGGCTCAGCGGCCATGGCTCACGGGCCCAGCCGCTCTGCGGCATGTGGGATCTTCCCGGACTGGGGCATGAACCCACGTCCCCTGCATCAGCAGGCGGACTCTCAACCACTGGGCCACCAGGGAAGCCCCCTAGAGTGTCTTAATGAAGTAATTACACCGTTGGAAACTGATACCAATTACTCTAAAAATCTTCCATATGGAGATGAGTTCTACCATACTGGGTGGCAGAAGATGTGAGCCTTCAACAAAGGACTGGCTGAAATCCTTCAGGAAAGCCTGGGGGATGCGTACAGTAGGCCTACAGCTCTTCTTCCCTGCATCTATACAAGATCCTTCCAACTGGCCAATGGGAAGAGGGATTCTCGGGTATTTACCACAAAATGGCATGCTGTGATATCTGGTGTCTAAAGTGAGAGATCACCTACCATGCCACATAACAGACATAGCTCCAGAACTTGCCAGAGACCTCAACCTCAAACTACCTGCCAACCGTGTCCTTTCAAAAGGAAGAACCAGGAGTGGGGAATGAGGAGTTATTTTTTAATGGGTTCAGAGTTTCAGTTTGAAAAAGTTCTGGGGATGGATGGTGGTGATCGTTGCACAGCAATGTGAAAGTATAATCCTTAATGCCACTGAATTATACACTCAAAAATGGTTGAGAAAGCAAATTTTGTTTTGTTTATGTTATTTATATTTTACTACAAAAACAAAAAATATATATGGCGTAAGAACCAAGCTGAGATTCATGAGAGATTGTCTCAGAGACATGCTGACCATCCATTTGTCCAGATTCGACAGGTGAGACCACTGACGAGCTACAGACCCACCTAGAGCTCCCGAAACAATAGACTCACACCCTCGTACCAGACACTTTGTTTTGACTGAGGGCAAACATAAGACCCGGCCATGTGAAGACAAGCGCTCCACATGACAGACTACTTTGCGCAAGAACAGTTTCTTGTGTTGTTCAGTTTGTTTATTATTCAGTATCTTTAGAAAGATCCATGCCCCTCAAAAAAATTTAAGTTTTTAATATATGAAAATTTTTTTCTCTTGACCAAGTAAAACTAGTTCTTTTAATGTAAGAATTGTGAAAAAAATCACTATGTTTTTCCAAGTTATAGTTTTATTTATAGGATGCTCAGAGCTTAAATTTTAAGTTCAAACCTCCTTATGCCAAGTATATTTCTATAACTAACCTCCTTTTCGCTGCACGTGTCTCTTGTGCTTTCACTCTATTCAGCAGCTTATTTTAAGGGACATCCATGTCCTTGGAAAGTAGGTGGGTCATGATAATAAGTGAATGAGCGATTAATGATAAACGACACGCTACAGACCACTCACGATGAAAATAAGTCTTTCCAGAGAAAAGGAGTATAATCTGGCTAGGTTTTGACTGCTTTATAATGTACTTTAATCAGACTCCAAATACCAATGACTATGCAAGTTGAAAACCAAAATATGTTTCTTAAAGTGTTAAAAATTAGGACACCTGATTACACACTAAACTCAGAAGAGCAAACGATAATCGATCGCATCCTTCTATTTCTAGAAGCAACATGTAGAATAATTCGTCTAATGCCGCCAAGGTGAGGTAGAGTCAAAGGTCAAACTAACCTTCTTCCTCGTTTTTTGTCTAAATCAGAATACACAGGAATAAAGAAAAAGTTTCAATGCAGAAATTTCACCATAAATCTCTGCTAGACAATAATGCCTGGGTACCTCTATCCTTCACATTCCATCAGCTACCATATAAACCAAATTTTGTACGAGACTGCAATGGTATCTTTATTCAGTAATTAGGTAGGAAAACGAGAAGAAAAGAAAGATGGGGTAAAAGTTGCCTGGACCATTGCATGGTCTTAACACTAAGGTTTCTGGTCTTCTCTTCTAATATTTTATATGTTAGAAGGTAAGAGAAGAATTTAGGAAGTTTTTTAAAAGCCCCAAATAGCCTTTTGTTGTAATCTCACTAAAATATGTATTTCAATCAAATTAATGAGTGAAATTGTTAGTAATACCAGTGAATAGAAAATACAAGGGAGTGTTCCTACCTTTTACAGCCATCTGACAAAATGGTAATTGTCGTCCTCCTCGGAAAATTTTATACCTGCCCACTCTTTTGGACACGCTGTGTTAAATAATGAAAACTCAGTGTCCTACTCATTCTCAAGTTCATATTAAATACACCGCAAAATAATTGCCCTCAACAAATTCTACTTTTGTACTTTACTAGTAAGCTTCGAGGAAAACCAAACCAAACAGGAAGGGGAGGAGGAGAATCTCTGAACTAGAAACATCAAAACTTCTATATGTTTTGTGTGTTGTCTTCTATACACCATTAGCGATAAATGTTAAGTTTCAACATTTGTTATTTGCTCAGTAACATATTACTCACCCATGTGAACACGATTGTGTAAAATTTTAACTATCACAGATACGTATCTTTTTCTCCCCCCAAATTGACATTTCCCTTTGTGTCCTCATATATTTGTGCAAAAGACCCACTGCTGCTTGCCAAAAATGTTTATGTATTCATTACAGATTCAACATTACAGGAAAAGAAATCTCATATTTGGTGTTAATCCTCATAATTCCAAAATACCGCATACAGCATTTACTCCTGCGCTAAGATCTCAGGCTTATCAGCAGTTTCTTGAAATGCTCAGGGTATAAAATATCTTACCTTACCTAAGCAGAAGCACAGTCTTGAGTATTACACTGCTGCCATCTTTACTAGGTATTTTTAATCTCTAAAGAATTTTAGCTACAACCTCATCAGCAAACGTTTCAAGCTGAGTGCTGTATCAAAGTCATTTATTTCCTAGAGAAGAAAACAGGCAGGGAAGATGAGAGGGGAGAAAAGGTAATTTACCTGCATCAATTTTCTCGAGAGCTCATTAGTGAGGAACTCTTCTTCCTTCTCATAATTTACAGCAAGGGTTTCTTTCTCCTTCTGCAAAGCCTGAATTTTCTTGAATAAAGTGTTACTGATGAATTCTTCTTCCTGCTCAGCCCGGGCTTGCTGTTAAAATAAAAAAGAGAACAAAAAAATATGTTAAGGAAACAGGAATTTACTAATTGAAATATAGTTCTTATTTCCAGAGAGGGCACCCATTTTAATTAGAGCTCTATTTTTAACTGTGAACCAATATACCCCAAGAAGCACAAAACAGAGGAACTCAGTAGCAGCCATAAAAGTAAATGTTACCCCAAAGGGCCTCCCTGTATTATGCATGGCCCCTCTTCTTAAAGAGATATTCCAAAGAAATTAACAAAGATTGTTTTGCAATTTTTAGAAGCCATCCCAAGTCAATCACCAGACTACAGAAAGCTGCTTCTTGCATAGGGCAGACGGGTCCAGTACTGGGGTATATGCATCGATTCATGACAACTCTCTACAACTCTCCACATCCCAAAGGTTCAGAGGTAAAATATCTAGGCAACATTTTTACTGAAGCAGAGAAGTACCTCTCGCTTAAAAGTGAAATCGTAAAATCATGTCATCTCTTTAAGATGTTACTGAAAGGGTTTCAGTATGCAATTTAAAAAGCAATACAGATAGACATAGATTAATTTACATGTTTGTTGAATAGTTGCTGGAAGGCTAAAAAGTAGTTAACTGCAAAGCAGCAAGAATCCAGGGAGTGAAGGGTAAGGACGGATGAGAGTGTCATTTTTCACTTATTTATTTCCCTACTGGGAATTTTCTGGAGGTGAGGGCAAGGACAGGCATTACTGAGCATTAAAAACAGAAGAAAAGGGGGTCAGGCATAATTCCATGGAGATGAAAATATTTTTCTGCAGATCCCTTCCACCACCTATGTTCTAACAGAATAAACAGAAAAACCAGCCATCCTTGAAGGAAATTAATCTTTTCAGAAAAAGGGTACTTCTTTCAAATGGACTCAACTCTACTCAAAGTACTTTTTAAACTGCAACATTTTGATGTGTTAATCCCCAATAATGCATTCCTGTTTCATCTGCCAAGTCCAGGAAGGGAGAACTGCATCAATTCCAAGCCTCCAGTACCTGTCACTTATAAGAATACAAGAGAGCTAGAGGGCAGGAGACAAAAGGGCACCTACATTAAACAGTTACCACCTTTTACTGTAAAAGGTCCGCCAACCACTCCCAACTCAGCTGGTTTGGATTTCTGTACATATGCACTTACTTCCCCGACACCCAGGGCCCCCTAGAGCCCTGATTTCTGGGGAGCCCATCCTCCCTGCTCCCCATGATAGCCGCAGAGAGAAGGATGCCAGGGCCTGAACTGCCTGCCAAGCAAATCTACCAAAGAAAGCCATGTGTATGTAGTACTTAGACTGAAAAACAGAGCTACGTAGAAAATGGAAACTTCAGGAGGAGGTGTTGCCGTCCAGTTCTTTAAGACAGCATTTTGGGATAGGCCGGGAGATGTGAACAGCAAAGAACACATCACTCGGCTAATAAGGTTTTATGACCAGCCAAGCACATCCGGGGAGCAGGCCCTAGGTGCCCAGGCCCTTACACACTCCGTAATTCATTAGCACTTCTCAAGGTCATACTCCTTACTCCATGGTCAAGGGAACACTGCCCAGGACTGGCACTTCCCCCCTCCCCTTTAAATTAACCTCCAACTCGGCTTCAAAACTCTCAGACCTCAAGATCTCATCCTAGTGCAATGGGCAGGAACCCAAAGCATTTCTTTCAGGCATATCTGACACACATATCCAAGCCCGCAATCTGTCTGAGCTACCTGTTTTTCTGGTTTTGACTGACAAAGTTCTATATGATTTGAATTCTGATTATTCTAAAAGCTACAGGACAAAAATGGTAGGGAGGGGAACTGTAATGCCTTTGCAGGTGACTGTGCACTTAGATTTCAAAAGGTTTGCCATAAATTCATTTCGTTATCAAGTCAGACTCAACTTCTTGCCTATTACCAGGCATTCCCTATGTTCAATGACTGGGAAATTTACCCACAGACAGTAACAGAGAACCAGACTCAGAGGCCCAGCAGACCACCTCCCCCTGTGCACAAGGACCCAGAAGTGAGAAGCTGAGAATAAGAGGCCAGGCCCTAAGGGTTTATTCATGAAACTTCCACCTCGGCCCCTCACCCTTCCCATATTTCATCCAATCATTAAGTTACAGGGGTAACAGGTCTCAGTGTAACATAAAACAAAACTCTGTGATAGAAAATAGATTAGTGGTTGCCAGGGGCTGGGAGGGGTGGAGGTGGGAGAACGGGGAATGACTGCTTCTGAGTACAGGGATTCTTCTGGGGTGTCGAAAATGGTGTGGAATTAGACAGTGCTAACAGGGTTATGTAACCTGGTGAATATACTAAAAGTCAGCGAACTGTACACTTGAAAATGGTGAATTTTATGGTATGTGAATTGTAACTAGATTAAGGGAAACAACTCTAGTAATTAACAGGGCCCTGTATTTCACAGAGCATTGGGTTTCCTTTGCAATTCTTCCCAGGGAAAGTAGCAAATTTATTATAAAAAGGATCAGGAGGACTTCCCTGGTGGGCCAGTGGTTGAGACGCCGCGCTTCCACTGCAGGGGGCGTGGGTTCGATCCCTGGTCAGGGAACTAAGGTCCCACATACATGCCTTGCGGCCTGGCCAAAAAATTAAATAAATAAAATAAAATGGATTCGGAGAGGGCGACATTCGAGCTAGATCTGCTCTGAAAGTGCCTTCCAAAATGAGTGATGGTTGTGAGAGACTCGAGCTTTAGCCAACAAAATTCTTCACCACTTTAGAGTAGCCACTTATTTCTAGGCAAAGCCCATTCATAGAAAACTCCACTCTCAGGACCGACCACCAGCGTGAGGAACTGTTCTGTGGAAGCTAGTTAAAGCCTCTCTAGCTTAACAAGGGGTTAAGCAGGCCGGGCACAGATTTTGTTCAAGGCTTCCTTTTGCTAAGGTTTAGCACGGGGACTGTCACTCTGCCTCCTACTGTCATCCCAGAGAAAAACCACACATCTGAAGGGCAAGACTCCAGGCCCCGGAAACATAAAACCCCAGTTCACCCTTTTTCCAACTGGACAGGGGGCACTGTTAGAAATTAACACGTAAACGAGGACAAAAGACAAGGTGCCACATCCAATACAGCCCCAGAGAAAATTGGTTAAAAGACCAGCTCCAGGGGCTTCCCTGGTGGCACAGTGGTTAAGGATCCGCCTGTCAATGCAGGGGACACGGGTTCAAGCCCTGGTCTGGGAAAAGCCCACATGCCTCGGAGCAACGAAGCCCATGCGCCACAACTACTGAGCCTGCGCTCTAGAGCCCGCGAGCCACAACTACTGAAGCCCCCACACCTAGAGCCTGTGCTCTGCAACAAGAGAAGCCACTGCAATGAGAAGCCCGCGCACCACAACGAAGAGTAGCCCCTGCCTGCTGCAACTAGAGAAAGCCCATGCGCACCAACGAAGACCCAATGCAGCCTAAATAAATTAAAAAATTAAATCTTTAAAAGACCAGCTCTAGTGTACTGACAACCAGAGTAGGCGCCATGCATCACAGACAAGCAGGACGCACCCATCTGGAATTCTCCCTGCAGCCTTCTTCCCATTCTTTGTGCATTATCTTCTCAATCTTACTCTTAAATCCTGGCTTTTTCTTCCCCTAAACTCCAAAACAGGCCTTTTTATTTAGGCCATAAAACAAATTACCTTTGCAATTTATTTCCCCCAAGCCAAGAGCTAGGTAGACAACGGCAAAACAGGCCACGTGCCATTTGCAAGGAACTAGGGGTCAGGCAGGTAGACAGAGCAAAGATAAAACAGGCTAACGTGGAATCTCATCAGTTTTATCTATTTCCCTTTTATCTGCAATGCTTTAAAATCAGCATACCTCAACAAATTCAAAAATAAAACTATATTTCCAAAGCTAAAATTTATTTTAAAATTTAAAATCAAGGTTTGCCTATAATTCCATAAACTCTCAAAAGAAAATGTGAAGCAAAAACTTAGGAACTCTTTGTTTTGCATACGTTTGTAGAGTTGAAGATTGGGAAAATCTGGGGGGAAATTTTTAAAAACCTGCGATTAGAGATATAGAGAACAAACTAGTGGTTACCAGTGGGGTGAGGGAAAGGGGGAAGGGGCGTTAGAGGAGTAGGGAAGTGACAGGTACAAACAGATATAAAATAAGCTACAAGGATATATTGTACAACATGGGGAATATAGCCAATATTTTATAATAACTATAAATGGAGTATAACTTTTTTAAATTGTGAGTTACTATATTGTACACCTGCAACTTATATAATATTACACAGTAACTACAGTTCAATTAAAAATGTGATTATATTTTCATGTTCAATAAGGTTCTAACTGCTATGTTCAGAAGCAGAGTGAATGTTGGTATAACCTTATTCACTTATCGGTGTCTGCTACTTTGACCCTCACCCAGCAGGGATCACTCGATGTGTGATGTGAGGACTAGAGTACAAAGCAAGTCTCCATCCCTCTTCCCCCATCCTCCAAGAGTCCAATTAAAAAAAAAAAAAAAAAGGAAAGGGAGAGACAGGAGCAATTTACCAAGTCCTCTGGGAACACACACACACACACACACACACACACACACACACACACACACACACACACTTAGAAAAAATTCTTTTCTCTTGAGTCACCACACATTGAGGCAACCATACTCTAGGTGGACACAATTTTCTGATAAGGAAATCATTCTCACCCACTGCTCTCACGACTGGGGCACAAATTTGACAGGAGATTCCCATGTGATTGTTTAGTGCTTCTGTTCTTTATCAGTGGTATTTTGGAGATCAAGGGTTAGTACAGAAAGGAGAATTCAAACTCTCTCAACAATAGCACTGCTGAAAATTCAAGTACCAAGACCAAAATTATGTAAAATGATGCAACTCATCATCTGTCAAGAATTAAAAAAAAGGACAGTTTCCAAAGCAAAAAAATATAGGCACTATCTATTTCAGAGCAGGCACGGGTAAAGGATATAATCAAGAGAAAGTTCAAGTGCCTACCAAGATAACACATTTGCATTTGTTTTAAAAAATTACTTCTAAGTTGAATGCTGACTTGCTCTAATAACAAAAAATCATAATAAATAATAAGATACCTTGAAGCTCTAATGCTTAAGAATCCAGGCAGGCTCTATTTATTATTTTAATTATTTAAATTCCTTAAATTTAGGAACCTATTTAAATGTATTCTTCCAATTATTTAAATTTATTATCCTGTTGCTTAGTCACTTACAGTACAAATTTTCATTATCTTAACACATCAGTTTGAAAGAGCATCTGAAACCAAACTGTCAGGATAGCAGAAACCACCAGGGCAACCGAGTAACACTCGGCTCTTTTCTCCGCTGTCATATTTATTAAGTGCATCACTGCCCATATCAATTGTTCGGGGAGATGCTCGGCGTTCAGTAGAGCTCATGACCGATGGCTGGCGCCTCTTATAGGACTCGCTTGAACATCGGTCGTACCCATGGGTTTATCAACACAAACCACTATGGTGCAGTGGTCCTGCGCTGGCTAACACTTTAAGTGCCAGTACTGCAGGGGTGGGTGACAAGTGATACCTGTGACAAGCCCAAAGCGCACACCTACGTTTCTTCTATTAGAAGAACTAGGGAAATAAAACAGCAAAAATGTGACTTAAAAAAAAAAAAAAAGAACTAGGGAGGTGATGTCAATTACATGCCTAAGTATTACAACTCTCTATTTAGTCTATGAAAGCACCAGGTAATTTTGTGCTTCCTTCACGCTGCGTACCAGCCCGCAGTAAAAGCAACTAATAGCTGATGGACGAAGGCACTTATATTATTTATTTCCTTCCAGTATTGCCAGCAAATCACTAAGTACACAGGAGCCAGAAAAGAATCATGATTAGCCCTCACAACTGGGCTGTTCTGCCCCAGACACTACGCCCAGGCCACTGTTCCAGGACTGGAGGGCAAGAGCTCAAACGGCAACAAAGGGTGACTTTCAGGACAAGAGAATCTTGATGTTAAAAAGGACCCTAAAGGTTACCGAGTTTCATCAAGCTACAGTGCCTCTCAAACCAGCTTCAGTGAAAGACGGCGTCCTCACCACCGATCTGCAGGGGACAACACATCCCTCTGTGCATGTCCTATTAGACATGACCAGAACACAGCTCCAGACATGCCTCGTCCCATGAATTCAACAACACCCAAACTGGTCCACGCCTGGCTCAGGAAGATAAGTCCACTGGTCACTTGCTTGGATACAGAGCAATGAGAAATTGCTAGAGAAGCTGCTAAATGTTTGCATGGATTATGGATTAAGAACTTATCTCCCGGTGACAAAGAGTACAGGTCCACAGGCCAAGCTCCGAATAATGTCACTGGCGGGGGCGGCTGCGCGTACACCATCAGACTCTGGGGTCAGGCTGCCTGGTTTGCAGGGTGCCTATGGCCACCTCCAGCTGTGTGGCCCTCAGGGAAGCCATGGGACCTCTCGGAGCCATTGCTTTCTCCTCTGTAAAGTGAAAATAACGGCACCTCCTTCTGGGTTGGTTATGAAGATAAAGTAACATAATTCACATCAAGAGCTTACATAGTACCTCGCATGAGTAAGCACGCAAGAGATATTTACAACAAAGCTTGAGGAGGGGGCATGTACGGGATGATTCATGAGAAAATAGGGAAATCTTACAGAATCTCCATTTAGCTAAAAGGAGAAATGGACAGAATTATGACACATCCACGGGGTGGGGGTGGGGGACATAGCGGAACCATTTTGTACCGTCATATGTACCATATGTATGTACTGTCATAAAAAGATGTCTAGCAACAAACGGCCAAGTGAAATAGCGAAGGTAAAGGTGGAAGGGCCCCAGGCTGAGTTCCCAAACCAAAACCACACATCAGGGACACAAACCGCTATGCATCAGTTAACAGAAACTATCTGTTTACGATTCCACGCACAGACACGAACTACCCTATCCTCACGATAAGCAAAGGCTTCAGACATTCAAATTCTCATAAACTATACAATAATTTTATCTAAAACGTGCACAAGGAAACAAGAGGATCACAAATGTGAAAGACATCAATCGACTCAGCAAGGAAAATGAAAAGATGTAACACACAACTAACTAAAGACTAGGATGAGTAACGGTTGAGAAAGAGGGAGGGAGCATATTTGAAGAGATGGTGGCTTCAACTCCACAAACATATGCAAATCTGAGAATATCCCGTAACTAATCTAATGAAAGACCTGAGGGAATTCCCTGGTGGTCCACTGGTTAGGACTCGGTGCTTTCACTGCCAGGGCCTGAGTTCAATCACTGGTCGGGGAACTAAGATCCCAAAAGCCTCAGGGCGCAGCCAAAAATAAATAAATCAACGCAACTCCTCATCCTGTGTCTGTTTTTGCCGAATCTGCCAACCCTATCTGGCTTCCGAGTCTCTTGCCGTTACACCAACTTCAGCTTTGGGGGTATAGCACAATGCTCACACCCTTGCCCCTTCTTTAGCAACAGACTGCTTGCTCAAGACAGTTTTCAAACAGGTTCTTTGGTATTTTCTCATTCTTCCTCTCAAAATTCTTTATCCCCTTCTGCAACAGTCACCAGGTCCACAGTATACTCAAACTGCTGTTAGGTCCCCACTCCAGTATAACTCCCAAACAACCCCTTCCCCAAAATGAATCATGCCCCCAAATCAGCGACCTTCTTTCCATTACAAAACAAAGCTGTGAGCACCTAGCAGCCCTTTCTTTGCTGAAGAAAGCAATCAGATTGATTGCTAAATTATACTAAAATGTGAAAGACTTTCTTCCTAACCCTGATTTTTTTTTTTTTTTTTCTGAGAAGACAGGAGGGCATAATAGGATCCCTGCCCGAGTATTTTCATTCAGAACAAGTTTGTTCTATCAGTTACCTACTGCTATGTAACAGGCCATATGTATTATTTGTCATTATTCTATAGGTTGGTGGGTGGGTGACTCCTTGGTTGGTTTCACGGCGCTCACTCCCAAGGCTGCATTCAGCTGGAGGTTCAGCTGAGCTAGATGATCCAAGATCAAGGGGTAGGAAATAGATTCAAATAGACTCCATGTCTTAATGGGGGAACAGTCGAATACTGTGCTGGGGATTTTCAAGTGACCACACTCAATCAGAATACTTCCCTTTTTCAAAGCTTCTTCCCTCCTTTCGAAGGCACAGATTTCCTAAACTCTCTCAAGGTTTTTTGGTAACGGATCAGAATGGGAAAGGAGCAACTCTAGAATTTGGTTCGTGTGTGCAGTCAGATCTAAGTGGGAGGACTACCTGCACTGGTAATGACCACCAAATTCAGTACAGTCAGAAGCTTTTTTCTTGTTAAGCTTACATGATATACTTGTTCTCTAAACTCCATTCCTCTCTTGCTGACAGCACTAGAGAATGTAGTCTCCTGGCGCAGTAACAACCCATTTTCCCAATTAAAAACACAGGAATGGGTCCTGCAGTACTATCATGGGTAATCTCAGATCTATCAGCAATAAGTAAAAAGAGATCAGACAAAAAATATCGGTGCCTGTTTCAAGCCACACAGATCTGTAAGAACAGGGCTCACAAACTAGACAGATGCAGAGATATATGGATAGAAATGCAAAGGGAGAAAGGACCACATCAGTGTTGTGTGTTTATGATTCACATCACTGATTAACTTAAATCCATGATCTTCACGTTAATTAAAAAAAAAAATTTAACTGAAGGCTTTCCTTTTTTTTTTTAACGTCTTTATTGGCGTATAGTTGCTTTGCAGTATTGTGTTAGTTGCTGCTGTATAACAAAGTGAATCAGCTATACGTATATATATCTCCCCATATCTCCTCCCTCTTGCATCTCCCTCCCACCCTCCCTATCCCACCCCTCTAGGTGGTCACAAAGCACTGAGGTGATCTCCCTGTGCTATGCAGCTGCTTCTACTAGCTAGCTATTTTACATTTGGTAGTGTATATATGTCCATGCCACTCTCTCACTTCGTCCCAGCTTACCCTTACCCCTCCCCATATCCTCAAGTCCATTCTCTACTATGTCTGCATCTTTATTCCCATCCTGCCCCTAGGTTCTTCATGACTGCTTTTTTTTAGATTCCATATATATGTGTTAGCATATGGTATTTGTTTTTCTCTTTCTGACTTACTTCACTCTGTATGACAGACTCTAGGTCCACCTATCTCACTACTAATAACTCAATTTCGTTTCTTTTTATGGCTGAGTAATATTCCATTGTATATATGTGCCACATCTTCTTTATCCATTCATCTGTCGATGGACACTTAGGGTGCTTCCATGTCCTGGCTATTGTAAATAAAGCTGCAATGAACATTGTGTGGACCAACTTTTTTAAAAAGAAATATCGAAATCTATTTTACTTTCCATGCAGTTTCCTTTCTCCTACCACCCTTAAAACATGGTCTTCAAAAGGCATAAAAATAATAGTGAAACCTATGCTTCCACTCCTAAAATCTTTTCTACTTGTCACACCCACATACACAAGGACTTTTTTTTTTCAACATCTTTATTGGAGTGTAATTGCTTTACAATGGTGTGTTAGTTTCTGCTGTATAACAAACTGAATCAGCTATACATAAACATATGTCCCCATATCCTTCCCTCTTGCGTCTCCCTCCCACCCTCCCTATCCCACCCCTCTAGGTGGTCACAAAGCACCGAGCTGATCTCCCTATGCTATGCAGCTGCTTCCCACTAGCTATCTACTTTACATTAGGTAGTGTATATATGTCAATACCACTCTCTCACTTCGTCTCTGCTTACCCTTCCCCCTCCTCGTGTCCTCAAGTCCGTTCTCTACGTCTGCGTTGAAGGCTTTTCTTTTAATACATTTAAAGAGCTCCACGGGGCTTCCCTGGTGGCAAAGTGGTTAAGAATCCGCCTGCCAGTGCAGGGGACATGGGTTCGAGCTCTGGTCCGGGAAGATCCCACATGCCGCAGAGCAACTAAGCCTGTGCGTCACAACTACTGAGCCTGCACTCTAGAGCCCATGAGCCACAACTACTGAGCCTGCGTGCTGCAACTACTAAAGCCCACGTGCCTAGAGCCTGTGCTCTGCAACAAGTGAAGCCACTGCAATGAGAAGCCCACGCACCGTAACGAAGAGTAGCCCCCGCTCACCGCAACTAGAGAAAGCCAAGCCCATGTGCAGCAACGAAGACCCAACGCAGCCAAAAATAAATAAATAAATACATTAAAAATAATAATAATAAAAAAATAAAGAGCTCCACGGAAACAGGTAACATTCAACAGGTAAATAATCTCCAGGGTTTATTTTGTCAAAAGCCATGAGGGAAGCTACTCATTGCTCTTGGAATATGTGTCCTTAAAACAGGTCTTCAGGCTTCCCTGGTGGTCCAGTGGTTAAGAATCCACCTTCCAGTGCATGGGACACGGGTTCAATCCGTGGTCGGGGAACTAACATCCCACATGCCGCAGAGCAGCTAAGCCCGCAGGCCACAACTAGAGAGAGGCCAATGCACCGCAACAGAGATTCCTCGTGCTGCAACTAAGACCTGACGCAGCCTAATTAATTAATTAATTTTAAAAAACAAACAAACTGAGGTCTCTATCATTTTCTTTCACAAGTAAACCACCAATGCCACACTCTCCATACATCTACCTCCACCCAAACACCCTGAGGTTTCTCAACCTGGCGCCGAGGCAGTGACGGAGACCCGGAGAACAGGGATATGAACTGTCTACGGCACTTGGGAAATGCGTGTTGCTTCTCCGTTGCCACCTGTGCAGAGTCAGGCAAGCTCTACGCCAAAGAATCAACAGGGGTAGCTGTGGGCAAGTGACCTCTATGGAACAGGAAGGCAGGCCAATTCTGGACAGAAAGACTGAGGGATCCGCCCCTCCTCCACTCTTCCCCTCATACAAGGTACAGTCCCCCAAAATGAGAAATGGTGAAGGAAATGAAAAACGACAAAACAAAACAAAATTCGAGCAAAGAATGAACTCACCGGCAGTCAATTTCACCCTGAAGGTAAAGCTGACTGCAAATGAATGATTCCAGATTGAATACTGGTCACGCACCATTCGTCATATGCCTAACTTGAAGCTTCCCTATATCAGGAAACGTGTCCTTCTAACCACATCCCCACTGTTTCTGACACGGTAGGGGTCAGCCTCATTGCTACTCCCAGAGACATCGCTCCCATATGCTCCCCCCTCCCCCAATAATAAGTTCCCAACCAGAACCGCTGACAAGTAAGAGCAAACTACAGTCGTTAGATTTTTAAAATTTAATTCAACACGCAGAGTATCTCGTACACGGTAACCACTGTGTGGACATGGCAGTAAATAACAGACATTGTCCCCGCCCTGAAGGGGTATATAATCCTTCTAGCAATTAAAGAAAAGTAACATCTTAATCCATACATTTAGCAACTGGCCTTGGAATGGTCTTGGCTCTATAAAATAGCCTGAAGAACCAAGGGATTTAAAATGAGATTAAGAGGGCTTCCCTGGTGGCGCAGTGGTTGAGAGTCCCCCTGCCGATGCAGGGGACGCGGGTTCGTGCCCCGGTCCGGGAGGATCCCACATGCCGCGGAGCGGCTGGGCCTGTGAGCCACGGCCGCTGAGCCTGCGCGTCCGGAGCCTGTGCTCCGCACGGGAGAGGCCACAGCAGTGAGAGGCCCGCGTACCGAAAAAAAAAAAAAAAAAGATGAGATTAAGATGCACAGAAGAAAAAGCTAAGTATTGTATCCACTACGGTAACAGAAGAAATGGTCTGGCATGTAAGCACTCATACACCTGTTGAAAAATGAGGAGCGTAATCGTATACAAATATACAAACTTTATATTATGTGCGTGTGTATATATATATATTTATAAATGCATATTTAACTTTGGGACTCTCTCATAATAAATGACGAAGGCAGTCAGCGTTAAAGAATTGATTATACTTCTGGCACTGTAGCAGCCTCTTCCTATGGGCCCTCATTTCATCCACACATTGGCTCCACACATTTTAGCCCCATCTCATATTCGGGGAAACAGGGGCTGAGCATGGTAAAGCAACTTGCCCAAGCATCCAAGCTACTAAACACCAGGGCTACAATCTTCCACCCTGGACTGGCTCCAGAGTGCCCAGTCCTTCTACGTCCTGCCCCACCATCCAGGAACAATGTCTTCCCCTGGGACAAGGGCTGTGGAACCAAGCTCGAGAAGCCAAACCCACTCACTCGCTAGTAAAGCCAACATCATCTGTGCTGTCACACAGCGACTGAGCATCACAAAGCAGTTCATCTTTGCAAGGAGATACCCTGTAATTTCCTTGCCTGAACTAAGTAAGTAAATGTTAGGTGAATGACAGATAATCTTTAAGAACTGCAAAAGAGCCACTTTTTGCTACTGCTACCGTTGCTGCTACAAGAAGGAGACCACATATTTCCTGGTGGCACACACACGTATGTGTACGTGTATGTATCATTCCTGTGTGTTCACAGCAAGTTCTTTTCCCCCTCTCCTTCAGACAGTGAAGAAAGGCGTAGCTGTCAGGGGGTAAGCAGAGACATGCCAAAGAGCCCAGGGAGGGCTTCCCTGGTGGCGCGGTGGTTGAGAGTCCGCCTGTCGATGCAGGGAACACGGGTTCGTGTCCCGGTCCGGGAGGATCCCCCATGCCGCGGAGTGGCTGGGCCCGTGAGCCATGGCCACTGAGCCTGCGCGTCTGAAGCCTGTGCTCCGCAACGGGAGAGGCCATAACAGTGAGAGGCCCGCGTACCGCAAAAAAAAAAAAAAAAAAAAAAAAAAAAAAAAAAAAGAGCCCAGGAAAACAGGTCTGCCTTAGGCAGGGCAGTGAGGATATGGATTTAAGTCTACTGCAGAATAAGGAAAGTCACACTCTGCATGTGTAAAAAGAGTTAATGTAGCAGGCCGAACTTCTATCCTTTGAAAGCCTGTTTACAAGGCGGCCCTTGGCTGGTGACTCAGCACTTGGATTTGGGAAGGGTTCCCACGACCCTGATAAAAGTGGCTCACTGTATCAAAACTTTACAAACAAAATGGTCTGTGATGAACACCTGCTTTCCTTCAGGAGTCTAAAATTTTGGTACATGTTAAGCAGAGGGTGCCTACAGGACCAGTCCCCAGTTAAAAGAGTCTGGGTGCTGTGTCTCTAATGAGCTTCCCTGGTAGACAGCATTTCACATGTGCTGTCAAAACGTGTTGCTGGGGGAATTAAGTACATCCTGGATGACTCTACTGGGAGAGCACTCTTGGAAGCTTGTGCCTGGTTTCTTCCAGAGTGGAGTGGTACAAGCTATAACCCAAAGTCCGGAATTTAAATGCAACCTAAGATGGACCTGAGACCACTTGGCCAGACAAACCTCCCCAGATCTCTAGACTCTTAATCGACTCCCTACTCACCAGCTCCCACTGGAGATCATAAAGGCACCTCAACCAACCAATCCCTAACACATCTCGAGTGAACCTTGGCTTTTCTCTCCTTCGCTGCCTTGTGCCCATTCAATCCACCAGAAAGCCCCGTTTCTAACTGAGACAGATCCAGAATGTTCCGTTCTCTTCTTCTTTGGTCCAGCCGCCACCACCTCTCTTCAGGTTTCCAGCAGCCGCCTACCTGGCCCTGCTGATTCTTCCACTCTTCCTTTCATACAATCTACACTCCGTCCTACATCCATAGTGTTTTTAGAGGCAGAAAACTGATCACTTCACTGCCCTGCTTCAAGCCCTCCAAAGGCTTCTCGCCATCCTCAGGAATAGCGATTCCCTCCCATAATCCGCCAGCCCTCCCGTGATGCAGCCCCCGCCTGCCTCTCCCAGCCAAGCTCACGACGCTCGGGCCACACCAGCAAATCTGTTCCCACACACGCCATGCTCACAATTCCTGTGGTGGGACTTGGGCACTGGCTAGACCCTCTGCCACACAGGCTGGCTACCTGTCATCTCCCACCTCCCCAAAGGGGTCATTCCTGCACCCAATCTAAAGTCAGCCCCCAGTTGCTTGCCATCGCATGACCTTGCTTTCTTTTCATCAGAGCATCCGCTGCTACTGGAATTTCCCCCCCCCTTTCTTGTTTGCCACCCTGCCACTCCTCACCAGAATGTGGGCTTAGGGGGAAGAGCTGGGTCTGCTGGGGACTGATGCGGCCTCAGAGCCCAGAACCGCACCTGGCATAGGGCAAGCGCGCAAACGCTGCGCCAAGAGGCGCACGCTAAGATGCGGGGAAAACCTTCTCTCAATCTCGGGACCTTTTCTCCTTCCCCTCCTCTGCTGGCTAGCGGATGGTCAAAGCATTAAGTAGGGTTCGCATGACAGAAAACATGATGGAGGTACTATCACTGCTCTTGGAGGAACTCAGAGCCCGGTCATTCCAGACCCTTCAGAGCCTTTCACACCCCGACGTCTGCTTTCACAGACACTGTCACTGCCAAATCACAGCCCGGTACTCAGCAGCTCTAACTTGCCTCCTGCCAGCCTGTCACCACTGCTGGCCAATGCTCGACCTGCAGCAGACAGTGAGTGATGGACCCCAGCATTAACTTGCTCCTTCCTCCTTGTGCTAACAGGACCCTCCCACGGCCTAGATGGACACACGTCCACCCACTGGACTACATCTCGCAGCCTCTCCACCAGCTAGGTGCGGCCACGAGACTAACTTCTGGTCAGCAGAGGCGAATGGAAGTGACGGGCAACAACTCAGGAATCACATCTTTCTTTAAAAAGGAAGCGGGGGGCTTCCCTGGTGGCGCAGTGGTTGAGAGTCCGCCTGCCGATGCAGGGGACACGGGTTCGTGCCCCGGTCCGGGAAGATTCCACATGCTGCGGAGCGGCTGGGCCCGTGAGCCATGGCCGCTGAGCCTGCGCGTCCAGAGCCTGTGCTCCGCAACGGGAGAGGCCACAACAGTGAGAGGCCCGCGTACCACAAAAAAAAAAAAAAAAAAAAAAGGAATTGGGTGTCATCCAGGCTCATTCCTGCATCCCACAGGCTGGAAGCAGACCTAGTGGTCAGGAACCAGCTCCCACCCCAGGGGCCAGGGCTAACCCCTGGCCAGTGAACAACCTCACCGAGCCCTGGGCTGTTAAGTGGGTACAAAAGAACTCGAAGCCACTGGATTTTGGTGTCTCCCTTTCAGCAGTTCAGCATCTACTTTAACTAATACAATTCCTGAAATGAAAACTCATCAGTACAAGAGGAGAGGCAGATCTAAGTTTAGAAATGAAAAGCTCCCCCAAGATGTAGGAAATTAAAAAGGCAAAAGGCTAGAGCATGTGTATTATGATCCCACCACAAATAAAGTTTTATTTAAAAAGGGTATATAAAATGCATTTATTTAATAATAAATATAAATTATAAAAGTTTACTATATTATATAAATGTATGTAAGTATCAAAACCATCATAAATATTTTAAAAATTAATAGACCTGCACTCCAGAAATGTTAACAATGCCTCCGGAGTTAAGTGACTAATTTGTCACACGACATCCACAAGGCAGACAGCATTGCCTTGTACATACTAGGCACTCAAGTACTATAAAAATGAATACTCGCCTTGCATTTCTATGTGTGTACACACACACACGTGTACACACACACACACACACCCCAGGAGGGACTGCCTTGTAGGCAAAGGATTTCCAAAATCCAGTACCAAGATTGCATCTGCATCACCTAATACTCATTTTAAAAAACGGGGTGGGCAATCTGTGCTCCCTTCCACCTTCTTGTCCGTACTGTGAAGAAATAACTCCACCCCCTCTCCTACCCCGGCCCTGGCCTGGGTTGGGGGGGAGCTAAAGTCTAGAGCAGCCCCAGGAAAAACCTGCCCCCTCAGCCGTGCCCATTCAAAAGCCACAGCTGGTGAGGGGGACAAGCGGAGTGCCCTGGCGAGGGGGGGCGGTGTCCGTGGGAGCAGGGCTTCCTCCTTCCGGGTCTCCCGCAGGCTGAGCTGGGCCTCCATCTCCGTTTGCTGGGTGCTGCCCCCCGCCCCCCGCCCGGGAGCAGAGGAAGAGACCTGTGGCCGGTGCACTCGCGGAGGTGCAGCCGCTGAAGGCGGCCGAGCTGCCCTTGAGGCTGGAGTTGGGGCCCCACGGGGTGCCAGGGCTGGGGGAAGCATCTGCCTGTGTCCGGGGAAAGGCCAGGCTGAAAGCAGGCTTGAGGGGCGGGTGGGATGAACACGGCGGCTGCTGTGACCCGACAGGACTCCCACCCCAGCCTTCAGGTGCCCCACCGCCGTCTTCTCTCACTCGCCCTCAGCACCCCTTCCCCGACCCTGCCACTCACACAGATGACCAAAGACCTTTCTTATGCCGGAAGCAAAAACCAAAACTTTTTGTTGGCTTTTTCCTTTGTCGCCTCCCGTACCCCCTGCTCAACCCGCTTCCCATCCTGGCCCCAGGCTGGAAGTCCTCCCCAACTTCAGTTATTGTTTTAAACCAAAGTTTACAGTGTCTGCTGGTGGCCTAGACCCTCTCTCTCCACCCTCCCTCCACCACATCCTGAGGACCCTGGGACAGTAGAGGTTGGTGGCCCTGCTCACCTCCCCTCTGCTCTTGCCCGGCCTGGGGGAAGGAAAGCAGGCAGATGGGAGGAGATGGGCAGCCCTCAGCACCCCGCCGGGTCTTCGGCCCCTTGGGCGGTGGGCACGGGAGCCCTCTTTCCAACCCTGGGCTGCGTACTGGGGACTCTCCAGACCCCTTTCTCCAGGACCAAGTCCCCCATCGCACTGGGAGTGTGGATTCCAGCAAAGGAGCTGGAAAAAAAGTGAGACTCTCCACAGACCCCCTATGCGGGACCCCAACTTAAGGCCAAGGACTGGGTGTGTGTGATGCTTATGACACCCCAGGCCAGGCCCGTTTGCTGAGAAGACTCCTTGGACTATTTCCCAGGAAAGCCCCACATACACCCCTTCAAAAGGCACCCCTCCCCTATGTATTCCCCACCTGCGTTCTGTTTGACCAGCACAGAAATATTGAACGTCCTCTATTCACAGGGAAAAAAAACAAAAACGGGGTGGGAGTTAAACTACTGATGCTCAGCCCCTCTCCCGGCACACTGGGCCAGCTCCAAGGGGTGGGCCCCAGGGGTTCCAACCGGCAGCAGAGGGACGGACACTGCAGCAGCCCTGGGGAGACCTCAGCTCTAGCCCTGGGGGCCCATTTGCTGTTAATGTCTAATGAACCTCAGCAAACTTCCTTCTCCCCTAAGCCTACACTCCCCGCTCTGTAAAATGTGAGACAATCCCTTATGACACAGCAGCTGAGAAAAACCAGTCACCTACTCAAGAGGGACTCTAGGGAAAACCTGTTGTCATTGGAGGAACTGAGGCCAAGCAGTTGGGCTGGTCAGTAGGGAAGCGAGAAGCAGAGCCAAGTATCCCTCTTCCCTCATCACCATCCTGCCCACCCGGCTTGCAACAGTAACCCCTATGGCATCCCCCAAACTCAGCTGATAACTGGCAGCAGTGAGGATAGTGCTGGGATTAAATATCAGAGAATACAGTTATCTGTTACAAAGTAACAGGCCCCTAGACCAAAGGACTTAGAGGGAAGGAAGGGGAAAAGAAAGGAAAAGAAGAGATTACAGAAAAGTAGAAAACTCCCAAGTACAAAGCAAATAAGTAGTCTATTAGCAAAAACACTGCCAACATTGTTATCCATGCTTTCTAGACCCTATGTTTACATATTTGACAAAACTGGTTCCCATTACAGGTAAACTGTATCCTTTCACCTCACTTATTATATTGTAAGAATTCTCTGCGCCTAAATGTTCCTCTAATAATTTTTAATGTCACGAATGTCCTATCTCACTGATGGGCATCTCCCTGACATCCCAGATGCTCCCAATACTTCTGCCGTAAGGACTGTTACAATGAACATGCTTCAACAGTGTCTAATACTGTTCTGGCTGGATATTCCTTCCAGCAGGTTTCCGTATGCAGTTGAGATGTGGGGATGTAAGCAAACCGCTTCCTACTTTGGCAGCTACAAAGCTGAGTCTGTTTCCTGTGCAGTTGCAGGCGAGGAGATGGTAGCCAATCGACTTTCCACTCACCCTCCGCTTGCTCCAAGGTGTCTAGGGGTTTGGCTTCTATGCTGACTTTCTGTGGACGCCAACCCCTTCGAAGAGGGGAAAGCCACAATGCTTTGGTTAAACAGAAGATTGGCCTTGTGACTTGGGGGTTGTTGGTGTCTGGAGATGCTCAGGGAGGAGGGAGAGAAGTTTTAACCTGGAGCAAGGGTTTAACTTTCAGAACAAAGTTTCTATTCTGGTTGGACGCGAGGATGTGGGGGTCAAAGTACTTCAGCTCCTTGATATCCAGGGCTGAGGAACTGCCTTAGATAGGGAAAAAGAAGAAGACAGCAACATTGGACAGCAGACGTGCAGCAATTCTCCCGACAGAACTGCCAAGAAAGCTCACTACCTGGCTGTTAGGAATCAAGGTGAAAACCTAGCTCGCACAGGTCCTCAATCCTTTAAACACAAATCCAAGAGATTCTGAAAACCGAAAGCTGCAGCCATCTGGCGGGAAGCCAAGCAGCCTGGCCTGCGTTTAGGTGGTGGCAAAGCCTGATCTGAAAGGACCTGAGGCTGTCTGCAGCTTCAGTACCAGCCTTAGGGTGGCTGCCTGTGCGTCTGATGATGGGCTGCTGCTCCAACCCAGCGGAGGTGCTGTGTTACACTTGCCTGTGCTCAGGACGACCTTCCCACACCCCACCCGGTTACGGGTTCAAATGTGTGCGTCTCCCCCATCAAAAGATATGTTGAAGTCCTAACCCCAACAGTACCCGTGGATGTGGCCTTATTTGGAAGTAGGGCCTCTGCAGATGGAATCAAATGAAGATGAGGTCATTAGGATGGGCCCTAATCCAATATGACTGGTGTCCTTATAAGAAGGGGAAACAGACACACAGGGACAATGCCATGTGACTGCAGAGGCAGAGGCACAGACTGAAACGCTGCAGCTGCAAGCCCGGGAACGCCTGGAGCTGCCGGAAGCTGGCAGGGGCAAGGAAGGATCCTCCCCTCAAGGATTCCCGGTGAGCACGGCCCTGCCAACGCCTTGATTTCAGGCCTTTAGCCTCCAGAACTGTGAGAGAATAAATTTCTGCTGTTTCAAGCCACCAAACTTGCGGTGCTTTGTTACGGAAGCCCTGGGAGGCGCGTACACCCCCATCCCCCCACCCAAAACCCTTAATTCTCAAACATATCTGGCCCCATAGATAAGGGACTGCAGAACAGTCATTTCAAGCGTCATCTGATTCTGCTTATTCCAAAGTAACTCTCAGTTTCATTCACTCTTTCTGGCAACTGGTATTTATATAAATCTGTGAAGATTTTATAATAAACTTTTCGTATTAAAGAAAAAGGAAGGAAGGAGAAAGACAGAGAACACAGGACACATACTTAGCCTTTAAAATTAGCAAGACGGGGGTCTTCCCTGGTGGCGCGGCGGTTAGGAATCTGCCTGCCAATGCAGGGGACATGGGTTCGAGCCCTGGTCCGGGAATATCCCACATGCCGTGGAGCAACTGAGCCCATACGCCACAACTACTTAGCCTGCGCTCCAGAGCCCGGGAACCACAACTACTGAGCCCGAGTGCCGCAACTACTGGAGCACGCGCGCCTAGAGTCCGTGCTCTGCAACAAGAGAGGCCACCCGATGAGAAGCCCGTGCATCACAACGAAAAGTAGCCCCCCACTCGCTGCAACTAGAGAAAGCCCGCACACAGCAACAAAGACCCAATGCAGCCAAAAATAAAATAAATTTATAAACAAAAAAAATTAGCAAGACAGAACAGTTAAAACTATCCAAGTACATCTTAAATGCTCAATGTGAGAATCAATGTCCCCCATTTCAGTGATGTCTAGGCAGTATTACATTTAATCACAAAACAGTTGTCAACATCCAAAATGCTGCAAAATTAACCATGGCTAGTACTTCAGATTGATTATCTACTAAGATTTAATACTGGAAAAGAAACAGAGTGAAAGAAGGAGTTTAATGGTGAAGCGTGTATGCGTGCATGTGTGTGTAACTTCCTTACTCGTTCATCCAGCAAACAGATACCAAAGAAACGCATGTTACATACATCAGAAGGCACAGGGAATAAATAACGCTCTAATGAGTAACAACCATACACTCTAACTGGGATGCAACAGAGGGACAAAATGATCTCTGGGTTCTGAAATTTTCTCTTTGGCACTAAACTTGCCTCCTGTTCTCCTACCCAACCAAGACTGGAGTTTCAGTACTTTGATCATTTTTTTCTGTCAAGCATATGAAAATGATCACTTTGAAATATTCCATTTACAGAAAGGTGGTCCATGGACTAACCAGAGATCCACAGAGATCAACGTATGAAGGTGTTCACTGAATCGTCAACCACACTAACACAAGCAACCAATTAATTCATCAACCAGGAGATGCGCATGGGCAGAATAATGCCCCTCCCCATCCCGCCCCAAAGATCCTGACATCCTAAATCCGAGAGCCTGTGAGTATATAGCTTACATGGCAAAGGGGAATTAAGGGAGGAGATGGAATTCAGGTTGCTAATCAACTGACCTTAAAATAAGATTATCCTGGAATATCTGGATGAGTTCATGTAAACACAGGGGTCCTTTAAAACGGTAACTAGAGGCAG
Source organism: Lagenorhynchus albirostris (assembly GCF_949774975.1). Classification (NCBI taxonomy): domain Eukaryota; kingdom Metazoa; phylum Chordata; class Mammalia; order Artiodactyla; family Delphinidae; genus Lagenorhynchus; species Lagenorhynchus albirostris. Next base: position 13,158,077 of record NC_083110.1, read on the forward strand.
AGAGGAGGTCAGAGTGAGGCCAAGTGAGAGGGACTCGTTCTGCCATTGCTGGCTTGGAAGATGGAGGAGGGACCACGAGACAAAGAACAGAGGCAGCCTCTACAAGATGGATGAGGCAAAGAAATGGACTTTCCTCTCGAGCATCCACAATGTAAGGCGGCCCTGCCACGCCTTGACTTTAGCTCAGGGAGACCTGGGCTGGACTTCTACAGAACCGTAAGATAATAAACTTACGTGGCCCCAAGGCACTACGTGTGTGTAATCTGTTGTTGCAGAAGCAGCCACCGATAAATGATAGTTTATTCTAACGATGGAATCATTATGCTGCTGCCATAATTAAGAACAAGCAACGACTGTCACATGCATTCAATAGGAGAAGAACAGGGTGGGATGAACCACACGACCCCAATTGTGCTTGCTGGAAAGGTCCACACCAACTCTCGGAGGCGTGAGAAATGACGGAAGCACACAAACCACAGCAACAGAGGGGCTGCTGACGGGTGGCACTGATGACACAGTCTTTGCACAGTGAGCCTGTTCTTCAAAGTTTCTGCAGTAAGTAAGTATTTATCTTCCAGAAAAACATACTTAAGATCTGGCGGAGATCTGCTCATCTAGGATGACTGTGACAGCTTCCTTCATGACTGAGCCAGGGAAGGCCTGGGATGGACAAACTCTTTTTTTTTTTTTTTTTACATCTTTATTGGAGCATAATTGCTTTACAACGGTGTGTTAGTTTCTGCTTTATAACAAAGTGAACCAGTTATATGTATACATATATCCCCATATCTCCTCCCTCTTGCATCTCCCTCCCACCCTCCCTATCCCACCCCTCTAGGTGGTCACAAAGCACCGAGCTCATCTCCCTGTGCTATGCGGCTGCTTCCCACTAGCTATCTATTTTACGTTTGGCAGTGTATATAGGACAAACTCTAAGGGGTGATGAAGAACACACAAGAGGTTAGTAAACCACAGAAGTTCAAAGATTCCTGTCCAGGTGAACTTCAAGGACAAAGAACTGTTTTATCTTTCTCTCTGAGCACACAGTGGGAACATCAAGCATTTGAAAGTTGCTGAGCTACTGAAAACTACTCCACAAGTCCAAGCTGTATCTCCCAAGTTACCAAAAACCATTTGCCTAGTTCTCCAGTTACGACACCATGTAGTGAGTGGTCTGCCTCAACACTGGTGCTCCCCCAAGCCCTGATATTGGCAGTGTGTGATTTTGCAGAATGCAGCATTTTTCAGGAACACATAGATCATGTGAGGGCAGAAACCCCTATACTCAATTTGATATTTTAAGACCTACAGAGGCACTGAACTGGCTGAAACCGACCAAACCAAAAGTGCTGACCACTCCAGACCTGCCCAATGGCATTGTGAATGCGTCTGATAATTATGCAAAGAACACCGACACGTGGATATAACTTGGTACTATTTACTCATACCCAAACACTAAAGTCAGTTCTGCAATCCTGAAAAAATAGTGGTTGCTAAAAAGCCTTGAGGAGCAATTTCGCAATGCCAAGCCGTGTGTGTGAGCAACATGCATGCACACAGACAAGAATGTGTGGACACACCTGTCATTTTTTAAAAAGCATCATCACTGACGTGTGACATGCCCAGCTGCCTCACTGAATAGGTTACCCGCCCCCACTATTCTCCTACCATGGAAGCTTCTGACATTTTTGAAAGCCTTCCCTATTCAGAAAAGATACCATGCCAGAGGTTTTTTTTCTTTTTACAGGAAGTGCCACCAAATTTTTAAGATAAAGATAACTGCCATGTTATATAAATATTTAAAAAGATAAATAAATCAAGGAAAGCTACCCAAAAGTGACCGTGCTTCCAAAGCTGTACAACAAAAAAGCCAAAGGCCACTTTTGCATAATATATGTACAGAAATCTTGACTAAAATATTAGCGGAATGAATATGAAGGCAGCAATGTATTAAAATTAAAAATATTACCTAGTAAGGTTGATCTCAAGAATAAGTGGATAGTTCAACATGAGATGATGTATTATTGTATTTCATTACATTAAGATTTTTAAGATATTAACAGATGCAAAACATTTGCCAAAAACTCTGCTCACTCGTGACAGCAAACAAAACAAAGAAACACCCTATGTCCAGGCTTCTACCAAATGCTTTCGTCAGACAACATATTTATGCATAAAGCTCTAGAAGCATTCCCATTAAAGTTGGGAACAAGAGAAGGACACCTGCTATCATCAATATTATTCAACGCCATAGAGAACATCTTAACGCAATCAACAGGAAATATGGTGGAGGGGCTTCTTATGTTTGGGTTAGCTTGCAAGGTTAGCTTGTAAGTGGGAAATGGCATAAAGTCAGTTTTCCTTTGATTATGATATGGCTGGGATAGGGGTAGGGCATCCTGTTCTGCTTTAAAACAAAAAAACAAAAAAACAAAAAAACACACGCACCAGTGGAAAGGTACAAGGAAACATCAACAGCCAACCAAGGCAAGGAGAGACGGACCCAGCGCCTACAAAGGCTCACGGAATGAGAAAGAGGGGCCAACACTGTTTAAATCAGTACTGTCTTCTGTTTACTACGTATAAACAGCTGAACATGTTAAATTAAACGTACGACCTGATTCTACGCTAAGGGATTAGAAGATGCTAGAAAGGAGGGAACACCAGTCTGTCATTCCAGATGTCACCCACCTAGAAAGTCTAAGGGAACCAACCAATAATTGTTGAGCAACATAACGAGAAGCCAAGCAACATATTAAAAACACACAAACACAATCGTCATGCCTAAATACGAGAAAGTAAACCAGAAAAACTCCTGTTCATAATGGCAAGAACAAGATACAAGAAAAAAAGAGAGAGAGCCCACAAAACCTACATGAAGGAGAGCAGCTTTAAAAGCTTCTCTAGAGGGTTAAAATAAAGAAATACAAACCTCAATCAATGGATAAACAAGAGATTTTTTAAAGATGTTAATTCTCCCCAAACTAAAACCTCCACAGGACTTAAGGGCTGAGACGCGGAGGGGGAAGTCATCACAGCCGGGACAATACTGAAAACAATGTGTCAGAACTGGCCGCAGGGCAGAGTAAAAACTACTATACAGTTATAATAATCAAAATAGAGTTATTCACACAGGAATACAGTGATTAAAAAATCAGAAAAGAGTGTACATAACTAAAGCTGGGTATTTATGAATGTAGATGCCATTTCAAGGTATTTCAAGGGGATAAGTAGCCATAGATTTAGACAAAAATAAAATTAGAGAGTACATCGAAACATGCACAAAAAGTGCCACACAACCCCCAAAATATCTACTTTCTAGCTCCTCTCTTGTTTCTTTCACCTCCTTGCATTGGCTTGAAGCTCTTATTCAATTGCTCCAAGCCCTCCTCTCTTCATCCTTTTCCCTTCCTTTTTTAAATATCGTCAGGCTGGATGATGCAAGGTGAAACACCACTCTCGCTAGCCAGTTTCCTCTTCTGGTCCACGAAACCGGATGAGAATTCATACACAGCTGCAGCTCACAAATAAGGCTCCGTTTACAAGCACTCAAGCCGCAAGAAGGAGGGGCCGGGAATCAGCAGGTTAAATGCTCTGTCAGACAAGGAAATTAGAAAAGCATGTGATCAAGCCCCATCCCTGGCCCCTGCGAAAAGGGCAGGAGTCTAAGGTGACCCGCATGTGACACACAAGCCCCTAACTCTTCATAAGCGACCAGAATGCAGGGCTCACCAAAGTACTGGGTTGGTCCAAAAGTTCGTTCGGGATTTTCCATAACATCCGACAGAAAAACCCGAACGAACTTCTGGGCCAGCCCAATGCGAGCCTTCTTAGCACACCCTACTTCAGAAAGCAATGAGAACACATACAGAGAACAGACTAGTGGGGGGGAGGGCAGAGGGAGGGCCAAGTTAGGGGCAGGGGAGTAAGAGACACAAACTACAATGTATAAAATAAATAAGCTACAAGGATATAGGACACAGCACAGGGAATACAGCCAATATTTTATAATAGCTAAAAACGGAGTATAAAAAAAAACGGAGTATAACCTTTAAAAATTGTGACCCACTATGCTGTACACCTGAAATACATAATACTGTACAACAAATACACCTCAATTTTTAAAAAGTAAAAGAAAGGGCTTCCCGGATGGCGCAGTGGTTGAGAGTCCGCCTGCCGATGCAGGGGACGTGGGTCCGTGAAGGTCCAGGAAGATCCCACATGCCGCGGAGCGGCTGGGCCCGTGAGCCATGGCCGCTGAGCCTGTCCGGAGCCTGTGCTCTGCAACAGGAGAGGCCACAGCAGTGAGAGGCCTGCATACTGCAAAAAAAAAAAAAAAAAAAAAGACACAAAAAGTAAAAGAAAAATTATGAAAAAGATTTTAACGCAGTCAAGAGGTATTTCAGCACCTCCATGGGGCATCCTTAGATGTAGCTTGCTTAGGTGAAGAACCACTCCCCACCCCCCAGTGCTTTCAGAAACATTTTTTTCTTTGTGGGCAAAGAGTTGTCTCACAGCTGTGACTGCTCATTTAGGCCAGGCCATGAGGGAAAGGAAAGAAAAAAAAAAGTAAAAGATGAGGTTGGACTGCTCAAAGGGGAATGCATATCACCTTGTCCACCTCGAACCCCTTTCGGAAGCAAGTACAATATGAATTAGCAGGTATCATCTCAGCCTGAGATCGAACCATTAGATCACAAGAGGCCATTAAAAAATCTGGGTCGGGCTTCCCTGGTGGCACAGTGGTTGAGAGTCCGCCTGCCGATGCAGGCGACGCGGGTTTGTGCCCCGGTCCGGGAAGATCCCACATGCCGCGGAGTGACTGCGCCCATGAGCCATGGCCGCTGAGCCTGCGCGTCTGGAGCCTGTGCTCCGCAACGGGAGGGGCCACAACAGTGAGAGGCCCGCGTACCGCAAAAAAAAAAAAAAATCTGGGTCACTGGTCTTCGCTGGGGGCGCAGTGGTTAAGAATCCGCCTGCCAATGCAGGGGACATGGGTTCAAGCCCTGGTACGGGAAGATTCCCACACGCCGCGGAGCAGCTGAGCCCATGCGCCACAGCTACTGAGCCTGCGCTCTGGAGCCCACAGGCCACAACTACTGAAGCCTGCGCGCCTAGAGCCCGTGCTCCTTAACAAGAGAAGCCACCGCAATGAGAAGCTCGCACACTGCAACAAAGAGTAGCCCCCGCTCGCCGCAACTAGAGAAAGCCCATGCGCAGCAATGAAGACCCAACACGGACAAAAATAAATAAATAAATAAATAAATTTAAAAAATTGGGGTCGCTGTTATAATTACCCTCACTCAACAGGTAAGGAAAGAAGGGTCTGGTGTGAATGAGCAATTGCCAAAGGCCCATGTGACTTCACAAGGATCACCTAAAACCACTAAAAACCAGTACACACAGGGCAACCCAGTCACTTAAGCCTGGAAACAAGGATCTAAAGGTTCATGTTCTAAATATACTTTGTTTGGAATTCTTATTTAGTATCTTAAGGCATAGGTATCTACTAAAGGTCAATCCTATTTTAAGAACACTCATAAAGTGTAGATTTATGGGAAACAAAAGCCTGGAAGTTTTCCTTGAGAAAGAAAGGAAAAACAAAACAAAACAAACAGCAGCAGCCCCTGATACCCAGGAGCTGATCCGAGGCTCACAGCTAAAGCTCAACATTACCAACCGATGTGACACAGCTAAGCCGTGACGTTCTCCCGTAGGACATAAACGATCTCACAGAACATCCACGTCAAACAAGGTCACTCTGAGACCACGACAAAATGAGACAAAACAAGATCACTGTGAAACCCACAAAATACCTAACATCCCCTCTCTCGGCTAAAATGAGTGACTGCTGCTTCTTTACCAATTAACCAGTTACAGCTTTCATCTGACTCTACCCTGCCCTCGCTCTAGATAAGATTTATTGAGATACCCAATCAGAGAACTGTCCCCGCTTTTTGGAAACACCCAATCTAGAAGGAACCTGTGCTTTTGCAGACCCTCCCAAGATGAGCCAACCCAAGCCCAAACCCTAGAGTAGATATGCCTTCTACGCACTCTTACTCCAGCCAGTGTTTTTCACTGCAGTGAGGAATATACTCAGTTTGTTCAGTGACAGGTGTGTCCCTGGTGGTCTTTTGTAAAAAGGTTTTGTAAAACCTTCACTTTGCAGATTTCTAATGTCTTCTCCCATGAAGATCCCACATATGCTTACTGTTTGATAAAAACAAATTTTATTGCATTTACAAACAAACTTTTCAGGATCCTAGGCTATTGCATAAAAGTACATGCCCTCTGTAAGAGAAAATGTCTCTGACGGAGACCCTGAATGCATCAAGAGTTTTACTTCGTTCTTTTAAAAATACCAAAAGGCATTTCCCTGAATATACAGGGAATCCTTTACACCAAGGACCCTGAAGATCCAGAAAGTTTTTTCTTCTAAAGTTCAAAGGACAGCAAACTGTGATGACACCTAATTGACTACATTTCCCAAATTTACAAGTTTTGAAAATTCTAACTGTATACTAAGGGAATTTTGTAGCCCTGGAGTATAAATGGTTTTTCTAGATACTCTAAGTCCCAAGACCCAATGTCAAAAAGGAAGAGAGCAACAACGTGGATGAATCTTCACAGACATAATGTTGGGAGAAAGTCAAATACTAAAGAATATATACTATAAGATTCCAGTTAGATAGAGTTCAAACTCAGGCCAGTGGTAACTCTCAGAGTGATAATGAGTGAAGGGAGGAAAGCAGAGTCCAGGGTGTTTCTCCTGTATCTTCATCAGGTGCAAGTTATACAATGCCTTCAATCTGCGAAAATTCATCCAGCCATATGTTTAGCATATGTGTAAATTATTTAAGTCATACTTCAAAATAAGTTTAAAAAATAGGCGGGGGGGACTTCCCTGGTGGTCCAGTGGTTAAGACTCCCAATGCAGGGGGCCTGCGTTCGTTCCCTGGTCGGGGAACTAGATCCTGCATGCCACAACTAACAGTCCACATGCCGCAACTAAGAAGTCTGCATGTCACAACTGAAAAAGATCCCTCATGCTGCAACGAAGATCCCACTTGCTGCAACTAAGGCCCGGCACAGCCAGATAAATGAATATATTTTTTAAAAGGGGAGGGGGAGGGGATGAAGTAGCAGCATGGCGCAGAGCAGCCTCCAGTTAACTGAGAATCTGGAGGTAACACAGGTCCACATTTAAGGCCAGTTTCTTCAAACTCTCTGAGCCTAACCTTTTCCATCGGTAAATGAGAACTGCTTAAACTACACAGGGTTCCTCTGTGGGCTACATGAGATAACACTCGTACACAGCCTGGTGCCCAGTGCTCAGAACATGGTGATTCCACCAACTGGATATCCGGACATCCAGTCTCCACCCAGGGTCCCCTCCCTACACCTCGGGGAGGAGTGGTCATCTCCGGCATGATCCGAGGAGACGGCACAGAGCAGACTGACGTCTGACCCCACCCGCACTCCCTTTATCTCCTTCTCCCCCCGACCTGTTCAGCAGGTCTCACCAGGCTCCTCCAGCCACTGGTGCCCTCTGACCACCTCCACGTCCTCTACTAATTCAGGTAATACCCATCCTTTCTCAAAACCCCACAGCACTGTCTGTACCATTCAATCCAGACCCTTCCCACTGTCTTCGCTTTGTTCTCACAGATGTAACCATCAAAAGGGTGCTCACTTCCCACCAGTGTCAGGGGCCGATGGTACCGATGTCACCCAAGGTCTGAGTGGGCAGAGCTCTCCCCGAGAGACCGTGAGACCTGGGGATTTCTCTGAGAGGCGGGCGTGCGCGGAGTGTGACACGTCCTGTAAGACTTAAGATGAGAAGGCCCTTAAGATGAGCATCGAGGCAGTATATTCAAAAGAAAAAAGGAAGTAGTGGGACTTTAGGTGGGGGAAATTCCACCTGCTTTGTCCTGATGACCCAGAAGGAACATGAGGGGGCTGAACAATGATGACCTGTTCCTCTCTGGAGGGTCAGCTGAGGGCACACTGCAATTTCAGATTCACTTTGAGTCGATTTCGGGGGCGCCTCACTGCGTGGCTTGCAGGATCTTAGTTCCCCAACCAGGGATTGAACCCGCGTCCTCGGCAGTGAAAGCGCTGAGTCATAACCACTGGACCGCCAGGGAATTCCCGAGTTAATTTTTATACATCAATTCATTCTCAAGTTCATGGGGGTTCTCTGCATAAATATATAAGATGTTAAAAGGGAAAGACGTATGAATGGTCACAGGGGGAAAAAAAGGCTAATAGCCCAATAAAGCTAAAAGTTACAGAGATGCTAATCAACAGGTCCTATGCATTTTGAAAATCTAGTTCTGAGTGTCCTAGCAGCCTAGCAGTTTGTGTTGCCCAAAAGCTGAGGAGCTTTCCCTGGTATTAAGACCTAAGAAAACAATTTCTTCTGTGACTCCCCATAATGGGGACACCATGTGATAGGGTGGATGGCAGCCTCAAAAATATTCTCACTCTCATGTCCCGCTCCTGGGAGATGCACACTGAATACTTAGGAATGAAGTGGCCTGATATTTGAAACTGACTTTCAGAGGGTTGGGCAAAAGGAGACAGAGACAGAGAGAGGGAGGGAGAGATGTATGTGATGGAATCGAATGATGTTCAAATTGGTGAGTTCAGGTGAGGAGTACAAGGGTCTTCACTGTACTGATCTGTTTACATTCTTTTTTTTTTCTTTTTGGCCACACTGCGCCACACAGCTTGCGGCATCTTAGCTCCCCGACCAGAGACTGAACCTGGGCCCACAGCAGTGAAAGCACCAGGTCTTAACCACTGGACCACCAGGGAATCAATTCCCTGATCTGTCTACATTTTAAGTGAAAAAAATATTTAACTCAGTAGGAAAAAAAAAAGGGATATACTGTTACCCCCAAAGTACAGTGAGTAACAGGGATTCTGAAGGGTCATCTCAAGTTAGTATCAGCTGGGTTCGCTGCCCACGGCGCTCTTTCTCTGTCCGTTTCTCTGTACTAGCGATGCCTTCAGGATCCTTTGAGTTCAAACACCATGTGTCTCTCCAGTTCTGCAAAACACATCCATTCTGCAAAAGACTAAAGTTTACCGATGAAGGAAACACGACAGTGAAGTTGGAGGACCGGAAACTGGGAAGGGAAATGAACGCGCCCTTTTGTGACTTCCAAGTGAGAGGATGGCATCGACACCTTGCAAAGGATGAAAGGTTCAAAAACTAAGACACACTCAGAGGTAGCCAATGACCCAGCTGTCACAAGTGACACCAGAAGCTGTGCTAGTACCTTTCATGGGAGCCACCACCTGGCGCAGCTCTGTATTTAGAAATCCAGGCTGTCCTTTTCCTTCTCTTTGCACTTTCCTATTCTATCAACGGAACCCATGTAATGAGCACGAGTCAATGACAGGAAAACTATCACTAACTAATTAGTAAGTTTTATTGCAACGTTGCTCAAATTATATATCCTGTCCAACTGAACCATAATATTAAAAGCTTGTGTTCCTTTTATCAGCTCAACTTACATAAATTGGAGTGAATTCAATTGATTATGTACTTAATGAGGAAATCCACTTTACTCTAAAACGCCCTAAAATATCTTTGAGAACGTGGGGCTAAGATGCCTATCATGTTAGTGAACTGATGGAGATCAGCATAGAACCTGTTTTACGAAACTCAACTCTGTACACAGTGCACGCCAGGTAAAGTTTGATGTGTTGTTGTCAGAGTTCAAAACCCTCAACGGAGAGCCCCAAACTCCGAACAAATTTCTTAACACTTCCTAGCGTCTTACAAAGACCATCACCTCCTTCTGTCACCTGAGGGAGTGGGCCATGCTAGTGACAGGTCTTAGTGGTACTCCAAAAACAGTTTTGAACTCCCAACATCTACCAATTTCAGATTCTTAGTAAAAGGAGAGTTTGGTCATAAAAGCCATGTATCTTTGCTCTCTCACTGGCTTCTAAGTTATCAATATGCAGACAAAAGGAGTTTTCAAAGCTAAGAAAGTTGACTAAGTTCAGAGACAGGGAGGAGGGTAAACAACATGGCACTTATTTCAAAGGAAAACCAATCCCTCCAAAACTCGATAAAGAATAAAAGATATTTCCACCTAAGGGATAAAGAAAAGGCCGAAACAGACAAGAGAGTAAAAAGAAGAAAGGATTACAAGTGCAGAGAGAGATGACAAAAAGCAAAACATGACTCAAGGGCTTCCCTGGTGGCGCAGTGGTTGAGAGTCCGCCTGCCGATGCAGGGGACACGGGTTTGTGCCCCGGTCCGGGAAGATCCCACATGCCGCGGAGCGGCTGGGCCCGTGAGCCATGGCCGCTGAGCCTGCGCGTCCGGAGCCTGTGCTCCGCAGCGGGAGAGGCCACAGCAGTGGAAGGCCCGCGTACCACAGAAAAAAAAAAACATGACTCAATACTGCCCAAGTGAATATAAACAAGAACATTAAGAACACATATACTTTGAAACCCGTAATTCCACTCTTAGATATTTATCCCATAGATAATATTCACCAACTATCACTAAGATTTATGCTAAAATTTTTTTTAAAGAATGTTTACTGTAGGGAATTTCCTGGTGGTCCAGTGGTTAAGACTAGGGCTTTCACTGCTGTGAACCCGGGTTTAATCCCTGGTTGGGGAACTAAGATCCCACAAGCTGTGCAGTGCGGCCAAATAAATAAATAAATAGTTGCTGCAGGTGTCAAAAAGAAAAAACGAATGTTTACTTTGGCTTTGTCTGTAAAAAGCAAAAGACTGGAAACAATTAATAGAGAGTTACAAAAATAGAGAGCTCCCATTTCACGGAATCCCATTTCATGGAATACTTTATAGGGGGCCCTTTATACAATGAGACAGCTCTAGGCCCGACAGGAATGAACTCATGACATACGCTGCTAAGTGAAAAGAGCAAGAACCAGAACAGCATGTACAATGAGCTCCCATTTCTGTGTATGTTTTAAGGGGGACAACAGAGGCCCACACGTGCATCTGCGTAAAACATATCCAGAAAAAACCCTTAAGAAACTGCGTAAGAAACTAGTGACAGCGGTTATGGCTATGAGGACAAACCAGGGTCCAGGACAAGAGAGACTTAACTTTCGTATTTGTGTGCCTTGAATTCCAAAGGCACCAATTACGTGATTTTTTAAAACTACCTTTCCTAAAAATATAAAACTATTTGCTTTTTCAGTTTTAACATGGAGCCTATGCATTTTTTATCTGTGAAAGAAGAGTCTCAGATGATGTCCGCAAAGTAAATAGCAGTAGAGGGTTCAGCGCTGGGGACAAAACAGGAACAGTTAATAATATTTAATGATGGAAAGGGGGTTAAGAAAGAACACGGAATACAGAATGGGAAAATGCCAGTAGCACTTTCCTGACTGTCTTCATTTATAGACTGAAACCCACCAGTAAGCAGAGATGTGACAACCTTGGGCAGAAAACACAGAAGAGGAGCTCTCTACCTTACCACCTTGCTGAGCGAGCCCTGTTCAGGTTCCTGGTGCCCTCTGCCGACCAGACCACCCCCTAAATAACCTGATTCTTCTCCACTCATCTCCCCAGGCAGCTGATCCAGGCAGGAGGGAACCTTCCTACATCTGTCCCCTGCCTATCTAAGACCCTAAGATGAACTGTTCCTCCCCACTCACTTCAACCTCCCCTCTGGCCCACCTCATCGGTAATACCACTGAATCCACCTTTTCACCAGGTTTCCTTTCCATCGCTCACATAAGCAGCCAAGATCTGAAATGTGTACCTGAGACATTAGAGAGACAACCACAGCACAGCAATGTACAGGCTCCAATAAGGGAAGGTCTCGAGGCTCTGACTCACTCAGATACAGGTTGCAGGACTCCTCAACACATTAGTAAGACGCCAAGAAATCCCACTGAGCACAGGGAAGAGCCCTCCCCCACCTAAGGATCTAAGACTCTAACAGATGTAGAGAGGACATACCCTCTACCACTTCCCTTTTCTTCTTCCCTTGTACAAAGAAAGCCCAGAGCTGGCTACTCATCTTTCAACTTCAAACGGGCACACAATAAAGTGTGAACCAAGGGCGAGGAAGGGAGAAACCCATTTTTGGACACATTTACTATATATCAACAGTCCTCCCATCTTTATTCCTTCTTCAATCCTCCAGCCAAGTGGAGGTTTGCTTAACAAGCAGTAAATCTTTTTGCCACATATGGGTTTTGAAACAGGAAGACTATTGGCAAAAACACATCCTAAAGAAAAACTAAAAAGGGATGATTTAAATGCCACTTTTGCCGGCCAAATTTATTCATCTGAAGAATGTTCTAGATTGGCATAGACACTGGAATAAACACCTATTCCTAATTTAAAAGACATATACGCCAGCATTGCTCCTTGAATTAGATGCTCTAGGTACTAAAGGGTGTACAGAAGCTGTAGGATTAGAGGCACGGAAGTGGTCTCAGCAGATCCCACCTTCTAGAAGGCATTCTTCTTCCCTTTTGTATGGTGTGGGGGGGGGGTTGTTTTGTTTTGTTTTTGTTTTTTTGGCCGCGCCATGCGGCTTGTGGGATCTTATTTCCCCGACCAGGAAGCAAAACCCAGGCCCTCAGCAGTCAAAGTGCTGCGTCCTAACCACTGGACCGCCAGAGAATTCCCTGTGTGGTGTTTTTAATAAATGTTACTCGACAAAATTCTTAAATGATTTAATTTTTATACCTTCGTACGAATCAGGGAAAAACTACACATCAAAAGACACTTCCATTTTTAGAACACATATTCTCTGAGGGAAGAGGAAGTGCAGAGTACAAAGAACACCGTCTACAAACCGGGAGACCAAGGTTCAAGTTCTGACACTGGCTAAAAGCGTGGACTCGTGTCATTTGATTTCCCTAGTCTGTACTCTGTAAAAGTGAACATCAGACTAGCAATAAGCAACATTTAAGATATTCTCAGTTCAGAAATTTGAAGACAGCCAGAGACAAGGCTAACGAGTAGGTCTCTTCCCTTCACATGGACATCTTACAGATTTCACTAAGGGTTCAAGGTTTATGCAAAGGAATACTCGGTAGCATCAGAAGAGAGACTACCACCCCTGTCAAAACTGGCCCCACCTACTTCCAGATCCTTCCTCAGGCCACATCCAGATCGTACTCTGACCACATCTTTCAGTTCCTCAAACTTGCCATGCTTCTGTTGCTTTCAGGATTTTTGCATGGCCTGTTATCTTGGCCCAGAACGTGTTTTACCAATCCTCTGCGTAACTAACTTTTACTCATCTTTCAGATGATGGCAGCCTACATGGCGTCTCTGGGGAGCATCTCCCGGGCTGCCCCAGACTAGTTCAGTTCCCCCATCATATCCTCTGAGAACCACATGCGTATCTTTCAAAGCATCTATCACAATGTAACTTGAAATCAGTTGTCTGATGTCTATTCCCTCCTACCCCTCCCGTCCCCCCCTTAGAATATAAGCTCCAAGACGCAGGGACTGTCCCCTAAACCCTAGCACAGCAGCTGCTCACACAATATCCTCAGAAATATTTGTGAGATGAACAAAGATGACTGGCTAATTGGTCAATATGGAAGATAATTAAATTTAACGTCCAGAGCTTCAAACCTTTCTTTAAGCAGGGGAAATGGAAAATACTGCAGAGTAAAATAAAACCACCAGATAAACAGTCTGAAACTGACCAGGAGAGAGAAATAATGCCAATTAAATGGAAGGTCATTTAAGAAGGTTCTGCAGAGCGGAAAAGGCTACAGTAATAATATCCAAAATGCACATAATTCAGGAATTGATCAGTTCCTCACAGGAGGGGATTTATCCTAATTCAAGATCTTATATGAAATTATAAAGTGATACTGCAGAGAAATATGAGGGGGAAAGACACCAGGAGATGTGCCTCTATTATTCAGCTGTGAATTCAAGAAGTTTAATGCAACTTCAAAGAGTATCTAGCATCTTTACTTCTATGATTTCTTCTGAATCTCTCTTAAATGCATTGTTTACCATTGAAACAAAACTGCAACAGAAGTCTGTCCTACATTTTTTTTCAAAAGTGTAAATACCCAGTTTTATCATAACAGTAATTCCTGCAGATCATAAACGGCATTAAGAAAGCATAAAGAGGGCTTCCCTGGTGGCGCAGTGGTTGAGAGTCCGCCTGCTGATGCAGGGGACACGGGTTCGTGCCCCGGACCGGGAGGATCCCACATGCCGCAGAGCGGCTGGGCCCGTAAGCCACGGCCGCTGAGCCTGCGCGTCCGGAGCCTGTGCTCCGCAACGGGAGAGGCCACAACAGTTAAGAGGCCCACGTACTGTAAAAAAAAAAAAAAAAAAAAAAGCATAAAGAAATTTCACTGTGGCTTTAAAAACAAAAAAACACTAAAGCCAAGTCAAAAGATAAATGACAAGTGGGAAATGTTTTTGCAACTCAAAATTAGAAAAAAGGGCAATTCTCTGTAATATGGAGAGTACTGAGAAAAATGGGTAAAAGAAAGACCAACGTCCCAAAAGACAAATGCGAAAGACTATGAACTAGGCATTGACAGAAAAGGAAATCCAAATGCTCTCACACACATATGAAAAGACGCTTACCCATACCCTTGAGAGAAATGCAAAGAGACTACATCAACTTGACATTTTTTATCTTACCAGACTGGCAAAATCCAAGTTTGATAAAAACGTGCTAGGAGGCCACACACTCTCTCTCTCACATCCTGCACATGGAAGCGTCAATAAATCAGTACAAGCCCTGTCCAGGGCAATTTGGTAACATCTATTCAGATTACACATGCATAGGGCATCTGACCCCACAATGACATGTCTGAGAATTTACCCAGAAAGGTAGTATATCTCAGAGTGAAGGGACTCCTCTGGCATCAGCCTGCCTAGCTGTGAATTCTGGCTCTGCCACTCTCTGGGGTGTTGACTTTGGGCAAATCACCCAAGCCTCTCTAAGCCTCAGTTTCCTCATCTGTAAAACAGAGGTAATAATACTGGCTACCTCACAGACTAATGTGAGGATTGAGCCAATAGAAGGAAATGGTTTAAAAGGATAGCCAGTACGTAATACGCACTAGGTAAGCGTTAACAAATGCAATGTATCCCCTTCGATATACTCACCCACAGACAAAATTATCCATGTTCAAGGTTACGGTAATCTTGTTTGTGAGACCAGAGACTGAAAACAAATGAGATGCCCAACTGTAACACCCAGCCATACAATGGATCACTATGCAACTGTAAAAAAGAATGAGGAAGCAATCAGCAGACCGTTACCAAAAAATCTCCAAAATATAATTAAGTGGGAGAGGCACAGAACAGAGAAGCATTTACACCACCTTCTGTGTAAAAGGGAAGGAGAAAGCACGTCATGAGCTGCCTCTGCTATTCAGAAAATGCAATTAAAAAATAGAAGAACATTTTAGGTAATTACGTGACTGACGCAATGCAGGTGGTTAGCTGATGCTGCAGTAGTTAATCACTTTGCAATATACGAGTCTATCAAATCAACACCTCCAACCTACACAATGTTTTATGTCACCTATATCTCAATAAAGCTGGGGAAAAATAACTAATGGGGAAAAACCACAAAAGAACAGTTTAAAGGGGCAGTAGTTTTTCTCTAGCCTCAGGTGAGATTAATATGTACTCAAAAATGTATTACCTAGGAACCTTTAAAAAAAACAAACAAAAAAAACTAATGCCTGGCTCTTGTCCCCAGAATTTGAAGGACGTGACACCAGCTATCATGACTTCTGAAGTTCTCCAGGGGATTCGGATGGAGAGCAAAGTCTGGGAACCACACAGTGAAAAGTGAAAGGCTATTGCCTACAGAGGTCAAATTATTCCCACAAACAGCAACGGCTCCAAAAGTAACCAAAGGCCCAAGCACCCAAGCCCCCGAGCCAGCGGCCCATTTCAAACACTAGCTGACACAGGCAAACGAGAGCAAAGTCAAATAATCCGGACCGTCCCTCGGAGGTCATTTCAACAGGTGAACCGCCCACCATTTCTTTTCCTAGACTCACAGAAGTCAAAGGCCTGGCCGTCCTGCCCCAACCCCCATGAGGCTTCATTACCCTCGTGGAGTGGCCCCACCTGGCAGAGGTCTGGCAAGTATCTGGATAAATTCTGGTAAAAGGACACTTGCTACCTGTCACCTCACTCTCCTTCATGCATTACCATCAAAGCTACAGTCAGTCCCCCTTGTTTCTAAGTGTGGAAGGACCAGATCCCTTTTTTTCCTTTTCTGCTGAAGAGCTAGCCAAGTGGAAAGCATCCTGGCCTGGGAGTTGGGTCATTACCTTGCAAGCCCACTGTCCCATTTACCGGCACTCCTCCCTGAGCGTTTCACCTGAGCCCCAGATCCTTTGTTTCCCAGGTGAGGTTCCCACTGCCTCCCCCACAGACTTGCTGTGAGATTTCCAGTGAAAACAGGTGAGTTGAAACCATTCTGTGGATGCTGCACAAGCTGCAGATTTCACAGCTGGAGATTCTGCGCCAAGATGCTCATTTTCTACCTGTCCAGAAGCCATCCGTCTGCACACACTGCCCATAGCTTCCTGGCTGCTGCCGTCGAGCCCTGCGTGGCTTCACACACAACATTGCGCCAGACTTTCTAGATGCCTGCCCACCTTGCTATGGCATGATTCCTCCAGGGTGCTCAGCAGACACTTCCCGGCTTCCAGGGAAGACTGCAAAGGAGATTTCCTTGCAGCAGAGCTGCAGACGCCATGATTCTTGCCCTACATGCACAAGGTGGTGACCTGAGACTCAGACCGCTGTGTGCCATGGGGGCTGGGAAGCCAGTCCGCATACTTTCCTGAGGACAGACAGATCTAGCATGACTGGGATTCTTCTGGGGCTCGTACCAAGAAACAGGGCAGCAGGTAAAAGGTCCCAGAGCCTTCGGTCAGCACACTGGTGAGGAAGAGATTTCCATCTGTGCCTCAGGGCACAGGGGTAAAGCATTAAAGCAGAGGGGGCGCAAGGATAACACATTTAATTCCAGAAAAGCCTTTGCTGTTTACCTTTCAAACACAAATTTACTACAGTAAATACTACTATTTTTTTCAAACGTGATAATGGTATGGTGGTTACAAAATCCTTATCAGAGATGCAAACTGAACCATTTCTGGGTGAAACCACTTCAAGACTGACCATCTGTTGATCACTGGTGAAGCTAAGCGGTCTGTACATTCACTCTACTTTTGTGCACGCTTGAAAACTTCCATCATAAAAAAAGTTTAAACAAAATCCTCCATCATCATAAAAACAGATTTCACAGCAGGGGAAAGTGAGAAATGGATTCTAACAGCATGATCGAGTGCCAGACGTTCGAGGCTAGGAGACAAGCCACGAAGAGTCACTAATGTGAGCAGCTCTGTCTCCTCCCAAGGTATCAGCATCCTCATCAGAGCCCTGGGGCGGGAAGGGTCCCAGGCACCATGTGTAACTGGCATTGGCCATAAACTGCTTTCTGGGCTGGCGAGGCACCCCAGCTGCTGTGAGAGGACATGTGCTCTGTGAAGGAGGCAGCAAGATGCAGAGCTCCCCACTCGGCCTTCCCCGTGGGAAAACTCACTTCAGCCATAAATGAGAACACGGACACGAGAAAGCACTCTGGGAAAGGGGCTTCTGATGCAGAAGAAAGAGGGACACAACAAGACCGCAGGTACCAATTCAGCCATCTGGAGCCCCCTGCGATGCTGCAGGCGAAGGCTGCCGTTTCCGGCTGCTGTGCTTTGGTCCCTGCAGGTCCTCCTCCCTGGAATGCCCTTCGCCATGAAAACCTACAAGTCCTCCAACATTCTGCCATCTGTGAAGCGTTCAGCGACCACCCAGGCCGATGCCACTCATTCCATTTTCATTTCTGCCTGAGCCAGTCCTGGGCGTGTCTGGTGCAAGAGCTCTGCACTGACTGCCCTTCTCCTGCTCAGCGGGGGAGGGGCAACCTCTGCAGGCTGCATCTCCCTGTTCCCTGGAATCGGAGATCTTCAAGCCGATTCAGCCAATGAAAAGCACAGGCCGGAGGCTGGAAGGGTGGAAGCAGGGAGGGTTGGGGTGTTTCTCCCCTCTCCTCTCCACCTTGGGCAGCATTCCTGTCTCAAGGCCCCCATGGTTCCAGCCCTCTCCCTGAGTGACCCCTGCCCTGGGCTCTGATAACACCACCTCTACCCTTTGCCCTCTGGAGGAGGAGGTATGGGAGTGCTGTCCTGCCGCTCCAAACCCCTGGCCTGTCTCATCGCACCTCCCGGTGAGTTGTATTCTCAGCGACTCTATCATTGGGAAAACCAACTCCCGGGATTAAATTCTCTCCCTCCTACTCTGCAGGGTCTGTGTTCCTGTGTGAACCCTGAATGGGTTCCATCTTCCTTCAACCATGCTGCGGTCACTGCTTTCTCACCTGTCTCCTAGCAGCCTCTGAGCTCCTTCACAAAGTCTCCTTGAGCTTTGGATGCCCTGCCTTACTCCTAAAAGGACATCTCAAGCATACAGCCGGCACTTAGTAGGTGTCCAAAAACTAAACTGAGTTAAATGAACGCCAAGGACACTTGATCATCTCTAAGCGCTAGAGGCAGGCTGCAGGAAGAGAAAACTTTTGGAAACATCTTTACGGTGGAAGCAGGTAGGGTAGGGGGTCCCTGGAGAAAGAGAACCAGGCATGGCTTTCTTGACATAAGGGAAGCCATTTTGGGCCTAAGCCAACCTGTGATCAAAGCCTAGCCACAGTGCTTGCCCTTGAACAGGTCTCAGTAATTAACGATCTTAAAGGAAGTGAGGGAATGCAGAAACAAAGGAAAAGCAGCCCGGAAACAAAAGCTGAGCAATAAAACAGAGTCCTAGTTCCTCCTCAAGGGATATATAATCTGATACCTATCTTTGAGTTCTGCAGGGACAAAGGTCCCCACCCAGGTGGGGGACCGGAATGATACTGACCTTTTCTGACCCTCGTGACTTCAATAAACTAAAGCTTGGACTCTGTCAAACTCTGCCCCAATTCTATGCTGAAGTCTCTGCTCAAGCCACTTCACGAATATGCATGTACCCTTAGCTAACCCTATCCTGAACCCCAATTTTGCTGTTGGGGAGACACTGCTTTGGGGAAAGATCCCCAGTGTCCTCCTTACTTGCCACAAGTAATAAATCTTTCCTTCTCCCCCTCTTTGGCTTGGTTGTATCTTTTGACCTGAAACCCACCAAGAGGCAAACCCGGTTTTCAGGTAACAAAGGGCAAGAAGAAGGATCCTTGAGAGGAAACTGAGTCTAAGGATTCACTACCCAAGAATATAGAGCAACTGCCCAGATGACAGGACAAGGACTTAAGATTATGAATGTAAAAGACAAACAAACTTTGCTCTACTCTGCACTCCTACAAGGAATTTCACGGAATCTCACAGCTGCAAGCGGTCACAGAAATACAACACAGTGGCGAAGAATGGGGGCTGCAGAGCCGGCCTGCCAGTCCAATGACTCTGGCAAGGTAACCTCTCTGTACTTCAGCTCTCTCGATCTGTAAATCTGCACCAACTGTGCCCTGTGGTTTTGTTTCAAGAGCTCAATGAAACAGTGCATGCTGGCTTCATCAGCCATTACCTGAAACATAGCTCCGGGGTTTCAAACCCGACTGCCAGGAAGATGCAAAATGAACCAGCCTGTGAAGCTGACAGACAGAGATGATGCCCAAGGCAAACGAGAGCATCCGTGCCTTTCCTGCCCTAAGACCTCTCTTTCCAAGGGGCTTTCCAAACTCTGAAGCCAAACCACTCACCTGTGGGCCAAAAGCGGCCTGCCCGTTTGCAATCCCTGAACTCTCAACAAGCCTTCTCAGTGAACCGAGGAGAAAACCGAGGCCCCAAAAGTATTTGTTATCTGTGCCTGGCCCTACAGCGAGAGGCCGAAAGGCCCTGTTCTCCCTGTGCCACTGCAGACTCAGAAGGAAAGGAGAAATGAAAGAAGAGGGCTGGTAACATGTGGCCAAATAAAGGGAGACACCTGAGACAGACGGTCAAAGACAGCTTGCAGGGAGGAAGAAATAAGGAAGCTGGTGGAGGAAGGACAGAAAAAGTGAAAGCGAACTGAGAGCAGCCTGAGGAAGAAGAGGAGGTGATGCCCCGAGAAGACCCCAGAGAGCCACACTAGGGACTTCCCTGGCGGTCCAGCGGTTAAGACTCCGTGCTTCCACTGCAGGGGGCATGGGTTCCATCCCTGGTCGGGGAGCTGAGATCCTGCAAGCCACTCGGTGTAGCCAAAAAAAAAAAAGAAGCCACACTAAAGGAGAGGACAGTGTGGGCTAGCTTCACAGAGGAGGAGAGGAGGCAAAGGAAGGGCAAGGAGATCCACCATCACCCCACAAAGACAGAAAAGGAAGACACGGAATGTGTCCTGAGGGCATCAGTTATCCCCCAAACCTGAGAGCTAAGACGGCATGAGCCCTTTTTAGAGAAGGCAGTGGCTTAGGGGTCAGGTAAGATGCCATACGATCACAGAGGGAGGCAGGAGCAGAACTGACTTGTTTGTTTGTTTCTTTTTTAAGTCTTAATGGGTTTTAGGATTGCCAGATAAAATACAGGATGCCCAGTTAAATTCGCATTTCAAATAAACAGCAAATAATTTTTTAGCACACGTGTGTTCCATGCCACAGTGGGGACATACAGACACTAAAAAACTATTCATTGTTTACCTGAAATTTAAGTACAGCTCCTCAACCTGTGTTTCTTTTGCTGAATCTGGCACCCCTATCTGGTTTCTGAGTCTCTCTCCATTCCACCAAGTTCTCTCCAGGAACCCAGGGGTGGGAAAACAGAAAGGAGTTAATGCATAAAAGGAAAGAAGGGATGATTCACACAGACGGCCTCACGGAGCATTGCTAATCTAAAACATGTCAAAGCCTAAGAACAAAAAATGTGAGCGGTGGAACCCACGGGAATTCGAGAACAAGAGAAGGAATGTACTCAGGAAAATCAGCGCAGCCTACTGGCTTCCGCGTGTGGGCTGGCAGGTGGATTCCAGGTGCCTTTTCACATCACCCATCACGTACCAAGGACCCAGAGCTGCAAGGCGCGGGGTCAAGGAAGAACCAAACAAATCAGGGGTTCAAGTGATCAGTGCTGTTCTCTCCCTCATCTCAAAGGCTTGGATGGGCAGGCACTCCAAGAAGCCCGGGAGTGAGGCAGGGAGAAACCAGAAGACCCTACCAGCCTTGGCTAGAGCAGACAGATGACAGCAAAGGCGGGAAGGGCAGCCCTGGGTCCCAGACGGCCTACTGCAACTCGTTGACTGACAATGCCAGCTGAGTCCCTGAATTTCACCGACTGCCCGTCTGTCTGTCTGTCCTCCTTGCCCCCTCTCATCACACCAAAAGCCTTCATAGCAGGAGAGTAAAACCCCAACGGTGCCCTGGTGAAAAGCACGCTCCTTCAACCTTCACGAAGTCCCCAGGCTACCATTTCTACTGCTAGAGAGAGAGCCAGAGGCAACAGAAAGAAAACCAGTCCCTTGAGGAGTCCCCAGCGAGCAAACTGCCGGCCTCCACAGACCCACTCTGGGCTCACAGGCCGGACGTGGGCACGTGGGCACTGCAAGCCTGCGAAGCTGGGCAGTTTCAGAGAGTCCTGTTTTGCTTTCCGTTCTTCAGACCAGCCGCTAAGCAGGAGAGGCATTCGTGTCTCAGCCGTCAAAGTCCGCCCTCTAGAACCCACACCCCCATGAAACAGGGTCAAAGGTCACACGACACAGAAGCAGGACGACTGCCTGCTGCGCACAGCAGTAGAGGCAGAAAACTGGGCAAAGGCACGCGCTGGGTCTTTTTTCATGAAATAACGGAAGGAGCCCGACAACTGGCCTATAAGAAAACATGGATCTTTTAGGAAACGCGTTTGCCTCCTGCTGTCCTGTTACTTTTACACGGCCACACAGGCTGGTTTCATCCTGACTCACCAAACCCTAGGAAATCGGCCGAGTTCCCAGGCATCCCCAAGTGCCAGAAAAACACAGGCCCTGAGAAGCCAGGCTGCAGAGCTCCCCAGCCTGAGGTCTCCGCAGAGCTTGGTTCTTGCTGCCTCAAACCGTCGCCTCTCAGCTTGCCAGACGCTGCTTTGCACCATCATGTTATATACAGGATTAACAAGAACAGTTTTGATCTTGAAACACATTTTGGAGAACAAGAGAAAGTGTGTATGGGGGGGGGTGTTACTAATCATCTTTAATATCATTTTCTACAAGAATAATAATTCACAAATTACCAAAACACTCTGATGTGCACTGTTTCATCTGATCCTCATAACGACAGTGGGTGGAAGCAAGACAGGTACCAACTCCAAAGACCGGTTTAACCAGGTAAGTCCACCAAGGCTCAAAGGCTCTGAGGGCAGCATAACATAACTAGCAAGGTAGCTAGAACCTCAACTAACTGGGAGACACTTTCTGCAGGGCCTGTGTCCCCTCCCAGTGCCCAGTGATCAACACTAGGGAAGGGGGTGGGGCTACCCAGGGGTCAGAGCTAAATTGAAAACAATTCCACAGATACTCACACAGTGGAGCACTGCATAGCAGTGGCAAAGAAGCACCGCTACAGGTAACACGGAGGCTGACTAATTAGTCAGTGTAGAAACCAGGATAAGAAATCAAAGAATCTACACACATACAAAATACATTCTGTATAAAGTCACTTGTCATATGAAGTTCAGAAAGAAGCAAAATTAACCTACAGTGATAGAAGTCAGAACAAGGTTACTTTTGGAGGGGTGATGAGTGGAACAGAGCACAGGGGAACTTCAGGGGGTGCTGATACCAGCATGCATTTTGATCGGGGAAATGATTTACACTGGTGAATTCATTTGTGAATTCACTGAGCACTTTTCCATAAATTGGTACATTCAAAGCTTGGGTACTTTACTGTATGTTTAACTCCATTAGAGTTTAATAAGAAGTAAACTTGGGCACCCCCCAAAATAAATTCCACCAACGTTACTGAGCAGCTGCTGTGCTAAGGCTATGGAAAAATGCAAATGATGCTTCAAATGGCAGGGTTTTATGCGCCGACCAAGGTACCATCAGACTGCCCAGTTCAAATCCTGGGACACAGAGAAAGCAAAACGTTGCTGTGAGAATGAAGTGAGTCCCTGAAAGTAAGGTGTTCAGATATGCACCGGGCAGAGAGTGAGACCATAATCCGTAGCTATTATTATCATGGAATAAGACAGATCATTTTATAGATGACAAATGACAAAGTACCTGTCTCCCAGCAGTTTAGAAGGGAAACACCAATGTCTGCACTAAGCAGCCAGAGCAGATTATGAAAAGGCAGAAACGCTCCTACCGTCCCCCCCTTCCCTGCCCGCTTCTGTCATTAGCCCCTGGATGGGACCCAGGAAAAGAGCCCACGCCGGCCCTGCTCTGCTCCCCAGTTTCCTTTCTTTCCCCACATTCATGGAATGCTTCCTCCTGCCACCGCCCCTGCCCACACCTACATGAACTTCAATTTCTCCTTCAGGTTTTAGCTTCAGCGTCACCTCCTGAGAGAGAGACAGCCCTCCTTGACTGTGGTTCCCACTCCCGGCCTAAGTCAGGGGCCCTCCCCCAGCTCCCCGAGTGCAGTCTCCTCCCAGCTGCGATCCGTGACACAGCGCCTGGCATACAGCAGGTGATCAATACAGTGCTTGAAAAACAATCCACTCTTATTGTGCTAGTCAGACTATTTTTAAGTAGAGGTTATAACAGAAGTACAACGGGACTTGTTCCAACCTGGGATTGGGTGGGGGGAGAGGAGGTGGGGAGAGGCGCCCAGATGGCTGAGCTATCAGCAGAGGTGGCACCTACTGGGGTACATTAGACAGGGTCAGGGATGGAACAGACCAAGGCCCAATACTGGAGGGTAAGACAGCCCGAAAGGTGCTGACAAACCGCCCCCCTACCCACTGAAGGCACCCTCTTTATCACTGTTTCTTTTCCAAAGCAGGGAGTTTGCTACCCTGGATACACTCCCTGAGGCCTGGGTTGGCATCCTGGGAATTTGCTGTGCTAATGGAGCAACCCTCACTACTCTAAACGAAGGGCTACAACAGTGTGGGAACAACTAAGAGGAAAACGCCCCCAACAGGATAAAAATAAAACTGTTCATAAATTAATTTATGGGTAGTCTTGTGCTTAAACTCTGAGGCCAGACTGGGAGTTCAAATTCCAGCCCCCCCGATAGCCTGGGGTCTTCAGGCAAGTTACATGACCTCTCTGGGCCTGCATTTGCAAATCTGCAGGCTACCCATCAGTGGTGCAGATTAAATGAGACGATATATGCCAGGTCTCCAGACAGCACCTTTGCCATAGTAAAAGCACTGGGTAAACATTAGCTGTCGTCACAGCAGCACAAAATGACTTGCAAGTAGAGCAATGCTTGGAAGGAAGAATCTCAAGCTTTTTTTTCTTTTTCAGACTTCCTTAAATTATGGTTTATTCGAAATGCCATCAAGGAAATTAAACATGAGACATTTCACTAAAAAAAAAAAAAAAGGGCACCCATCATCTACAAGGTTTCTTTCCTTTCCCAGTCCTTTCTCTTTCCCAGAGGACAAGTTTTCACTGTGGGTGAGTCCCTCCCCAGGTTCTCCACATCTGGGTGCTCACTCTAAAGGCAAATCCAGAGCGACGGTGCAGAGCCCAGAGCTGGGGTGCCACATGTTTACTGAATGACAGGAAAGAACCAGATGTGGGATGGCCAACAGGCAATAAAAATCGAAGTCGGAGCAAGATATCAACAGCACTTTAATTAAAATGCTTTGGGTCCTAATTCACAACTTCAACACCAAGACAAGAAAAAGCAGCTAGCTGCTTCTGTAGATCAGACTAAATTTTTCCTATAAAAAATACACAAATTTTAGGGCTTCCCTGGTGATGCAGTCGTTGAGAGTCCGCCTGCCGATGCAGGGGACACGGGTTCGTGCCCCGGTCCGGGAAGATCCCACATGCCGCGGAGCGTCTGGGCCCGTGAGCCATGGCCGCTGAGCCTGCGCGTCCGGAGCCTGTGCTCCGCAACGGGAGAGGCCACAACGGTGAGAGGCCCGCGTACCGCAAAAAAAAAAAAAAAAAAAAAAGGTTAAAAGGGTAACTTTTATGTCGTGTTTATATTACCACCAAAAAAAAAGAAAAATTACCAAAGAAAAAAGTCACTGGCCCTCTTCTCTGGGTACTTAGGGTATTTCTCAGTAATAAGCTACACGCACTGAAGGTTTAAAATGATGTGAAATAATATATTTTTCAAAGGACATGGCACCTTACCAGGTAGTGATTTGGACCTAAAGAAGTCCAAACCTCTGCTTTATGGTACATATACTCAAAATTGTATTCTTTGATTAACAAAGACGTTAAAATCATCTAACCGATTTTTTTCCTCAAATTTTTGTGTTTCTATAATCGGGAGCTACTAAACGAAGCAGGGACACAATGTTTTGACTCTTAGCAAATGTCTGTTTAGATAAATTAAGGCCTGCCTAGTGAAGAACAACAACAAAAACAAAAAGCAAACAAAAAACCGCAAACAAAAACAAAAATCTCAATAGAATAAAAGTTATTATTTGAGTTGGTATTTTGGGATAATTGAAAAAAAAAACCCCCTGCTTACATGCAAATAATTTCATGAGTTGAGAAGCTCTTCCTATAATTAAACACCAAATAATTTTTCTCTCAAGACTATTTTAGCCCTTCTAATTCAGTCTCAAAAACCTTGACTGCACAAGACTGTTCACTAAGGAAAGAAACACGTGAAGGGTTTAATACAGGTACTAGATTTCTAAGAACTCTCCTTAGCTCACCCATACTCCATGTTTTCATTCTTTTACTTTCCTCTTTCCTCCTATGGAAAAATTTTTTGAATTATGAGCTACGTCTGTCTAGCTGAATATGCCAACTCTGCTCCTCAGCAGCGAATGGCCTCATTTGATCCCAAGTGCCCTGAGACGCCCTGAAGGGTATTAACCAGCTCACTGGTGACACAAACCTGGCACCCACAGAGGCTGGTTTGATTTGGAACAGATGCGTGGAAGATTATCCCATCAATCAACACCGCTTTTTTAAAAAACTGGAGTTTGAAATTGTCCATAAACTAGTATCTCTAATTAACTTTAAGGTAAACACAGTTTCCCATTAAAGACTTAAGAAATTTGGTCCATCCAATAATTTCCATGTAAGGAAAGTGGGTGGGCCCCAGAGTGTAACAGGAATAGATGAAGAAAACCACCTACATAATTTTGATCTACAGGCAGATGTAAATTATGAAATTAAAAACATCAATGCCATTTCTTTTCAATCATCAGCACATAAAAAGAAAATTAAAAACAAACAAAAAGCCTTTCGGTGCCACCTGGACAAATTGAGCAACAGTTCTCCCCATCTCTGCCTTACAAAATAAAAATAAACTCCAAGCTAATCGAACTGTGAGTGAATATGACACATTGTTTTCCTCAGATGTATTCACCGCATTAGATGAACTTCATTTTGGAAGGTGGAAGGTAAGCCAGCCCTCCCTGGAACCCTGGCACCAGTCTGCCTGAACTACCTTTCTTGTTTCCACTTGTATGTTGGTTATTTCTGCATTTCACAACTCTCTGGGCTGCAAAGTGCTGGAGAGGGAAGGACCGTTCCCTCTGCTCTGAATTCCCTACAGCACCCAGCTGGGGCCGAGCTGAATGCAAGTCAAGTGCAATCCTGCTGGAGAAGGCCTTACATTCCTTCTGGGTATTTCAGAGTATTTGGCACACAGTAGGCAGTTCCCAAGTACTTGTAGGTTGAATCCTATTTCAGGCTGTATTTATCACACGCCATTCCGTGCCATACTGAAGAGGTGAAAATTCCCCAGCATTAAACGAGTGAGTATTAAAATGAACTTTAATCACCAAACTGCACCCCATGCATCGAATCTAGGGACTAATAATAAGTGAGGAGGTGAGTTCATTCTAAATAACCATCAAACTATTAACCCTTTGTTTAATATTAATACTCTCCCTGAAAGAGAAGGCCTACACAGTGTGACATCTGCAATTTACTGGTAGGAGTAAATAGGGATAAAATCCACAGCTGTGGGCTTGAGAAGCATCAAAGATAAGAAAATCTGACAGCCTTGGAGAAGTAAAATAGGAAGAGTCTGCAAGTTAACCCCACTCCAAGATCCTGACGATTAGAAATATCTTCCAGAACATTCGTTCCCCTGTCAAGAAAATTTCAACCACCACCAAGAAAGCACACCCTGAACCTGTGAACATTTACTTCGCTAGCTTTGATGATCAATCAATCTAAAAGCAACTGCATGGTGACTGAAAACAAAATACAACACCTATCCACTGAGGGAACAAGGAAGGTGACTGTTACTCCTTGCTCAACCTGGCTGTATGAGTCTAAAAGCTCAGATTAGCATTTCTAGGTGTAAATGCTGCAAGGCATAATTTGAGAAAAAAGAAGAAAAAAAGAAAAATGAATGCAAGTACACACTGGGTGTGACACTCTATCAACCCCCCGAACTCCACTCTGCAAGCCACGTGTGGAAATCCACAGAATTCAGCAAGTCTCCCCATCCTGTTTGCTGCAACTTCCTCGGTTTGGAGATTCAGGTGCCTGGTAATTGCCCCGATGCCTCCCCACCCTTGACGGCCATGCTTGTTTCCCAGAAGCCACTGTGGGGCATTTCAACATTAAATACGGTTATAAGAAACACCTGGAGTGACCTGCCACCATCACCAAAACTGAGATGGCAAATCTGAACACTTCCAACAAAGCCCTTGGAAAGGTGAACCCAAAGACACTTTGTCCCCTTTTAGAGGTGAAATGTATCACGAACGCCTAGGTATATGCTACAAAGTAGCCTATAACATCATCCATAGTTAGAAAGCAAAGGCTTGGGACACACACTGATTTGTAGTGTTCCACCAAAGTGTACAATATATCCACTCATCCGTCCAACGATGGTGAGGATGGCGTTTGCTGTTGTTCCGGACGCAGGCAGCAGAGCAGCTCTATGAGCACAAGGTCAGGAGACAGTCTTGGTGCCCTTGCCCAGTAAAAAACAAAACAAAACAAAAACACCTCATCACCCAATGCCTCTGCGGTCAACCCAACATCCCCTTGAGTGTCTACTGCATGCCAAGCACTGAGGAACGGAAGTGAACAAGGCAAATTCTGCCCCTGAAGGAATGAACACATCTGCCATCTCCCAAAGGGGAGACCTATGTGATGGGGGCCTGGAGAAGGGGCGGTCTCATGAATGGGCACGTAACCCAGCGTGTGGCTAGTAAACAGGCAGTGCTAGCGCACGCTGGGGTCGGGGAGGAAGTATAGTCTACTTGCATTTACTAGGTGAAGGGGTAGGAAAGGACATTTAAGGGCAGGAGGTACATCTTAGAGAAGCCAGAGAAATCTACTGAAATTCCAGGAACCAGCAGTTCAGCAGAGTGGGAGCTTTGAGAATGTGAGGGGTGTGTCTGTGAAGCAAGCAGGGGCTGGAGCACACAGTGCCTGGTAAACCACAGGAAGTTTACCTGGATCCAGAGGGCAATGGAAGCCACTGGAAATCTGTGAGCCAGCAACGGCCAGCTTGGATTTCTGCTTCAGACCAGTGTCTCTGGTCTTGAACAAGAGTCACCACAAACTAGATACTGGTGATTCTCTGAACTATTCCCCATCCTCAGCAAAATAAATAAAAGCACTAGAAAAGACTGTCACAACTGTCCTCTACGGTTTTGTGGGGATTTGTTTTTTAATCAAATACAAAGAGATTATATGAAACATATAGAAGAAATCTAAGAATAGCCTCCTTAAGAAGACTGGATTTGTGTGTATGATTAGACCTAACTGTGAGGTCATACTTTTCTCAGAGTTGTGTCTAAAGTTGGGTGTTACCATAAGAACCTAAGAAAAAAAGTTTTAAAGCAGGAAAAAAAAAATGACACACACTACACCTTTTTATAAGGGCAATGTTGATCTGATAGCTTCATAGAGTCTGCCAAAACAAAGTCTTAAAAAATGGAAAATAATGTATTAGGCTTCCAGAACAAATAATCCAAAATCCACAATATTAACTATACGGTGGCTTTTACTGGTTAATGAAATCATTACACTGTTGATGTTTAAAATAGCCAGGTTTTCTAATCATGCCGTACTAACATGTTTTTCTACTATAACTTCAAAATGCCTTTGTATTCCTCTATTTCCCTAAACTTCTATAATGAAAGACTAATTTTATAGCTAGAAAAAGACAACTAAACTCTAGTGATTTAACATAGGTATTTATTTTCTAACCAAACACATGGCGAAGGCCTGAAGTGGTATAGAAAACACACCTTAGAGAACTAGCCACGCCAAGTATGAGACCCTGCTTATACCCTGAGAAACTAGTCCAGAACTTACAAGCCATTCAATTACTGCCCACAATTGCATTTCCTCATCTTCTCAGAGACCGCGACCCCTGGACACATCTCACTACACTGAGTCAGACAGTCTCCGATTACACTTTAACTCACAGGACAAGCCAGATAGACTTAGTCTAACATCTAAAAACTACTCAACAGCGTGACTGAGCATTTGTTGTTTATTTTCTCCACTCCAAAGGAGAAATTATGATCGATAATAAGCAGTCTGGTTCCGCTGCTGATTTACTGGGAGAAATCAGATAATCACTCAAAACATTCCATTCCACCTCTAAGCCAAAGAAAACACACCGGGGGCAAGTGGTAACACCAGACACTTGTGGACCTGGATGAAGGGCCTCGTACAGTTGGTTCTTCCCCAAAGATGACGTTTACCTCTATCATACAAATGCGGAGAACACAGACCCATGAAACCAGTCCTTTACTAAATGGGTAGCTGGACCAGAGTAAACGCCTACATACCAAAAGAGACAGAAAAGACCACTGGTTAAGAACTTCCATGGGCCTTTGGACTTGGCTTAAAAAAAGAGGGCACTATAATGAGATATTACTACACACCTATTAGAATGGGCAAAATCCAAAACAGACAACATCAAATGCTAGCAAGGACGTGGAGCAACAGGAACTCTCATTCATTGCTGGTGGGAATGCAAAATGCTACAGCCACTTCAAAAAGACTGTCTGGCAGTTTCTCAACAAAATAAACACACTCTCACCATACCATCCAGTAATTGTGCTCCTTAGTATTTACCCAAATGAGCTGAAACCTCTGTCCACCCAAAAACTTGTACACAGATGTTTACTGCAGCTTTATTAATAATTGCCAAAACTTGGAAGCAACCAAGTCCTTCAGTAGGTAAATGGAGAAGTAAGCTGTGGTACAGCCAAACAGTGGAATATTATTCAACACTAAAAAGAAATGAGCTATCAAGCCACGAAAAAACATGGAGGAAACTTAAATGCATATTACTAAGTGAAAGAAGTCAATGTGAAAAGGCTACAGGCTGTGTGATTCCAACTATATGACTTTCTGGAAAAGACAAAACTATGGAGACAGTAAAAAGATCAGTGGTGGCCAGGGGTTAGGGACAGATGAAAAATCAGAGCACAGGGGATTTGGGGGGCACTGGATCTGCTCGATATACTATTATGGTGCTACATGTCATTTTACACTTGCCCAGACCCACAGCATGTACGACACCAAGAGTGAACCCTAATGTAAACTATAGACTTGGGGTGATTAAGATGTTTCAATGTTGGGTCATTGATTGTAACAAATGTACCACTCAGATGGGGGATGTTGATAATGGAGGATGGGAGGAAGGGCAGGGAATATTGGGGAAATCTCTGCACCTTCTGCTTAAATTTTCTGCAAACCTGAAACTACTCTAAAAAACAGTTGTAATAAAAGCACACTGCTCTCTTCCCAGGGTGTAGCTGATTAGCTAGGTAACTTCCTGAATACGTTCAAGGAAAATGAAAGACATCCATAATCGCCTTTTGTGTTCAAAACATGAAAGTTAATATCACAATTAGAGGAACTAGTGAGAGCCATGAAGGCAAGTACTAATAGGATTCTGGTACCATCTTCCCTTCAAATAAACTCGATAGTGAAAAATCTAGCAAAGCCTTCACTTAACTGAATATCTAGACCTTGTCAAACACTTCCTGGGCAGCTACCAGCAAGGGCTATATTTCAGTTAGAGTTGTCAGGGGCTGTGCAGCTTAACCTTGACATAGACTATGACAGTGTTGTTCAATGGAATCCTTACATCCACACACCCAGTTCATGTGGTCGCACACATTTCTCCTCGCAAATTACACACCCTAGAGATCAAACCCCCCAAACAAAATCTGCGTCCTAGGTCAGTTAACTCTAACAAAACTCTCAAAAGCTGAAAGGAAAAAAAAAAAAAAGCTGAAAGGAATCTCTCCTCTGCATTTGCCTTAGTAACACCTGCCAAGTACTAGGGAACTCAGGAAACCACAAGCACTTTATTTGTTTCCCTGATTATATTAATCAGAGATTAAAGAAGCATGGAGAAATTTCTGGTACGTATAGGCTGTCATCTAAAACAATTTTAAAATTTGACTCAGTGAGGCCACGGAATATTTCACAAGGCGTATTTGGTGAAATGTCAGTTTTAGTTGCGGGAAGTACCAAGGAAGCCACCACCTCACACGCTCTTCTCGCCAAGTATTCAGAGGCCTCTGATCTTATACACCAGGAACGAATGTGTATGTCCATGCAAAGCCAACGTGTGGTGTACAACTTACAGACCTACTTTTTAATATGGCCAGGTGTCAAACAGATAACCCTTTCCTAGTCTCTCCACCCCGCCCCATCCTCCCTCCCCAACAAAAACAGCCTGAATTGCTCACAGTACGCAAGAAGCCAGAGATTCTGTTTCGTGTAAGTGTTGCTGCTTTTGGTGGTTCACATTCTCCAAGAGACCAACGAACCCTCTCATTTACTAACTCCAACCTTAACTAAATTGCTTCCACCAGCTTCCCCCTCTTCTCAAACCCCCACTCACCGTAGACATCTCTCTCAGCCAAAAAAGCTACTCAAGAGGCTTGGAAGCGGCTGCCTCTGCAAATTCCTCCCCCTTCCTACCAAAAGGGCACTTCAAGAACTTTACAGTCTGCAGACACATGAATATGGCTCCAATGCCATCCACCAGGGCTGGATTTGAGCATGCGGAGTGTCTTTCAACAATCAATTTCTAGTTAGGCTGCCCATCACACTGAAACTGGGGTGAAAACCTGCTTTCTAAGCAAATTCAGAATGCCATCCAGTTCCCAAGTGTGAGCTAGCACTGGGGGGGAGCATACACACACTCCCTCCTCCACTGAAGACTTTTTCCTGGCACAGGGGCATCCTAAACTCACCCCATTTCCTTTCCAGGGTCGTGATCTTTGATCTGCCCCCAAGTTCATGCCTTTTTCTCCATCTGAAGGTTCAGCCTAATCAGCTATTCTGCAGCAGCAATAGCAATTTATCCCCTTGGTTTCTTGACACTTTCCTCTCTCCTCCTGGCTGTGAATCTGTTTTGATCTCAACAGGGCTGTCTGTAGGGGGATCCTGCAAGTTAATGATGTGGCTAGCTGGCAGGGATGGTAGATGAGAGCACACAATATACTTTTTCCAGTTATGTTTCGCCTCACCATAGCTAATAGTGGCCTTTCTAAAGGCCTGTTACACTAAAAGGGAGACCTACACCCCTAAACTTCCCCTCTTCGGGGGCGCCTCTGGAGGCCAGGTGGAAACAGAACAGACAGCCCGGACTCCGAGGCAAAATATCCCTAGACACTCCACCACCAATGAAGCAAACACACGTACATCTTGCTCAGCAAGGGAGTCAGTCGATCCCCTTCACCCAGGTTTCGGCCGGTTCAGGCTTCGTAGCCTTCACTCTGTCCAGGCCGGTATAAGATGCTGCATTCTCCCGGCTGTACACCGCCGCCGCCACCCCCCACCCAAGGAAAGGGCTTCCAACGGAGGTGGGAGCATCAGCTCCGGTACCCGCCCTTCCCTCTCGATCCTGGCCAGAAAAACTCCACTTCCCGGATTCCCGGCCACTCTCTCCCGCCCCCTCCCCGGGCGATCCAGCCACAGCGCCATCCTGATGCCAGCGAAGTACCCAGCCCAGCTGCGCACCCCCCGAACCCCAACGCAGGCCCCCGGAACAGGCCCCGGCTTCCTCCCTCTCCCTCTGCCTAGGGCTCCCGGGCTCTGAACGCACCCCTCAAGCAAACTAGGACTGAAAAAAGTCCCACCCCGCCTCCCCAGCCACGCCGCCGGCCTCCAGCTCCGCCCGGGAGGGGCCTCCTCCCCAGAGGCGACAAGGAAACGCGGGTGGTGGTTCCAGCAGCCTCCTCCCGCACCCCGCGAGGGGCCTGGACCCGGGGAGGGCAGACCCGCGCGGCCCCGAAGGGACACCTCCCTCTCCCCCACCCTCCAGGGCCGGCGGGTCTTGGCAGGGAGCGTGCTCTCTGCGGGTCCTCGGGAGCCTCGGGGAGCCCGGGGGCCGCCCGGGTCTGGGCGCAGCGTCTCCCGGGGGCGGGCGGAGGTCGGCGCTGCGGCGCGCCCGTGGGGGACACTCACGATGGTCACGCTGGCTTTGCGCAGGTCGCGGTTCTCCTCCTGCAGCGCCTTGCACTTGAGTTTGTAGGTCTCCAGCTCGATCTTGAGCACCTTGTTCTCCTGCTGCAGCGAGGCCAGGCGGTTGGTGAGCTCCTCCAGGCGGAACGGCGAGATGACAATGCCCCCCGACTTCCCACCGCCGCCGCCTCCCCCGCCGCCACCGCCGCCGCCGGCGCCCGAAGTCGACGAGCAAGACGACTGCATGGCGGCCGAGCTGCCGCTGCTGCCCCCCGCCCCGTCCGTGTCGCTCTCGCTGGCGCTGTCCGCCATGGCCGCGGCGGGCTGGGGAGACGACGAGGAGGAGGAGCAGGGAGGCGGCGGCGGCGAAGGCTGGGCTGCGAATGAGTGGGCGCCGGTCGAGCACAGGGGAGCGCCGAGCTGGGAGCCTGGCAGCAGGGCGCAGACTCGGAGTGGCTGCGAGAGAAAGAGAGGGAGCTTCCCGCTGCCAAGGGACCTCCTCTGCCAGCGAACAGAGACCCCGCCCGGGCTCGGGCAGTATTGCACTGGGGCGCGCTCCAGCCGGGCCTGGCGCGCTCGCTAGGCCGCCCGGCAAAGCCGGCCGAAAGCTCCGAGACCCGCCCCCCTCCGCCGCCGCCGCCGCTGCCGCCGCCGCCGCCGCCGCCGCAGCCGCCCTCCTCCTGGCGTGCGCCGGACGGCTGGGGAAGCGCGGGCCCGGCCGGGGCGGGAAGGCCAGGCCAACCTACGCGCCAGCCGCTCGCCGGCCACAAGTGTTCCGAGGGTGGGCCTCCCAGCCCCCTGACCTAAGCCCGAGGCCGCCCATCCTCTTCCGGGCTCAAGCCAGCTCCTGGGAGAAGGAAACATAACGACCCACTAGCCTCGCAGGTGCTGGGGACACGTGGAAAGGTCAGCCCGGCTCTGGTATCCAGCCCCGGCCGAGCCCGTGGCCCCATCTTCCGCCGACAGTGTGTGCTCCTGTCTCCCTCTGTCTGTTTCAGACATACACGCAGCCCTTTTAGTTTGATCTCCGTGAGCTTGCCTGGGAAGCTTCGGATAGCGCTCACAGAACAGAAAGTTACCCTGCAAGGAGCCGAGTAGGGCGAGGCGACAGCAGCCACAGGTTAACCTCGTTAAGAAAAAATTTGCAAAAGAGACACGCCGCCCTCTCTACTCCTCCTCCTCCTAATCTGGTAAACCACACTGCGCGCAATTGTTTAAACAAGGTGCAACTTTTTTTCTCTCTCTGCATCTTGCAGACAATGCCAGGACCTGTAGCGCAATAGGATTAAGACAGTAACATTTATCTAATCCCAAAAGAAAAAAAGAGAAGCACTTTCTGTGGATTAAAACGTCTCTTTTAAGTGCCAATTTTCCAAAGTAACTGCAAACAGAGCATTCGGCTATACTAATAGTGGTGATTAAGTGGGAATACAACATAACCATCATTCTTCTTTACGATCATTTAGCCCACTTGTAGGAAAGTTTAGTAGGTCAAAAATAAAACAGAGTAATTATGCTACTGTGGTCTAATTCAGGGTTCTAGTTTTGAAAAGCATAAGAAATTCAAAATCAAAACTTGTATTTCCCCTCTCCCCTCCCAAACAAAGGCTTACAGGAAATTGGCTCAGCAGGTGAGATGATTCTAAACACTTTACACGGTTGACACAAAACAGCTTTCACTTATGTATAAAAATCAGAAAATGAAACTGACCAGACTAGTTTTATTATCCAAGCTTAGCCAACGGAAGAACAAACACATGGAAACAAAAAATAGGAAAAAATAAAGTGTAAAATTTTTTTTATTGTTTTGCACTCTGGGGAAAGTTTATAAAGTGTTAGGAAGAATAAAGAAGTGGCTTTAATGATTTTTATTCCAACTCCTCCATTATCTTTAAACCTAAACTTGACTTAATGATTACACTGTTATTCAATGGCTAATGAAAACTGGTACCTGGGAGTAAACTGAAACCTCCAAGTGTTCCAAATGACATCGTCTTTTACCAAGATGGCTGCTTCTAGCAGACAGCTCCAAAATGCCAACTGCAATTAAGCCCCAAATTTCTCCTAATTATTTTTTAGTTTAGTACTAGAGGACTTCTGGACTTAGCCACTGTTGCTGTAGCAGGAA
Source organism: Lagenorhynchus albirostris (assembly GCF_949774975.1). Classification (NCBI taxonomy): domain Eukaryota; kingdom Metazoa; phylum Chordata; class Mammalia; order Artiodactyla; family Delphinidae; genus Lagenorhynchus; species Lagenorhynchus albirostris. Next base: position 13,193,715 of record NC_083110.1, read on the forward strand.
CAAAAAGAAAACTAGAGAGCTGGCTTTACTCTTCAGAAGCATACAACCAATGTAAATAATTCTGTTAGAAGTGATCCAGTTTAATTTTCACTGAAACTGACTCCTCTCGCTGACTTTTCCTTTTGGGGATCTGCTACATGAGACAAGCAGCTCGTTAAATTGGAAACGGCTTCTGGAAAACTCACTTGCTGAGTGAAATGGAGGAGCAATGCTAGCAGGGAGCAGTGCCACAAGGCGAAACTCAGACTTAACAGCATTCTTTCCACTTTATCCAGCACCGTGATAGAATCTTAAGAGCCAGTCTGGCTTCCATACTTCACAAGTTTCCATTGTTCCCTATCCCACAGTATCTTAAAGCTTCCACTTTTCAAGCTTACTTAGAAACATTCCTTCCAGGCAAAGCAGGGGGCAAGCTGGCTCTCAGCTTTATCACCAACTGCCTCAGAAAGAGGACCTACTGCTACAAGTCAGCAGAGGGGTGGGGTTTAAAGTGCCTGACTTTCTTAAAGGGCCCACGGTTATGGTAACAAAATGGATTGGTCTTGAACAGGATCTGGAGGAAAACAGCATTCTGACCTGGTACCCACAGGCAGTAACTGTGTTTAGAAGACTTTAGGGAGAAAGCCATCTTCTAAAGCTTCCCTGCTGATACAGATGGGAATAAACTGGAGAATATTTTTTCACTGTGGTTTTTTATTGTTATTGCAAAGCAGAAGCGTGTCTAATTTTCTACTTGTAAAAGTGGTTCCCCTTATAAACAGACCATTTATCACAACACTGGTTCAGTAATAGCATTACAATGAAAACACTAGTTACAAAACCAATAATATCATTATAAAACTTCTTCCCAGCTTTCCAGGGGAAATGAATCAGAAGACTAAGTGGTAGTCTGTGTTGCCTGGAGGAAGAAGAGACAAATGTAGATCGTCACTTCCATTGGAGAAATAACAAAATTTTCTTTTGTCCTAAATTCAAGCTGCAAAAATATGACAACAAAGATAAAGAATACCTATAGTCTAATTACAAAGCACAACATCGAAATCTGTCTGAGTCCATTTGTGCGGCTGATTTACTCCATGGCCTTGGAACTTTCAATAATAAAGTTAAAATAAGGGCATAAATCATAGGCGATTTTTGTTGTTTAATTTTTTGTGGCTCTAAATAAATTGCTGTACTTATCTAATTACATTAGTGTGAGATACAAGTGATTTCATTCAAACTCTGAAAGGATTTAGTGGTTGCAAAACCCACCATTGCAGTTTTAAAAAGAATTGGAGTAAGCCAAGTATGAGACGGTTATCACAGATTATCAGAATTTGGATAGAATCGTAGAATGTGCCACTGGGGTGCTATCATTTCTTGAAAGGTAATTGATAGTGTTTATTTAAATATATCTTGATTTAGAGGCTAAGTCTAGTCCCTAAGTCTGGTACAGAGTTTCTCACCCTCAGCACTATTAACACTTGGAGTCAGAAAATTCTTTTTTTTTAAATTGAATTATAGTTGATTTGCAATGTCATGTTACTTTCAGGTGTACAGCACAGTGATTCAGTTATATATATATATATATATATATATATATATATATATATTCTTTTTCAGATTCTTTTCCCATATGGGTTATTACAAAATACTGAGTATAGTTCCCTGTGCTATGGCTCTACAGTAGGTCCTTGTTTGTTATCTATTTTACATATACCAATGTGTATCTGTTAATCCCATCCTCCTAATTTCTCCCTCCCCACCTTCCCCTTGAGTTACCATAAATTTGTTTCCTATGTCTGTGGGTCTATTTCTGTTTTGTAAATAAGTTCATTTGTATCTTTTTTTTTTCAGATTCTACATATAAGTGATATCATATGATATTTGTCTTTTTCCATCTGGCTTACTTCACTTAGTATGATAATCTCTAGGTCCATTGGAAAATTCTTCACTGGGGGCATGGGTAGAGGGGCTGTCCCGTGCATTCCCAGCCTCTACCCACTAGACACCAATAGCGTGCTGACCAGGTGTCTCCAGGAGTTGCAAAATTGCCCAAGGTTGAGAACCACTGATCTAGTAGAACAATTACTTTTGCAGGGCAAAAGCAGGCCCACTTTGGAGTGGCTCTTCAGGCAACATATTGATAACATACCAGTGAGCCATTAAGAGAGGCTCCCTCTCATTTCAGATTCCCAGTGTCTGGGTATTCCCTGGTGGTCCAGTGGTTAGGACTCTGTGCTGTCACTGCCGAGGGCCCAGGTTCAGTCCCTGGTTGGGGAACTAAGATCCCACAAGCCGCATGGCGCTACAGAAAAAAAAAAACAAACACGAACCAATTCCCAGTGTCAACTAGCCAGGAGATCCTGGACCCAAACAGTCACATCCACACTTACACTTCTTACTAATGTTTGTCTTCAATCACCCATTTCTTTAACATGCCTTTTCAATATTTACACTGATTAACATTTAACTACCCTTGCATATGCAGTATCCAACCCAGGCAAGAGATAAAGCCTACAAGATTAATTACATATCTCATCTCTACCCTCTCACATGTGTTTACTCACTATTTGTTTACAGGAATCAAAACCATTTCTACCAACAGCAGTCTAAAGAACTGTCATCAGTAAATCAAGTGAGAATCAAGATTTTCAACAAAAAATGAAATATATGCCTTACATGTCTGAAAATCTGGCAGTCTGAAAAACCTAAAACATAGCTTGACACAGATCATACAGAACTGCTGAGCAGGAAATGCTTTTTAAATCCTACTAAATACACAGCAGAGCTTGAAAGAAAGAAAGGGAAATCCCAGGCTCCAAAAGCAAAGAGGAAAGCTGGAAACAAACCAAATGTCCACCTACAATATAAATCCTGTTATATTCATGCAGTGAAATAATATACAACAATGAGAATAAACAAACTACAACTCCAAGAAACAATACGAGTGAACCTCAGAAATACAATGATAAGCAAAGGAAGCCAGATTCAAAAGAATGTATGCTGTGATTGCATTTATATAAAGTTCAAAGGTAGGCAAAATTAATCTATGATGCTAGAAGTCAGAATAATGATTCTTCTTGGGAGGAAATAGTGTTTGGAAAGGATATTAGCAGATTTCTAGTAATGTTCTTTTTCTTTATCTGGGTACATGTTACATAGGTATGTTCACTTGTGAAAAGATATTGAGTTATATATTTATAATCTGTGTGTTTTTCTATATGTATGTTATACTTCAATAAAATGTATGAATCAAAAAGGGAAGGGGCAGCGTACTAGAAACCAGAGCAGTAACCTGGTAGCTGAAACAGGAGCAGTAGACTTGTGAGTCTTCCTAACCATGACATTTGAGTTTAATGCCCACCAGGGACAGGACTTTGAGGCCTTGGGGCCATATAAGGCAGGAAGATGTATCTAAGATACCTACAAAATACCAGACTGTCAAAGAGCTACACCACACTGAAAGGCTGGATTGGAGGGGAATGTCTTCCTACCAGCAAACAGGAAGATAACAAGAAAGATTGTTTTCCTTAAACTGGGTTCAGAGTTTAAAAGAAAATCTCTTTGGAAAAGTTACAATCTAGACCCAACCCTCATGGTGTTAAGGGCTTCACATATATACCTCATACTAGCTACCTGGTCCAGACATCCCCAATATGATATAATATCTTAAAAGTTGGGCTGGCATGGGAACTCTTTGGATGATGCAGTGTTCTATATCTTGACTGTGGTGATGGTTCCACAAATGTATACATTTGTCAGATCTCATCAAACATACTTTAAAAGGGTGTTTGTACTCTGTGTAAAATCCAACTAAAAAAATAAACTGACAAAAAATAGTTGGCATAGGGATGGTAATATCCCTAGTGCACCTGGCAGAAACAAATACAAACTTACTCTGGAAGCAGTCTCAAAATGAAGATGGGATTACAACTGAAAATTATAAAACACACAGAGAAAGAATCCACCTTGAACAAAAATTAGCAAACAATAAACAACAGGATGGTATCACTATCCCTAGAACTTTAATTAAGACCAGTGTTGGACAGAGTTGGATTGGATAAAATTAAGTATGTTTAAAATAACTAGAGCCACAAAGGAAGGAATAGAAAGCATAAGACAGAAAAAAACACAATCAGAATTGAAGACAGAACAATCAGAATCACAAAATTATTAAATAGAACATTTAGAACTTAAAAACATCGTATGGTAAAACCCATTAACCAAAGACTAGGAACATACCTGCAGTCAAAAAAAACTAGCTTCATCTAGCTTGCTATAGCAAAGGAGAATGTACACCAGAGCAGTTGTTGGAGGGCTTTATTATAGAATTTGTACTTGAACTTGGTGAACTAAGCAGGGTTTCAGAAAGCAAGTGTTGGTTCTAGATCTGATGTTGTTGAGGAGCGGAGGAAATCTGGTGATTGAATATCTTGATAATTTTTATGTAAAAAGCAGGAGTATTAAAGCATGGCTGGAGTTATAATTGTCAAAGAAGCAGTAGTCACTCACATTAGTCAAGGGTACTATGTTTAATTATTCTTATGGCTGCAGAGTGTACTTCTTTCTGTCTTGTTCCAAACACCTAGATGGAGGGGTGTTATCTGGTCATTGTTTTTACTCTGTTAGCATGGTCGTTTTTCAATTATAAACACCTGAACTTCCACCTGATCAGTTTTTTATTTTATTAAGTGATTAACTTTTAAAACCCTCAAGGAGTTAAATTATTTAGCAGATTGATATAGCTGAAGAGAGAATTAGCAAAGTAGAAAATAAATCTGAGGATATTAGAATGCAGCATAGAGACATACAGTGTTATAAGAGCAGATAGGAGACTTAGAGGATAGAATAACAAGGTCTAGCATACATACTATAGATATTTAGGATGGAGATGCAATATTCAAAGTGATAATAGCTGAGAACTTTCCATAATTGTTAGAAAATACGAATGGTCATATTCAGGAGGTAAAATGATAATGGCATAGGATAAATAAAAATAAAGCTATATCAAGAGAAATTCACACATATACTAGTAAAAATTCTGGAGACCAAGTGCAAAAAAAATAAAAACGATCTTATGTAAAACCAGAGAGAAAAAAGAAAACAGGGATTACCTATAAAGGACAACTACCTAAAATTAGAGTGTCAACATATTTCTGCGTTCTTTTCTTTTCTGTTTTTTGGGCCATGCTGCACAGCTTGCAGGATCTTAGTTCCCTGACCAGGGATCAGACCCAGGCCCCCGCAGTGAAAGCGCCAAATCCTAACCACTGGACCACCAGGGAATTCCCGTCAACAGATTTCTTAATAGCAACAATAAAACCCAGAAGACAGTACAATAATAACATCAAAATGCTAAGAGAAAATAACTGTACTATGATTCTATGCACAGCTATACAGCTATTGAACAATAAGACTCAATTAAGGACACTTTAAGACAAATACAATACCACTAACCAAGTCCAGCTGAAAGAATTTCTAGGTGTTCTACCGGAAGGAACAAGATACAAGAAAGAACCATGAGCAAAGAAACCTGGAAGGAAGTGGATAAATTTAAATAAATACTATCTACACAAATATATAATAATAATAATGATGAATAATGGGAGTTAAAAAACCAACAATAATAATAATTACTATTTTAGGGAGAACTAAAATACTGGACAACAACAACAAATTAGTAGAGAGGAATTAGAGTTAAGGCGTTCTAAAAACTTTATGTTTAATAGGAGAGTAGAGATAATGACTCATGTTTTTGTTAAGTTGAATAATGCATGTTAAAAATTTAAAGTAAAAAAAAAAATTTAAAGTAAACCATTAAAGGAATAGAAATGGAATTTTTAACTTCCAAATCAATCAAGGGGAATAAAAGAGAACAGCAAATGCTGATCAATCCACTAGGAGGTTTAAAAAAATAAAAGGAGGGCTTCCCTGGAGGCGCAGTGGTTGACAGTCCACCTGCCGATGCAGGGGACACGGGTTCGTGCCCCGGTCCGGGAAGATCCCACATGCTGTGGAGCGGCTGGGCCCGTGAGCCATGGCCGCTGAGCCTGCGCATCCAGAGCCTGTGCTCCGCAACGGGAGAGGCCACAGCAGTGAGAGGCCCGTGTACTGCAAAATAAATAAATAAATAAAAGGAGAAAAGAGAACAGAGAAAATCAGAATGAATAGAAATCACACACATGAACACAAAAATTAGAGAAATTTATGCAAACATATGAGAAAGCATGATAACTGTAATTGACCCTACCTATAAAAACGTAGCAATAATCAGATTGGGAAAAAAGAAAGAAAAATTCAGCCTTTTTTAAATAAGACATTAAAACTAAGGACTTAAAAATATTAAAAGAATGAAAAAAGGTATATTATACAAAAACTTACCAAAACTGAAGAAACCATATTAAAATAAGCCCCTCAAAGAAATCAAAAGCGCTATAAGCAGTATAAACCGTAACAGAAAGGAGACACCTAATAACTAAAGAAACAAATAGAAAGGAAAATTTAACAAAGTGTTAATGCACCTAGTAATATAGCCTCATATACGTGTATTAAAAATTAACAGATTATAACTATAAATTGACAAATCCACCATCATTGTATGTGATCATAGCACATATCTCTGTTGTAAGATTAAGCAAATGAAAAATTAAAAAGAATGTGGAAGATTTGAACACAATTAACAACCTTGATCAAATGTGTGTGTGTGTGTGTGTGTGTGTGTGTGTGTGTGTGTGTGTGTACCTGCACCTGACATTAATAGAACAAACATTCTATTCAGGCACACAGTTTACCAAAACTGACAATAAACTAGGTCTCAAAGCAAGTCTCAACACATAATATCTCATATTTATTAGGCGCTTACTCTGTGCGAGGCACTGGCTAAATGCTTCAGTGCTTCACACGTATTAACTTGTTTAACCCTCACAATAACCCTACTGGAGTAGGTATTATTATTATCCCCATGTTAAAGATGAGGAAACTCAGGATAAAAAGAAATAAAGAAAATTGCCTGAACTCATCAACTGATAAATTGGACTGCTGTTCAAACTAATGTCGTCTGCAGATATGCACTTTTTTTTTGTTCAGAGAGAAAATTTTAAAAGATAGGTGCAAGTACATGTTCTAATCACCCTGAATTGATAAGTTTTGGCATTTGGTCATATTTCTTCTAGCACTTTCCTTTTTTCAAAAAGACATAGAACCCTTATAGTTAAGTCCCCTTTAACAACCATTAACAGTTCGATTTCCAACCTCTTCTCCATGATATATATGAATCCTCCCAGTTTTATGTGTACTTTATATATTTATAACAGCCAATGTGTCACCATTAAAAATGTTTAATATTGGTATTGGTGACCACGTATGTGCAAATGTGCACATATACATGGACATCAATTTTAACAGTTACATGGAGAAGGTACAGCAGGGCATCCTGAGTAGAAAAAAAAAATAGCTTATCCTGTAGGAAATACATCAGAACTGTTGTCTTTTTCTTTCTAAGGAGGAGGTGTTTATCCTAAAGTAAAACAGAGACATCATAATGCTTCACTCCAAATAATTTTCCTACATAACCACAAAACAATGATTATCCCTAATAAAATTAACTGTGATTCCCTTAATATCATATAATACTGTATCAATATCAAAATTTTCCCAGTTGTCTCCAGCATGTCATTTACTGCTGGCTTATTCAAATTAAGATTTAATCAAAGATCACACATTGCATTGCACTTGGGGCTTTTCTGTCTCTTCAGTCTCTTTTATCTTAATAAAGGCCTCCCATCACTTTTTCGTGTCATTAAAATACTGAAGATAATTGTAGAGTATCCCACTTCTAGGTTTGCCCAATTTTTTCTTTAGATATTGTTTTAACTTTTTTCTCTGCCCTTTGTATATCCTGTAAACCAGAATTTAGGTCTAAAGCTTGTTTAGATTCAGGCTAAATATTTTTAGCGCGAATACTTCATACGTGAGTCTATGTGCTTCACATCACAATACATTAGGAAGCACATAATGTCTGATTGTTGACTAAAAATGGATGGTAAGATTAATAACTGAGTTAAAGAGATGACACTCAGGTTCCACCATTGCAATGCTATGGTTTACCTTTTTTTCCCAGCAAATAGTTGGGGGGGTGGTATTTTGGCAATGGGTACGTTGTCATCCTGTCTCCCATCATCACTTGACCTAATGGTTTCAACATTCATAGATGACCTAGGTTCAAAGAGTCATTTCTTTAAGGGTTCCAAAATGGTTATTGTCCAGTTCTGTCCTTTCTTCTACATCTATATTAGCTGTCATTCTTTTTTTTTTTTTAAATTCATTTTTGGCTGCGTTGGGTCTTCGTTGCTGCCCAGGCTTTCTCTAGTAGCAGCGAGCAGGGGCTACTCTTCATTGCGGTGCGTGTGCTGGTGGCTTCTCTTGTTGCGGCGCACAGGCTCTAGGTGCGCGGGCTTCAGCAGTTGTGGCGCACAGGCTTAGTTGCTCTGTGGCCTGTGAGATCTTCCCAGACCAGGGATCGAACCCGTGTCCCCTGCATTAAGCGGGCGGATTCTTAACCACTGTGCCACCAGGGAAGCCCAAGGGCATATACTCTTAACAGCCATGATCTCTTGCTTCTCCAAAGAATCAGTAGCAAGGTTTCCGATCATAATGCAATTAAAAGAGAATTATTAATAAAATATGATGAAAATAATATGTATATTTAGAAATTTAAAATAGTTTCTAAATAATTGTGGGTCAGAAGTGAATTAAATGTAAAAATTAAGACATTTATAACAATGATAACTTAAAATCTACCCATCAAACATGTGGGATGCTGTTAAGGCCGCAAAATAACAGAGGAACAGATAGTAAGATTCAGCAAGGAAAAAAGATAAGGGGCAAATACCTATAAGCAATTTTATGGCAAGAAATAAAAAATTTAGACAAAAGGTACATTTTTGTAGGAAAAAAATAGCTTGCCAAGAACAAATAGAAAACCTGAATGTAAACATTTAACAAATCGAGTCAGAAGTTTAAAATGTTCCCCCCAGAAAACTCTCCCCTGTCGTCTGAAAGGTTTATAAGAAAATGCTACCAATCAAAGAACAAATAAGCCCTGTCTTATACAAAGTGTTCCAGAAAGTAGAAAAACAAGGAAACAACCCACAACTATTTTATGAGGATTATAAACCTGATACTAAAACCAGACGAGGGTAGTACATAAAAAAAAAAGAAAGAAAGAAAGTGAAATGCTATTAGACTGCTAAGTATTCACCAAAATTGTTCATATCTCCCAACTTCCCTTGCAGTTAGGTGTAGGTATATGACAATGTTCCCGAAGTGGAATATAAGTGTAAGTGATATATGCCACCACCCACATGGAGACTTAAAAATTTCAAGCACAAGCTTTCATGTTTTTTTCCTTTATGACTAACTGTAATGATGACCTCCAGGTCTACCGTAAAGAACACAAATTCAAGATGGCAGAGCCCCTGTCAGCCTCCATCCCTGAAAGACTACATATAGCAGATAAGATATTTGCATCTCATATGCAAAGGATTAGTATCAGAATACAGAAACAACTCCTATAAGTGGATAAGAAAAAGACAAACAATCCATTAAGAAAAAAAGGCAAAAGCTATTGATCGGACAATTCAGCAGAAGTACAAAACCAAATTGCCAATAAACAAAGAACAAAATGCTCAATCTCACTAGTAATAAGTGAAATCCGAAATAATATTACAGTAAGATACCCTTGCATAACCTTCAAATTGGCAACAAAATTTAAATCTAACAATAGCAAGCGTTGGTGAGAACATGAGGCAGTGACAACTGTCTCATTCATTGCTGACAGAAGCATAAAAAGGAGAAAAATTTGGGAATAACCAATCAAGTTGAAAATGCACATTTCTTATAATCCACCAATTCCATTCCTTAATATACATTCTAGAAAACAATTGCATGCAAACACAAAGAGACATTAACAGAATCTTTGCAAAGAGCAAAGAGCTCTTTGTGAAAGAGCAAAACATAAGAATAAATAAATGTTCATCAGCAGGAAAGAGGAACGCATTCTATGCAGCAAGAAAACTAAATTCTCTAGGACAATATGTATCAACAAGGATAATTCTCCAAAACATGTTAAGGGGAAACAGAACAAGTAGCAGAGGCATAGTACATATGATATGATTTGCATACAATACAAAAGTAGGCAAAACAACGACCATTTGTGAATACTTACATATGTAGTAAATATAAATAGTAAATATACAAAAGCTATATATAATGATAAACACCAAATTCAGGATAGTGGTTGCCTCTAGGAAGGGAGAGAAAATAACAGAGGGCTTCAACTGTGTCTGTAATATTTTATTTCCTTAAAAAAAAAGTATAGAAAGGATTAGATGTAAATGTAAGAAAATGTTAAGATTTGACAAGGGTAGATCCTGCGTGCCAGGCTGCTCAATATTTTTCTGTACATTTAAAATACAATTGACCATATGCTTATGAATTTGCCTACTCCCTAAATTTTATCTGTAATTCCCAGATCAATACACACATGGGGCTTTTTTGGTCACTGGAAGGCATGCACAGTGTCAAACATCTTGAGTCACTTGATACCCATATTCCCAGCTGAGGCAGAAGGCAGCACTGCCTTACAAAGTCCTTTTTGTGGTCTGTTTAGTGCTTCGTGTTTTGCATTTTTGTGGTTTCTGTTGATGGTTTCACTACTTAAAATGGCCCTCAAGTGTATAAGAAAGCTGTGCGGCCTCGTGTGTTAGATTTGGTGCCTGCAGGCATGTTATGTATAGTGGTGTTGGCCTTGAGTTCAGTGTTAGTGAATGAACAATTATATATTGTTCATTTAAACGAGGTGTCTTTAAAAAGAAGCACACATAGGGCTTCCCTGGTGGCGCAGTGGTTGAGAGTCTACCTGCCGATGCAGGGGACACGGATTCGTGCCCCCGGTCCGGGAAGATCCCACATGCCGCGGAGCGGCTGGGCCCGTGAGCCATGGCCGCTGAGCCTGCGCGTCCGGAGCCTGTGCTCCGCAACGGGAGAGGCCACAACAGTGAGAGGCCCGCGTACCGCAAAAAAAAAGGAAGAAAGAAAGAAAGAAAACAATATGTGGCAAAAGACTAAATCAGTGGTTCTTAACCAGGGGTGATTTTTGCCTCCCAGGTGACACTTGGTGTTGCCGAAATTTGGCCTCTGTACACCTGTGCCGGATTAAATCTCGGAGACAGAGTTTTGGGTGAAGTAGAAAGAGATAGCTTTATTGCTTTGCCAGGCAAAGGGGGCCACAGGAGGCTGATGCCCTCCAAACTGTGTGTCCCACCCTGGAGGGGGCAGTGAGGAGTCTTATAGTGTTCAGGGAGCAGGGCGTGATCAGCTCGTGGACATTCTTCTCATTGGTTGGTGATGAGGTAATTGGGAGTCAGCATCACCAACTTTCTGATTCCAACTGGTCTGGGGTCCACGTGCTTGTGGGCAGCATACAGTTAATTTCTTCCAGCTGGTGGGGTTTTTAGTATCTGCAAAACAGCTCAAAAAACATAGCTCAGAATATTATCTACAGCCCTTGAGGAAAAACTAAAGGTCTTTGACTTTGTTTAATGGCTCAAGTTTTATTATTTTGTCTTGCTTGACTGTTTTCCTTTCTTTCTGCATTTTCTCACTTCTCTGATTAAATTTATTCTTTGACTAAAGTTTTTCTACAGACAAAAGGCAGTCGGAGGACATGGGTTGGGGTACTCTGGGAAGGTCTCATAGGGTCCTGCTCAGTTACATTGGCAGTGTTTGGAGACATTTTTGGTTGTCACAACTGGAGGCTCTTACTAGTATGTAGTGGGTAGAGGCCAGGGATGCTGCTACCTCACTGCTACACATCTTATAGTGCGCAGGACAGATGCTCGCAACAAACAATTATCCAGTTCCAAATGTTAACAGCACTGAGGTTGAAAAGCCCTGCATTAAACTGAAAATGTCAGCTGTTATCTCTTCTAGCACCAACAAAATCTGTTGAAATAATTATGAACCCCGACGACCTTTCTAAAATTTTAGCTCCTCCTCCCTGCTTTAGATTACGCTTAAATTTGATCAGTACACCATCTATACCTTTATCCAAAAATTTTTTTTTCTTTTTTGGCTGCACTGCACAGCTTGTGGAATCTTAGTTCCCCAACCAGGGATTGAATCCCAGCTTTCAGCAGTGAGAGCTTGGAGTCCTAACAATTGGACCGCCAGGGAATTCCTGTATCCAAATTATTAATAAAAATTGATAGTGTATAAGGATGGAGTGCTCCACTTGCGTTACTGTTGAGGCAGCATGCATGGGAGTTAAGTGCACTGATAGGAATTTGTTAGTGTTCAATTCCCATCTCTATTGGTTACTAGCTGTGTGACTGTGGAAGTTATTTAACTCATGTGTGCCTCAGCTTCCTAATTTGTAAAACAGAGAAAGAATAATAATAAACCCACAGGGTCTCAGGGAGGATTAAATGGGATTAAAGCAGGTAAAGCATCAGGTGACGAGCCCATAGGAAGTATTCAGTGTTAACCAATCCCCATCTGCTCACTGAGTATCCTTCAGGTGCACTTGTTCAAGGAGTTATATATTCCGTGCTCTGTACCCCAGTCCACACCACATTTCATCATTTTGTCAAAATAACATTATGATAATATTTATACGATTTGTTGACATCCTCTCATCATACACATTTTATAAAGATATTAGCTCCAATGAACGTCCTTCCTTCTTTCCTTCACCCCCTCCCTCTCCATCTCTCTCTCTTTTTTCTAAGACCACTGTTAGTATTGCAGAAACCTGAGCTCTGATTACCATAAATTCTCCCTTTGAAATCAGTTAAAAATTTATTTATTTGGTTGCGTTGGGTCTTCGTTACTGCGCGTGGGCTTTTCTCTAGTTGTGGTGATCAGGAGCCACTCTTCCTCACAGTGCACGCGGTCTTCTCATTGCGGTGGCTTCTCCTGTTGCAGTGCACGGGCTCTAGGTGCGCAGGCTTCAGTAGTTGTGGCACACGGGCTCCGTAGTTGTGGCTCTTGGGCTCTAGAGCACAGGCTCAGTAGTTGTGGTGCACGGGCTTAGTTGCTCCGCGGCACGTGGGATCTTCGCGGACACGGGCTCGAACCCGTGTCCCCTGCATCGGCAGGCGGATTCTTAACCACTGCGCCACCAGGGAAGTCTCGGTGTAGATGCTTTCTAATTTGTTTGTTAAAATTCTGTTACAAATTTAATAAGACAATGCATGTAAATCACTTATCGCCATGCTTGCCACATCCAAAGCTCTAAAAAATGTTAAGAGTCCTTTATGAAAGCAGCCAGGGAATCCAAGGCGAGGCTAAGGTGATGTAGGGGAAAGGCCCTTATCAAGGAATGGGGTTTGGATGATGTAGAAAGATGGGGCTGGCCTCGGTGCCCCGGGGCCTAAATTAGGAGGCCTAGGCGATATAAGAAAAGAGACAGAGGCCCACGCCAGAGCAAGATTACAAGAGGCGTCCTCTGAATCCCGCCGGAGGCATAGTGGTACCAGTGAGGCAGGGCAGAGAGCCGCGCAGGCGCAGTGCAAAGTGGGACGACCTCTCCCAGAAGGCACCGCCTCTCCCAGAAGGCACCGCAACCGAGAGGACGCCGGGAAGGAAGCCTTTGCTCCTGCAGGCTCCAGGTTCCACAGGCGACCTGCTGCTGCTTTCTCCTGGCTACGGGGTCAGAAATGGTGAGTCAATACATGAATGAATGTGTGTACAAGTAAATAAACACGCAGGGCTCGTACTCAAAGTCCAGGCACTTCCCCTGAGGCCGTGCAGAGAGGGGCGTGGCTGGCCTCAGGCCACTGACTCTGCCCACCTGGATCTCTGAGGTGCAGGTGGGATTTGGGGCCGGGGCAGTGGAAGCCTCCGGGCCCCGTGAAGTTTACATGCCTCGTTCTGGCTGCTTGAAGAGCCCAATTTGTGTATGTATGTATGTATATATATATATATATATATATTTTTTTTTTTTTTTTCCGGTACGCGGGCCTCTCACTGCTGCGGCCTCTCCCGTTGCAGAGCACAGGCTCCGGACGCGCAGGCTCAGCGGCCATGGCTCACGGGCCCAGCCGCTCCGCGGCATGTGGGATCTTCCCGGATGCCGGAACGAACCCGCGTCCCCTGCATTGGCAGGCGGACTCTCAACCACTGCGCCACCAGGGAAGCCCTATATATATATATATAAATATATATATATTTTTTTCCAATTTGTATTTTATTTTTTTATTGTGGGAAAATACACATGACATAAAACTTACCTTTCTAACCGCTTTAAAGCGTACATTTCAGTGTCATTAAGTATATTTACCACCAATTTTCATTTGTGACAATCAACTTTAATAACAAAGAGCGTTTCTTGAACTCTTACCATGTTGTAGTGCAGCACTAAGAATAAAATTCAGAGTTCTTATTGTGGCCGACAGGTGAGTTGCTTTGACATTCAGGAAGGATTGGATGCAGTCGTTCTTTAAGTAATTATATGCGTTGATCACCAGTTGGTCTTAAGTGCGTCGGGGAGCATATCAGTCAGCCCAGGGGAAGGATGAGAGTGCCTTTTTACAAAGGACAGTTCCATCTCATCAGGTAGAAGTCACTAGATGGAAGTTCCCATCCACATAGTTATACATGGATGAGTAGCTGAGGGGCGAACAGTGCGGACCTTTAAAACTATGACTCAGCAGCCAGTTTGTAGAAAACTCAAAGGGCTGATTATTTCATTCTTGCCATATGTTGGTAATCAGCGAAACCAGGCTGTAGGAAACTCTATAAAGACCTGAGGGAGACAGAGAACATGCTTGCCAGGGGGAATATCCTGGGGGATGGGGGTGGGGGAGCGTGCCTTCCAGGCAGAGGAAACAAATGCAGAGGCTCCAAGACAGGAACATCCTGATGTGTTTGAGAGATAGTTAGGAGATAATGTGACAGGAGAGGGTAGAGAGGTGAGGGAGACTGAGAACCCTTGAATGCCACCGAGAGGAGTTTGGATTTTATTTTGAATAAGATAGGATGGCACTGGGGGGGTTGAATGAGCGTTCCAGTGTGGGGGAGAGAAAATGGATGGTGATAAAGATGGAACAAGAAGGGCCGTGCAGGGCTTCCCTGGTGGCGCAGTGATTGAGAGCCTGCCTGCCGATGCAGGGGACACGGGTTCATGCCCCAGTCCGGGACGATCCCACATGCCGCGGAGCGGCTGGGCCCGTGAGCCATGGCCGCTGAGCCTGCGCGTCCGGAGCCTGTGCTCCGCAATGGGAGAGGCCGCAGCAGTGAGAGGCCCGCGTACCGAAAAAAAAAAAAAAAAAAAGAATGGCCGTGCATTGAAAACTGTTGAAGCTGAGTGATGAGTAGGTTCGGGGTTACATTATGCTGTTCTCCCTTCTTTTGCATTTTTTGAAAACTTTCCATAATGAAAAATAAAACAAACAAGAACCCTTCAGCTGCTGTTTAATAAGTAGTTGGAAGGGGGCAAATGTAGAAGCAAAGGGGATCAGTTAGAAGGCTCCTATACTTGCCGAGGAGAGAACCGATGGTGGCTTTGGATGGTTACCGTGAAGGTAATGAGAAGTGGTGGGTTCTGGATATGTTATTAAGGGAGATTAGAAAGGATTGGTTAATGGATTTGGATGTGGAGTGAGAGAGAAGAATCAAGGATGACTGAACAAGTGGAAAAAAGTTGTTATCAACTGAGATGGAAAAGGATGAGGGATGCGAGGAAGATCAAAAGTTCAGTTTTAGTCTTGTAAAGTTTTAGATGCATTATTAAAGTGTAGATAAAGAGTTGGATATAAGAATCTGAGGTTCAGGGAGAGGTCAGGGCTAGAGATATGAATTTGGAACTAGCAATGTATAGACAGCATTTAAAGCCATGAGGCTGGATGAGATCACCAAATCTAATTCTCTAATATTCTGGGATTCTTCTGGAAAACAGACCTTTCTCCTACAAAGCTCACACGCTCGCAGGTTGGTTCTCTGAATGTAGAGACAAACAGACTATCTGAAAAATGACTGTACTCAGAACTCTGAGTGCACATGTATTAATCACTTTTGTGAGGGCTTCCAAGTGTCATTTAATAAATTGTATGGTCCTCGGCCACACTAAATGGAGTCCACTTGTTCTGGCAGCATGAAAAGAAATAATTTTACATCTTGAAGGGTACAATGGAAGATAAATTAAGTCATTCTCTTTTTCAATGTCAGTAATCTCAGTGGTTTTATTGAATATAAATTGTCTAGTTTATTAATATGCTAGTCACCCTTCTAATAATCTGTCAGTGAAAATGCCAATAATTATTTAAGCCAGAAACCACGTGTGAGGGGTAAAGGAGTAAGATTGTGGTTTCTCAGGGAACACTCTTGCACTGCTGGTGGGAATGTGAATTGGTACAGCCACTATGGAGAACAGTATGGAGGTTCCTTAAAATACTACAAATAGAACTACCGTATGACCCAGCAATCCCACTACTGGGCGTATACCCTGAGAAAACCATAATTCAAAAAGAGTCATGTACCAAAATGTTCATTGCAGCTCTATTTACAGTAGCCCGGAGATGGAAGCAACCTAGGTGTCCATCATTGGATGAATGGATAAAGAAGATGTGGCACATATATACAATGGAATATTACTCAGCCATAAAATGAAACGAAATTGAGCTATTTGTAATGAGGTGGATGGACCTAGAGTCTGTCATACAGAGTGAAGTAAGTCAGAAAGAGAAGGACAAATACCGTATGCTAACACATATATATATGGAATTTAAGAAAAAAAAATGTCATGAAGAACCTAGGGGTAAGACAGGAATAAAGACACAGACCTACTAGGGCATGGACTTGAGGATATGGGGAGGGGGAAGGGTAAGCTGTGACAAAGCGAGAGAGTGGCATGGACATATATACACTACCAAATGTAAAATAGATAGCTAGTGGGAAGCAGCTGCATAGCACAGGGAGATCAGCTCAGTGCTTTGTGACCACCTAGAGGGGTGGGATAGGGAGGGTGAGAGAGAGGGAGACGCAAGAGGGAAGAGATATGGGAACATATGTATATGTATAACTGATTCACTTTGTTATAAAGCAGAAACTAACACACCATTGTAAAAAAATAAAAATAATAAAATTAATTAATTAATTTAAAAAAAAAAGATTGTGGTTTCTCAGTCCAGGCCTGCTAAGCATCGTGTTCCATGGGTATTCTAGATTATTCCCCACAAATATTTATAGTGTTTTCCAAACTGGCTGATCAGTATAATCACTGGAGGTGATTTTTGGGCCCAGCCCTTAGGTACTCTGAGTCAATATGTCTGGGGTGGAGCTCAGGAATTTGTATATTTAACTAGTGCCCACGTTTGGGAAATACAGTACTTCTAAGCAAACAGTTACAAGAAGCATTTGATTTCTTCTTACTCTACAAATGTGCTTCCCATGCCCCATTTTCCTGCCTTAATATAATGTATTTTTCATATCTGCTTCCCTTTTGCAGTTGGCCACAGGGAACCAGCCTCTGGGGTGTGTTGCAGTAGACTGTGGATGTGCTAGGTTCAAGTTGTGGGGACTCTTCTTACCCTGACCCCAAAGTCACTCTCAATCTGGTCACTTTACCTAAGGCGGGGTTTGTCTTTGAATCTGAGCCTTTTAAGTTAGTAGGCCTCCAGCAGGGTTTAGATTTAAACACTATCTTAAGGGGAAAACCAGCAAAGGAAGAACCTGCCTATGAGGTTGGGAATCCTGCGACTATGGCACTCCGAAACCAGAGAGGATATTTCAAAAAGAGGAATTGGAGGATAGACAAAATAGAGCCGTTTTGAGATTTTTACTTCTTTAAGTGGCTGGGCCAGGTAGTTTTCTCCCATTCAAGGTAACGAACCCCCTGAATTGTATTTGTGGACTTCTTGGGAGTGTGTCTGGACCTCTTCACCTCTTATCGGGAATCTTTGCTCTTAGTGTTCTCCACGGTGAAGCCAGATTAAAAATTTAGAACATACAGATCAAACCTGTTAAAACCCTTCAGCATCTTCCTGCTCTTTAAGGCCAAATTCTTTTGACATCCTTCTTCCCCAAAGCCCTCCACGATGTGTCCCAGGCCCATGGCTTCAACGGCATCTCCTAACTCTCTCCCTCTCACCATGCTATAAGAGCCACATTGGCCTTCTTTCTGTATTCGTTTAAGGGTTTGTTTGGGGTTTTTTTCCCTACTCTTCTCTGTACTTGCAGTATCTTCCCTCAGTCTTCACTGGGCTGATTTTCTCTTCACACTTTAATCTCAGGTATAATATTGCCCTCTTTTTTTCTGTATAACAGTTATTACTAGCTAGTGTTTTTCTATTTATCGATTTGTTTACTGTTTTATTGTGGGTCTTCTTTCACTACAGTGTAACCGATGGAAACAGAGATCTTATCAGATTTAAATACCAGTGAAACAGCTATGTTTAGAATAGTGCCTGGCCCAAGATGCCCACTCAGTAGATATTTGCTGAATCAGTAAATGAATAAGCAAGAGAGAAATTGGCAGGGCTGATGAGGACCAAATCCATAAAGGTGGTTGTCTCAGGGAAGGGGTTGTTGAGATTGGAGGCAGGGAGGAAAAGGCTTGCGTGTTTTACTTTATACTCTTTCCCACCATAAAAGGAGGAAGATGACTATGGGTAATTTTAAGTTTCCCTTTTGTGTTTTTATGTTTTTTTCAAATTTTCTAAATAAACATGTTTTACTTAGAAATCAGAAAAGTGACATAAACCATAAATAGTGATTATAGTTACTTGCCAAGATTTGCACTTTCAGGGAACCCTGGCCTCCACATTCTTGCATAAACACCATTGCTTTTGTTTTCTACAGAGGACCTAGTCATCTATTGGTGTAAAGCCATATATTCGAATATTTTCTGAAAAGGTATTCTGTCTGGGTTTTCTTGGACATCACTAAGGAAAAGCATGAATTAGAGGGTCTCCATGGTAACTAATTCAGAGCCAAGACTGATCCTTGAGGGTAACAACAATGGATGTCCTAGCACTAGAAAATTTTTTGGATGTCCCCCAGGTTGGGTAGCACCTTGTGTTTTTAGTTATTTGAGTACCAGTCTCAGGAACCTTCTTTAGCCAAAGGCTTTGCTTTACAAATGTGATCTGAACACAAACTGGGAAAGAGCCTTCTGGGTTGAAGCTGCTTCCTCTGTCTGTAAGATCCTGCCCCCACTATACAGGTCTCCTCCTGTCACAATCTTACTCATCCCTTACTGCTCAAGTAAAAAGTTATCTCCTGGATGAAGTGAAACTTGAATCCTGTATACCCATCATTAGCCCTATTTTATTCTGCTTTATAAATATGATCTTTACATGTCTATTCTTCTGAAATATTGATGGCAAAGACCAACACAGACAGGCAAACATTAATTAATATGATAGTTAACTTTATGTGTCAACTTGATTGGGCCACAGGGTGCCCAGGTATTTGGTTAAACATTATTTGGGTGTTTCTGTGAGGGTGTTTTTGCATGACTTTAACAGTTGAATGGTAAACTGAGTAAAGCAGATTACTGTCTCTAATGTGGGTGGACCTCATTCTATCAGTTGAAGGCCCAAATAGAACTGAGTGAGAGGGAACTCCTCCTCCCTGAGGGCTTTCAGGGTAGTATATCCATTCTTTCCTGTCTTTAGACTTAAACTGAAACATCGACTCTTCCTGGGTTTTAAGCCTGTTGGCATTTGGTTTAGAGCGATGTATGTCTTGGTCCTTCTTAGGCTTCTGGACTCCGCCATCAGCTTTCCTGTCTGCAGCTATGTAGGTGTGTGTGTGAGTGTGGGTGTATGTATGTATGTATGTAGATATAGCTATAGATACAGATATAAATAGATATAGCTATATTCCTATTGGTTCTGCTTCAATGGAGAATCCTGACTAATATAAATAAGATCCTATTATGTGTCAGGTCCTGGGCTAGGAGTTGGGTTCCCCAGCTCTCCAGCTTAAAAGAGATGATAGACTAACTTCAATATGATAAGTGATCTAGTTGAGTTACATACCTACAAAATGCTGTGAGACCAGAAAAGGAACACCTAATGGCATAAGGAGTTAAGAGGGATTCACTTAAGAGTTGACATGATCAGGGTTGTGAAAAATGACACCAGATTAGAAGATTGAAGAAATTGAACTACTGGTGTATCCAACAACATAGATGAATCTCACAGTCATAATTTTTAGTGGAATAAAAATCAGACAACAAAAGAGAGCATATGAATAAAGGTTCTGTGGACATCCTTAAAAAACAAGCTCTTTGACAATGAACTTGGGAGGAAAATATCCAATATCTCATTGTTCAGTGTGGTGGTAACAGTGCTAAGGGTATATGACACCCCAAGAGGATCATTTGTTAATGTCCCTCTCCTCTCTATGACAAAACTATTTTCAACAATAATAATGAAATAATTAGTAAAAATAATTATTTTCTTGATTTGTTGTTTAGGTTAAAAACAATGAGCAGTTAAAAAAGAATACATTTCAGTTTTATAGATATTATTAAAATTCAGCAAAATATTTCACAAATGAACTAAAATTCACTCTTAAAAACTTTACACTGAACAGTTCACACTATTTCATGGTTTTAAATTTTAAACAAACAAAAGCTCCACGTGGTCACATAGAATTACAGAATTGAAGTAACTTGAGTTCTGTTTGTCTTTATGATCACTATTCTGTCATTTTATTTTGAATCCACTGTTTGAAAGTAGGAATGTGTAGTACTACAGGCGTGGAGATAAGAACTATGCATGAAGTAAGCTTGAATGATTCTGAATTGAGAATTTACTCTCTGAAATGGATGCATGTAGCTGAGTCTGTGTGTAGTGAGCTAACTGTAAGAAGTGAAGTTCTTTGAACTTCCACACAGAATAAATGCTTGTTACAGAGAAAGTAATAAAGATGTGCTAATTTGATCCTTAAATGTATTACTAAAATTCAACAATAATAGCAGCAGTTGTTTAGAACAGCAGTGCTCAGACCTTTTAGTCTCAGGACTTCACTGAACTCTTACAAATTTTTGAGCTCTTTGCTTTTGTTTATGTGAGTTATATCTATTGATATTTACCTTATTAGAAATTAAAACAGAAAAAATAATTATTTTAAAAGCAAATTTCCATCTTAAAATTACATAATCAATTCACTGAATATTAACATACATAATAAACATTTATAAAAGTAATTAATTTTCCAAAACAAAGGAAAATTTAATGATGAGAGTGACATCATTTTACATTTATGAAGCTGGAGTCTCATAGATGCTTCTGAATCCAATCTGTTGCAATATGTTAAAGTATATGAAAAGTATATGAAAAGAATATGAAAAAGTTAAAGTATATGAAAAGAATCTGGCCTTACACAAATATGTAGTTAGAAAAGAGGGCATTTTAATACGCTTTAAAAATAGGGTAGGTATTCTTCTTTGATACTGTACCAAAACTTGACAAAGGAAGTAGTTTCTTACAGGTTAGTTATGTGTTCTGAAACCACATAAATGAACTTTTCATACTCTGTTATGTTAAAACCTGTTGGTCTTCCTTACATTCTGAATAAATCTTTTTACTCATGCTTGACTTTGTAGCATTATGCGTTGGTGATTTGGAAAATATTACTTCCCAGGGTTAATGCAACTTTTCTAAATGTTCACACATTAAGGTTTTTTTTTGGACACACTTAGTTTTATAATAGCAAAAACATTGTTTGTTAATATCACCACTGATCTTATCAGAAGAGTCTGTAAATGCACAGAAGCTTTCAAGCTCACAGTGTTTCTGACATTCAGTTTTGGTTTGAAAGCTCAAATTTTAGGTAGCAAATATTTAAATTGTTTTCCCTGAAATGCCAGCTCACTTTGTTCGTTTTCGAGAAAATGCCTGCTGAATAACCAGGTCTGAATAACTATAGTCTTTCAGTTGTTTTTTCAAGTCAGAATGGTGTTTTCATTAAAAAGGTGGATAGATCAGCTCACAATTCAAATAATCACTAAAGTGCTTTCCCTTGAGATAGCAGAAATGCTTTATTTTCCATTTCATTACACAAAAAATATGGGTGCTCAAGGGTTGAGATTTAGTAAAATGTTTACTGTTTTATTAGGGATATTTTTCAGTAGGGCTAGGTTTCTGTTATTGTTGTTAATTGTGTGTAGCGGTGAAGAATACAGTGTGTACCGGTACAATCTGTGCCACTGCCCTGACTCATGCTCCCGGGTGAGCAGTTTTACTCACTATTGTTTCTGGACCATCAGTGCACATACTTAACAAAGTGAGAAAGCAAATAATGTTTTATATTATTATGACAATATATTTACCCCATAGACTCTCTGAAAAGATCTTAGGTTACTCCAGGTCTTTGGATCATACTTTAAGTTCAGAACTTACACCCACAAAAGATGTTTTCTCTAGATGAGTATTTTATTATGACATTGTTTGGAATTTCCAGTGCATGGTAATAATGTGTAGACCGACTTTTAGTCAGTTTAATTATTGCTTTTACATTCTCCACAGACAATATGCCATTTTATTCCCTGTACCCAGGGCAGACTTTTCCATACCTGCCCATGGTATACCACTGGATGTTTTTTATATATACGCACATATGTGTGTTTTATATACGTCTATATGGTAGGTATATATATATGTATTTTTTTAAAGAATTGAGTTCTTTATTAGATGTATTTATTGCAGATATTTTTTCCCAGTGTTTTGTCTTTTCCTTCCCTCAATGGTATCTTTTTTTTAAAATGGTATCTTTTGATGAACAGAAATTAAAATAAAAATTTTCAAGTTTAGAATGGCTGTAGATTTACAGAAAAGTTTTACAGCTAGTACAGAGAGTCCCTGTATATCTCTCACCCAGGTTCCCCTAACACTAACATCTCACATTGCCATGGTGCGTTTGTCACAACTGGCAAACCAACATTGATACGTTACAATTAACTAAACTCCAGAATCATTCAAATTTCAATCATTTTTCCACTAATGTCTTATTCTGTTTCAGAATTCCATTCAGGATACCCAATTGCATTTAGTCATCCTGTCTCCTGGTACCCTCTGTTCTGTGACAATTTCTTAGTCTTTCTGTGTTTTGGATGACTGACAGTTTTGAGGAATACTAATCAGATATTTTGTAGACTGTCCTTCAATTTCAGATTGTCTGATGTTTTTCTCATAGATTGGAGTTATGGGTTTGATGAGGAAGGTCACAAAGGTGAAGTGCCCTTCTCATCACATCATACCAGGGCTATATGATATCAGCATGATTTATCAATGGTGATGTTAACCTTGATCACTGGGCGAGGTAGTATTGCCAGGTTAAAATTACTCAATGGTGTATTTATACATTTGTAGTATGGTCAGTTCTTGCTTTGTACATTTCTTGCTTTATATATTTCATGTCATGCATACGGTATTGAGATTATTGTATCTTCCTAATTAATTGAACCTTTTGTCATTACATAGTAACTATTTCTAGCGATCTTCAAAAATTTTAAATTTATATGTTTGCTATTAATGTAAGTACACTGGTTTTTATTAGGGCTCGTTTATTTCCCCATAATACATCTTTTCATTGTTTGTTTTTCATCTTTTTTAGTGTTTTTGTTTTAATTGAGCTATAATTGACATATAACATTATGTTAGTTTCAGGTGTACAGCATAATGATAGGATATTTTTATATGTTGCAAAACGAGCACCACAATAAATCTAGTTAATATCCATTAACATACATGGTTACAGTTTTTTTACTTGTGATGAGAACTTTTAAGATCTACTCTCTTAGCAACTTTCAAATATACAGTACAGTGTTATTAACTATACCCGCCATGCTGTAAAACATACAGCAGGACTTACATACATCCCTATGACTTACTTATTTTATAACTGGAAGTTTGTACCTTTTGACCCCCTTCACCCATTTTGCCCCCCTCCCTAACCACCACCTCTGGCAGCCACCAGTCAGTTTTCTGTATCTATATGTATAAGCTTGGTGGGTTTTAAAATTTTTTTATTTTTTAAAATTTAGATTCCACATATAAGTGAGATGATACAGTATTTGTCTTTCTCTGTCTGACTTATTTCACTTAGCATAATTCCCTCAAGATCCAAACATGTTGTCACAAATCGCAAGATTTTCTTTATCCGTTCTTCCATTGATGGATCCCTGGGTTGTTTCCGTATCTTGGCTATTGTAAATAATGCTGCAGTGAACATGAGAGTGCAGATACCTTTTCTAGTTAGTGTTTTCATTTTCTTTGAATAAATACCGAGAGGCTGGATCATGTGGACCCATATCCTGGTCATTTTGAATTTTCTGAGGAACCTCCATACTGTTTCCCGTAGTGGCTGCACCAGTTTACATTCCCACCAACAGTGCACAAAGGTTCCCTTTTCTCTATATCCTTGCCACAATTGTTATTTCTTTTTTCTACAGAAATTCTTTAATTTTAGTGGTCTAATTTAAGTCTTTTATAATTTGTGCTTTTTATGCTTATTCCAAGATTACATTCCTGGCATAAATTCCACTTGGTCATAATATATTATCCTTTTTACATAAAGGAGAAAACCCATATAATCATCTCAACAGAGGCAGAAAAATATTTTTGATAAAATTTAACAATTCTTCATAAACTCTCAGTAATCCAGTGATAGAATGAAGCTCCAAGGTTATGCTAATCTTATAAAATGAGTTGGAGAATATTCCTCTTCTCTAGTCTCTGGGCGAGTTTATTTTTGTTTGTTTTTTTGTAAGATTGGTTTTATTTTTTTCCTTAAAAGTGTTCTGAAGAATTTACCACAAGCTGTTTTGAAGTTTTCTTTCTGGGAAGGTTTTTTCTTCAGGATGTATGTCATTGATATTTAATTTCATTCAGATTTTCTATTTCTTCTTTTTTTAAGATTTTTATTTATTTTATTTAAGTATAGTTGATTTACAATGTTGTGCCATCTCTGCTGGAAAGTGACTCAGTGATACACATATAGACATTCCTTTTTTTATATACTTTTCCATTATGGTTTGTCACAGGATTTTGAATATAGTTCCCTGTGCTATACAGTAGGACCTTGTTGTTTATCCATGCTGTATATAATAGTTTACATCTGCTAACCCCAAACTCCCAGTTCATCCCTCTCTCACCCCACTCCCCCTTGGCAACCACAAGTCTGTTCTCTATGTTTGTGAGTCTGTTTCTGTTTTGTAGATAGGTTCATTTGTGCCATATTTCAGATTGCACATATAAGAGATATCATATGGTATTTGTCTTTCTTTTTCTGACTTACTTCACATAGTATGATAATCTCTAGTTGCATCTATGTTGCCACAAATGGCATTATTTTGTTCTTTTTTTATGACTGAGTAGTATTCCGTTGTATATATGTATCCCATCTTCTTTATGCATTCACCTGTTGATGGACATTTAGGTTGTCTCCATGTTTTGGCTATTGTGAATAGTGCTGCTATGAACGTAGGGGTGCACGTATCTTTTTGAATTATAGTTTTGTCCGGGTATACACCCGGATTGCTGGATCATATGGCAATTCTATTTTTAGTTTTCTGAGGTACCTCCATACTGTTTTCCATAGTGGCTGCACCAATTTACATTCCTACCAACAGTGTAGCAGGGATCCCTTTTCTCCACACCCTACAGTGGTACCTCACTGTAGTTTTGATTGGCATTTCTCTAATAATTACATATATTGAGCATCTTTTCATGTGCCTACTGGTCATCTGTAAGTCTTCTTTGGAGAAATGTCTATTAAGGTCTTCTGCCCATTTTTCCATTGGGTTGTTTGTTTTTTGTTGTTGAATTGCATGTGCTGTTTGTATATTTTGGAGATTAAGCCCTTGTCTGTAGCATCATTTGCAAATATTTTCTCCCATTCTGTAGGTCGTCTTTTCATTTTTTTATGGTTTCCTTTGCTGTGCAAATGCTTGTAAGTTTGATTAGGTTCCATCTGTTTGTTTTTGTCTTTACTTTTATATTGCCTTGGGAGACTGACCTAAGAAAACATTGGTACAATTTATGTCAGAAAATGTTTTACCTATGCTTTCTTCTAGGAGTTTTATGGTGTCATGTCTTAAGATTAAGTGTTTAAGCCATTTTGAGTTTTTTTTTTTTACATGGTGTGAGGGTGTGTTCTAACTGTATTGATTTACATGCAGCTGTCCAATTTTCCCAGCACCACTTGCTGAAGAGACTGTCTCTTTCCCATTTTATATTCTTACCTCCTGTAAGAAGAAGGTAATTGACTGTAGGTGTGTGAGTTTATTCCTGGGCTCTCTATCCTGTTCCATTGATCTGTATGTCTGTTTTTGTGCCAGTACCACACTGTTTTGTTTTGTTTTGTTTTCTACATATTGATTGGAGCACAGTTGCTTCACAATGGTGTATTAGTTTCCGCTTTATAACAAAGTGAATCAGTTGTACATATACACATGTTCCCATATCTCTTCCCTCTTGCATCTCCCTCCCTCCCACCCTCCCTATCCCACCTTTCTAGGTGGTCACAAAGCACCAAATTGATCTCCCTGTGCTATGCGGCTGCTTCCCACTAGCTATCTGTTTTACATTTGGTAGTGTATATATGTCCATGTCACTCTCTCACTTTGTCACATCTTACCCTTCCCCCTCCCCATATCCTCAAGTCCATTCTCTAGTAGGTCTGTGTCTTTATTCCTGTCTTACCCCTAGGTTCTTCATGACATTTTTTTCCTTAAATTCCATATATATGTGTTAGCATACGGTATTTGTCCTTCTCTTTCTGACTTACTTCACACTGTATGATAAACTCTAGGTCCATCCACCTCACTACAAATAACTCAATTTCGTTTCATTTTATGGCTGAGTAATATTCCATTGTATATATTGTGCCACATCTTCTTTATCCATTCATCCGATGATGGACACTTAGGTTGTTTCCATCTCCTGGCTATTGTAAACAGAGCTGCAGTGAACATTTTGGTACATGACTCTTTTTGAATTATGGTTTTCTCAGGGTATATGCCCAGTAGTGGGATGGCTGGGTCATATGATAGTTCTATTTGTAGTATTTTAAGGAACCTCCATACTGTTCTCCATAGTGGCTGTACCAATTCACATTCCCACCAGCAATGCAAGAGTGTTCCCTTTTCTCCACACCCTATCCAGCATTTATTGTTTCTAGATTTTTTGATGATGGCCATTCTGACCGGTGTGAGATGATATCTCATTGTAGTTTTGATTTGCATTTCTCTAATGATTAATGATGTTGAGCATTCTTACATGTGTTTGTTGTCAGTCTGTATATCTTCTTTGGAGAAATGTCTATTTATGTTTTCTGCCCATTATTGGATTGGGTTATTTGTTTTCTTGTTATTGAGCTGCATGAGCTGCTTGTAAATTTTGGAGATTAATCCTTTGTCAGTTGCCTCATTTGCAAATATTTTCTCCCATTCTGAGGGTTGTCTTTTGGTCTTGTTTATGGTTTCCTTTGCTGTGCAAAAGCTTTGAAGTTTCATTAGGTCCCATTTGTTTATTTTTGTTTTTATTTCCATACCTCTAGGAGGTGGGTCAAAAAGGATCTTGCTGTGATTTGTGGCATAGAGTGTTCTGCCTAAGTTTTCCTCTAAGAGTTTGATAGTTTCTAGCCTTACATTTAGGTCTTTAATCCATTTTGAGCTTATTTTTGTGTGTGGTGTTAGGGAGTGTTCTAATCTCATACTTTTACATGTACCTGTCCAGTTTTCCCATCACCAATTATTGAAGAGGCTGTCCTTTCTCCACTGTACATTCCTGCCTCCTTTATCAAAGATAAGGTGACCATATGTGCGTGGGTTTATCTCTGGGCTTTCTATCCTATTCCATTGATCTATATTTCTGTTTTTGTGCCAGTACCATACTGTCTTGATTACTGTAGTTTTGTAGTATAGTCTGAAGTCAGGGAGCCTGATTCTTCCAGCTCAGTTTTTTGTTCTCAAGATTGCTTTGGCTATTCGGGGTCTTTTGTGTTTCCATAGAAATTGTGAAATTTTTTGTTCTAGTTCTGTGGAAAATGCCAGTGGTAGTTTGATAGGGATTGCATTGAATCTGTAGATTGCTTTGGGTAGTAGAGTCATTTTCACAATGTTGATTCTTCCAATTCAAGAACATGGTATATCTCTCCATCTCTTTGTATCATCTTTAATTTCTTTCATCAGTGTCTTATAATTTTCTGCATACAGGTCTTTTGTATCCATAGGTAGGTTTATTCCTAGATATTTTATTCTTTTTGTTGCAATGGTAAATGGGAGTATTTTCTTGATTTCACTTTCAGATTTTTCATCATTAGTGTGTAGGAATGCCAGAGATTTCTATGCATTAATTTTGTATCCTGCTACTTTACCAAATTCATTGATTAGCTCTAGTAGTTTTCTGGTGGCATCT
This sequence comes from Lagenorhynchus albirostris, assembly GCF_949774975.1. NCBI lineage: Eukaryota > Metazoa > Chordata > Mammalia > Artiodactyla > Delphinidae > Lagenorhynchus > Lagenorhynchus albirostris. Next base: position 13,222,127 of record NC_083110.1, read on the forward strand.
TTAGGATTCTCTATGTATAGTATCATCTCATCTGCAAACAGTGACAGCTTTACTTCTCCTTTTCCGATTTGGATTCCTTTTCTTCTCTGATTGCTGTGGCTAAAGCTTCTAAAACTATGTTGAATAAGAGTGGTGAGAGTGGGCAACCTTGTCTTGTTGCTGATCTTAGTGGAAATGCTTTCAGTTTTAAACATTGAGGATGATGTTGGCTGTGGGTTTGTCATATATGGCCTTTATTATGTTGAGGAAAGTTCTCTCTATGCCTACTTTCTGGAGGGCTTTTATCATAAATGGGTGTTGAATTTTGTCGAAAGCTTTCTCTGCATCTATTGAGATGACCATATGGTTTTTCTCCTTCAATTTGTTAATATGGTGTATCACACTGATTGATTTGCATATATTGAAGAATCCTTGCATTCCTGGAATAAACCCCACTTGATCATGGTGTATGATCCTTTTAATGTGCTGTTGGATTCCGTTTGCTAGTATTTTGTTGAGGATTTTTGCATCTATGTTCATCAGTGATATTGGCCTGTAGTTTTCTTTCTTTGTGACATCCTTGTCTGGTTTTGGTATCAGGGTGATGGTGGCCTCGTAGAATGAATTTGGGAGTGTTCCTCCCTCTGCTATATTTTGGAAGAGTTTGAGAAGGATAGGTGTTAGCTCTTCGCTCAATGTTTGATAGAATTCGCCAGTGAAGCCATCTGGTCCTGGGATTTTGTTTGTTGGAAGATTTTTAATCACAGTTTCAATTTCAGTGCTTGTGATTGGTCTGTTCATATTTTCTATTTCTTCCTGATTCAGTTTTGGCAGGTTTTGCATTTCTAAGAATTTGTCCATTTCTTCCAGATTGTCCATTTTATTGGCATAGAGTTGCTTGTAGTAATTGCTCATGATCTTTCGTTTTTCTGCAGTGTCAGTTGTTACTTCTCCCTTTTCATTTCTAATTGTATTGATTTGAGTCTTCTCCCTTTTTTTCTTGATGAGTCTGGCTAATGGTTTATCAATTTTGTTTATCTTCTCAAAGAACCAGCTTTTAGTTTTGTTGATCTTTGCTATCGTTTCCTTTATTTCTTTTTCATTTATTTCTGATCTGATCTTTATGATTTCTCTCCTTCTGCTAACGTTGGTTTTTTTTTTTTGTTCTTCTTTCTCTAATTGCTTTAGGTGCAAGGTTAGGTTGTTTATTTGAGATGTTTCCTGTTTCTTAAGGTAGGATTGTATTGCTATAAACTTCCTTCTTAGAACTGCTTTTGCTGCATCCCATAGGTTTTGGGTCATTGTGTCTCCATTGTCATTTGTTTCTAGGTATTTTTTGATTTCCTCTTTGATTTATTCAGTGATCACTTCGTTATTAAGTAGTGTATTGTTTAGCCTCCGTGTGTTTGTATTTTTTTACAGATCTTTTCCTGTAATTGATATCTAGTCTCATAGTGTTGTGGTCCGAAAAGATACTTGATACAATTTCTATTTTCTTAAATTTACCGAGGCTTGATTTGTGACCCAAGATATGATCTATCCTGGAGAATGTTCCATGAGCACTTGAGAAAGATGTATATTCTGTTGTTTTTGGATGGAATGTCCTATAAATATCAATTAAGTCCATCTTGTTTAATGTATCATTTAAAGTTTGTGTTTCCTTATTTATTTTCATTTTGGATCATCTGTCCATTGGTGAAAGTGGGGTGTTAAAGTCCCCTACTATGAATGTGTTCCTGTCAATTTCCCCTTTTATGGCTGTTAGTATTTGCCTTATGTATTGAGGTGCTCCTATGTTGGGTGCATAAATATTTACAATTGTTATATCTTCTTCTTGGATTGATCCCTTTATCATTATGTAGTGTCCTTCTTTGTCTCTTCTAATAGTCTTTATTTTAAAGTCTATTTTGTCTGATATGAGAATTGCTACTCCAGCTTTTTTTGGTTTCCATTTGCATGGAATATCCTTTTCCTTCCCCTCACTTTCAGTCTGTATGTGTCTCCAGGTCTGAAGTGGGTCTCTTGTACACAGCATATATATGGGTCTTGTTTTTGTATCATTCAGCCAGTCTGTGTCTTTTGATTTGAGCATTTAATCCATTTACATTTAAGGTAATTATCGATATGTATGTTCCCATTCCCATTTTCTTAATTGTTTTGGGTTTGTTATTGTAGGTCTTTTCCTTCTCTTGCGTTTCTTGCCTAGAGAAGATCCTTTAGCATTTGTTGTGAAGCTGGTTTGGTGGTGCTGAACTCTCTCAGCTTTTGCTTGTCTGTAAAGGTTTTAATTTCTCCATCAAATCTGAATGAGATCCTTGCTGGGTAGAGTAATCTTGGTTGTAGGTTTTTCTCCTTCATCACTTTAAATATGTCCTGCCAGTCCCTTCTGGCTTGCAGAATTCTGCTGAAAGATCAGCTATTAACATTATGGGGATTCCCTTATGTGTTATTTGTTGTTTTTCCCTTGCTGCTTTTAATATGTTTTCTTTGTATTTAATTTTTGACAGTTTAATTAATGTGTCTTGGCATGTTTCTCCTTGGATTTACCCTGTATGGGACTCTCTGTGCTTCCTGGACTTGATTAACTATTTCCTTTCCCATATTAGGGAAGTTTTCAACTATAATCTCTTCAAATATTTTTTCAGTCCCTTTCTTTTTCTCTTCTTCTTCTGGAACCCCTATAATTCAAATGTTGGTGCGTTTAATGTTGTCCCAGAAGTGTCTGAGACTGTCCTCAGTTCATTTTTTTTCTTTATTCTGCTCTGCAGTAGTTATTTCCACTATTTTATCTTCCAGGTTACTTATCCGTTCTTCTGCCTCAGTTATGCTATTGATCCCTTCTAGAGTACTTTTAATTTCATTTATTGTGTTGTTCATTGTTGCTTGTTTCATCTTTAGTTCTTCTAGGTCCTTGTTAAATGTTTCTTGCATTTTGTCTATTCTATTTCCAAGATTTTGGATCATCTTTACTATCATTATTCTGAATTCTTTTTCAGGTATTTCCTCTTCATTTGTTAGGTCTGGTGGGTTTTTATCTTGCTCCTTCATCTGCTTTGTGCTTTTCTGTCTTCTCATTTTGCTTATCTTACTGTGTTTGGGGTCTCCTTTTTTCAGGCTGCAGGTTCGTAGTTCTCGTTGTTTTTGGTGTCTCTCCCCAGTGGCTAAAGTTGGTTCAGTGGGTTGTGTAGGCTTCCTGGTGGAGGGGACTAGTGCCTGTGTTCTGGTGGATGGGGCTGGATCTTGTCTCTCTGGTGGGCAGGTCCACGTCTGGTGGTGTGTTTTGGGGTATCTGTGGACTTATTATGATTTTAGGCATCCTCTCTGCTAATGGGTGGGGTTGTGTTCCTGTCTTGCTAGTTGTTTGGCATAGGGTGTCCAGCACTGTAGCTTGCTGGTCATTGAGTGAAGCTGGGTGTTGGTGTTGAGATGGAGATCTCTGGGAGATTTTCGCCATTTGATATTACATGGAGCTGGGAGGTCTCTTGTGGACCAGTGTCCTGAAGTTGGCTCTCCCATCTCAGAGGCACAGCACTGACTCCTGGCTGCAGCGCCAAGAGCCTTTCATCCACAGGGCTCAGAAAAAAAGGGAGAAAAAGTAGAAAGAAAGAAAGAAAGAAAGAGGATAAAAGAAAATAAAATAAGATAAAATAAAGTTATTAAAAAATAATTATTAACAAAAAAATTTTTTTTTAAGTAAAGAAAAAGAAAACGGACGGATAGAACCCTAGGACAAATGGTGAAAGCAAAGCTATGCAGACAAAATCTCACACAGAAGCATAACCATACACACTCACAAAAAGAGGAAAAGGGGAAAAATTAATGAATCTTGCTCAATTTGGGATGATTCATTGTCTATTCAGGTATTCCACAGATGCAGGGTACATCAGGTTGATTGTGGAGATTTAATCCGCTGCTCCTGAGGCTGCTGGGAGAGATTTCCCTTTCTCTTCTTTGTTCGCACAGCTCCCAGGGGCTCAGCTTTGGGTTTGGCTCCGCCTCTGAGTGTAGGTCGCTGGAGGGCATCTGTTCTTCGCTCAGACAGGACAGGGTTAAAGGAGCCGCTGATTCAGAGGCTCTGGCTCACTCAGGCCGTGGGGAGGGAGGGGTACAGATGCGCGGCAAGCCTGCGGCAGCAGAGGCCAGCGTGACGTTGCACCAGCCTGAGGCGCGCCGTGCGTTCTCCCGGGGAAGTTGTCCCTGGATCCCGGGACCCTGGCAGTGGCTGGCTGCACAGGCTCCCCGGAAGGGGGGTGTGGATAGTGACCTGTGCTCGTACGCTGGCTTCTTGGTTGCGGCAGCAGCAGCCTTAGCGTCTCAGGCCCGTGTCCGGCGTCCGCGCTGTTAGCCGTGGCTCGCACCCGTCTCTGGAGCTCCTTTAAGTAGCGCTCTTAATCCCCTCTCCTCGAGCACCAGGAAACAAAGAGGGAAGAAGAAGTCTCTTGCGTCTTCGGCAGGTCCAGATTTTTTCCTGGACTCCCTCCCGGCTACCTGTGGTGCACTAACGTCTTCAGGCTGTGTTCACGCTGCCAGTCCTCTCCCTGCGCTCCCACCGAAGCCCGAGCCTCAGCTCCCAGCCCCGCCTGCCCCGGCGGGTGAGCAGACAAGCCTCTCGGGCTGGTGAGTGCTGGTCGGCACTGATCCTCTGTGAGGGAATCTCTCCGCTTTGCCCTCCGCACCCCTGCTGCTGTGCTCTCCTCCGCGACTCCGAAGCTTCCCCCCTCCGCCGCCCGCAATCTCCGCCCGCGAAGGGGCTTCCTAGTGTGTGGAAACCTTTCCTCCTTCACAGCTCCCTCCCACTGGTGCAGGTCCCGTCCCTGTTTTTTTGTCTCTGTTTATTCTTTTTTCTTTTGCCCTACACAGGTACGTGGGGGAGTTTCTTGCCTTTTGGGAGGTCTCAGGTCTTCTGCCAGTGTTCAGTAGGAGTTGTTCCACGTGTAGCTGTATTTCTGATGTATCTCAGAGCGGCTGCGCTACCGTGGGCCTGCTCGGTGGACACTGCAACTGCGCCGGCTCCTCCATCACCTTGTTTTGATTACTGTAGCTTTGTAGTATTGTCTGAAGTCTGGGAGAGTTATGCCTCCTGCTTTGTTTCTTTTCCTTTGGATTGCTTTGGCAATTCTGGATCATTTATGGTTCCATATAAATTTTTGGATTATTTTTTCTAGTTTTTTGGAAAATTTCATGGGTATTTTGATAAGGATCACATTAAATCTGTAGATTGCTTTGGTTAGTATGGGCATTTTAACAAGATTAATTCTTCCACTCCAAGAGCATGGGATATCTTTCCACTTCTTTGAATCTTCTTTAATTTCCTCTTTAATTAATAAAATGTGTTATAGTTCTCAAAATATAAGTCTTTCACCTCCTTGGTCAGGTTTATTCATAGGTATTTTATTTTTGGGGGGGTGCTATTTTATTTTTATTATTTATTTAAGAAGAATATTGTTATTTTAAAAATATTTATTTATTTGGCTGCGTCGGGTCTTAGTTGTGGCACGTGGGATCCTCACTGCTGTGTGCAGGATCTTCATTGCCACGTGCGGGATCTTTAGTTGCGGCGTGTGGGATATTTTAGTTGGGCATGTGAACTCTTAATTGTGGCATTTGGGATCTAGTTCCCTGACCAGGGATCGAACCTGGGCCACCTCTATTGGGAGTGTGGAGTCGTAGTCACTGGACCACCAGGGAAGTCCCTGGGATGCTATTTTAAAAGGTATCATTTCTTTACATTCCCTTTCTGATATTCATTGTTAGTGTAAAGAAATGCAATCGATTTTTGAATGTTAATCTCGTATCCTGCTACTTTGCTGAATTAACTTATTAGATCTAGTAGTTTTTGTGTGGAGTCCTTAGGGTTTTCTATATATAGTGTCACGTCATCTGCGTATAGTAACAATTTTATGTATTAGAGTTGGTAAGTTGCCTTTTTCAAGGAATTTGTCCATTTCATCTGTATTTTTCACAACTTTATTGAGATTATAATTAACATGCCATAAAATTCTCTCATTTAAAGCATGTAATTTTTTTAAACGTATATTCTCAAAGTTGTGCAACTATTACCACAGTCTAATTTTAGAACACTTCCATTACTCCAAAGAGAAAGTTCATGCCTATTTACAAGCACTCCCATTTCCATCCCCAGGCCTAGGTAACCACTAATTTACTTTCTGCCTCCAAAGATTTGCCTTTTCAAAATATTTCATATAAATGGAATTAAATAATGTGTGGTGTTTTATGTATGACTTCTTTCACTTAGTGTAATTTTTTTTTTCGCGGTACGCAGAACTCTTACTGTTGTGGCCTCGCCCGCTGCGGTGCACAGGCTCCAGATGCGCAGGCTCAGCAGCCATGGCTCACGGGCCCAGCCGCTCCGTGGCATGTGGGATCCTCCCGGACTGGGGCACGAACCCGTGTCCCCTGCATCGGCAGGCGGACTCTCAACCACTGCGCCACCAGGGAAGCCCCTAGTGTAATGTTTTTAAGGTTCGTCTATATTGTAGCATGTATCAGTACTTTGCTCGTTTTTTTTCCTTTTGTGGGGTTTTTTTTTTTTTTTGTGGGCCTTGTTTTTCCTTTTAAAAATGCATTTTTATTGTAAAGTATAACTTACGTACAGAAAAGTGCACATATTTTAAGCACAATAAAAAAAGTTTAAGTGAACACTTCTATGAAACCACTATACACATCAAGAAATAAGTTATTACAAGATATTGAATATAGTTCCTTGGTTCCTTGTGCTATACAGTTGGTCCCTGTTGTTTATTTTATATATGGTAATCCCAAATTTCTAATTTATCAACAGTGTATTTTTTTTTTTTTTTTTTGCGGTACGCGGGCCTCTCACTGTTGTGGCCTCTCCCATTGCGGAGCACAGGCTCCGAACGCGCAGGCTCAGCAGCCATGGCTCACGGGCCCAGCCGCTCCACGGCATGTGGGATCTTCCCAGACCGGGACATGAACCCGTGTACCCTGCATTGGCAGGCGGACTCTCAACCACTGCGCCACCAGGGAAGCCCAGTGTATTTTTTTTTGACTGCTGTCTTCTATTTTTTTAATAAATTTATTTATTTATTTTTGGCTGCATTGGGTCTTCATTGCTGTGTGCAGGCTTTCTCTAGTTGTGGCGAGAGGGGGCTACTCTTCATCGTGGTGCACGGGCTTCTCATTGTGGTGGCTTCTCTTGTGGCAGAGCATGGACTCTAGGTGCGCAGGCTTCAGTAATTGTGGCAGGCAGGCTCAGTAGTTGTGGCTCGCGGGCTCTGGAGTGCAGGCTCAGTAGTTGTGGTGCACAGGCTTAATTGCTCCATAGCATGTGGGATCTTCCTGGACCAGGGCTCGAACCTGTGTCCCCTGCATTGGCAGCTGGATTCTTAACCACTGCACCACCAGGGAAGTCCCAACAGTGTATTTTTTAAAAGATTTTATTTTTTAGAGAAGTTTTAGGTTCACAACGTAACGGAGAGGAAGATCGTGTTTTCCCATATACCTCTCATCCCCATACATACCTAGCCTCCCCCCATTATCAACATTACTCACCAGAATGGTACATTGTTACCAAGGATAGACCTACATTGACGCATAATCACCCATAGCCCATAGTTTACCTTATAGGTTCACTTTTGGTGCTGTACATTCTGTGGGATTGTACAAATGTATACTGACATATATCTATCATTATAATATCATACAGAGAATTTTCACTGCCCTAAAAATCTACTTTTTCCTTGTTACTGCTGAATGGTGTTTATTGTATAGATATATGCTACGTTTTGTTTATCCATTCACCAGTTGATAGGCATTTGGATTGTTTTCACTTTTTGGCTATTATGAATAACGCTGCTGTGAGCAAATTTAAGTACAAGTCTTTGTATGGAACATTCATGTCTCTTGTGTTGATACCTAGGAATGGAATTGCTGAGTCATATAGAAACTCTACGTTTAACGTTTTGTGAATCTGTTTTCAAAAGTGGCTTGTACCATTTTACATTGCTGCTAGCAATATATGATGGCTCTAATTTCTCAAGAATTTTGCCCACACTTGTTATTTTGTTATTATTTTTTAAATTTTAACCATCCTAGCATTTGTGAAGTGGTATCCCATTGCAGTTTTGATTTGTGTCTCCTTAATCACTAATGATGTTGAGCATCTTTTTGTGTTTATTAACTATTTGTATGTTCTTCTTTGGAGAAATGTCTGTTGAAATCTGTTCCCTATTTTCTTTTTCTAATTTCTCAAAGTGAATTTATTAGATCTCTTGGTTGCATATGACAGAAACCACCTCTCCCTATCTTAAATAAAAGAACAGAATTTATTTTGAGGATGGTGTGGGGGAGAGATATTCATCGTATCCAAGGGCAGCAATACAGTGAAGCACAGCAAAGACTGGACACAAACACTGGATACTGTAGAACACCCAGGAAATCCCCTATACTCTGTTAATATCTCCTTCTCAGTGGCTTCATTCTTACTGCTCATCAAGTTCTGGTCTTCCATTTTCAGGCCACATAGCAGGACACAGTTATTGCTGATTATTCTTAGGTTCCCTCTCTTCATTTTAAAAAAGCAATCAGATATTTCTTAGTCATATTCTAATTTCCTATGGAAAACATTCTGCTTGTCACAACTTGGGTTATATACCCACCTCGAGACCAAATATTGTGGCCAAAGGAGTGGTAACCCATATGATAACCATGTAGATCCAGGACAGATATTGGCAACTATGGCCCTCCAGCACACAGACCATTGAGCAAAGAATGTTTTTTGCATTTGTAAAGAACTGAAAAAAAAAAATAGCAAAAAAAGAAGAATATGTGATAGGGACGTATATGGCCAGAAAAGTAAAATATTTATTCTCTGACCCTTTACAGAAGAAGGTTGCTTATCCCGATCTAGGGGGAGGGGGAGCAGTTCCTGCAAAAGAAGGGTGAGATGAACTGGTGTGGCATTGTAAAAGAAATCTGCAGATCACCAACTCTACAGGATATTAACCAATGACCCCATACTCAATATGCTTGGGGAGCTGGATGGAAAATGTAAAAGGACTTCTGTATTGAAGGATATCTCAAGTATTTGATGTGCTAGAAAACAGTGGGAATCTTCAAGAATCTTTAAGAGGAAGATATAGTACGTTCTGTTTCTCAAACTTATTTGACCACAGAACTGTATTTCCTCCCACCTCCAAGGAAGTACCATTTCGTGGAACACACTTTGGGAAGACTGTTATATGTGAGCTCTCACATATAACTAATATGGGCTTTATTTCCAGTCTTCCTTGAAATTGAATTCAGCAATGACTATGTGCCAGGCTTGTGGTGCTATGTGTAATAGAGGCCCACAGTGAATAAAACAAATCTCTGTCTTCAGGGAGTTTTAAATCTGGTGAGGGAGACCAATTTAAAAAAACAACAACAAGCTGTTATAAGGGTATGACCAATGATGTGAAGGGTAACATATCGAATCAAGAAACACAGAGAAGGAACACCTTGTCAGCTTTGTGGGGTAGGAGTGGAAACATCAAGGAAGGCTTTCATGAAGACATGATGCCTGAACCTTAAAGGTCAACCAGTAGAAGTTAGCCAGGTGAAAAGCGAGAACAAAAGATGAACTTTTGCATAGAAGCACATAGAGGAGTGGCATTGTGGATCATTCTGAGTGTAACTGAAGTAGGACTCAGTGATTGGATACAGGAGATGAGAGAGGAGAAGGGACAGAAGATAACTCTCGAGATTATGAGTTGGACAATTTGATGGGGCCCCATAATCAATTTGGGATCTCTACGTTTCTTTGTCCCACAGGATATCCTACTGGAGGTGTCCTGCAAGGTTGGACATACGAGGCTCAAAAGAGTGATCTGGGCTGGAGATACAGATGAAAGGAGTCATTATCATACAGAAGGTAGTTGAAACTGTTTGCCTACTTTTAATTTCGATTATTTGTCTTCTTAATATTGAGTTATAAGATTTCTTTATGTTTTCTGGATACAAGCCCCTTATCAGATATAGTTTTGCAAATATTTTCTCCCAGTCTGTGAATTCTATTTCATTTTCTTTAATGGTGTTGTTTGAAGCCCCAAACCAGATTTCCGTGGTTTCTATGAGTCTGGCTAATGCTATTTCTATTATCTACTGTATGATTCTGTGTAATTTTGAAAGTTAAGGAGGTTAAGTTCCTTTAAGTTCCTTTGCCCATGGCAAAATGCTTGCTACTGGCTCCTGGATTCCTGGTAAGGGCTCTTAGTTTTGCTCCTCTGCTCTATGTTTTGTGGACAGAACCGGTGGGAAGTAATTTTATATTAGGAAGAGTTTTATAGTCCATCTTAGCTTTTTGTTGGAATAGGAACAACTTTAAAGTCATAGCTGTTTATATGCAGATTATGCCCGGATTTATACATCCAGTATTTACTGTTCATCAAAATCAGCTGGGGATTCTCACAAGCCCTAATGTCAAGGCTGCAGCCAAAACCAATTTAATCAGAACAACGGGGAAGGAGAGGGGGTAACCCAGGCATCAGTGGCTTTGAAAGCTATCCAGATGAGTTCAGTATTTAGTTAAAGTTGAGAACCGTGGTGGTTAGAGTCTCCTGCTGGACTTCACTTCATTTATTCATGAATTCAATAAATATTACTTGAAAGCTGGCTGTGTTCTAGGCACACTGGCAGTCAGGGGCTGGATATTTAGTGATCAGTAAGAAAAATAAGTTCTGTTCAAAATCTAGCTGAGAAAGGCAGATGCTAAACAAAACATTAAATAAGTATTTATTTAATTGCAGTTGTGAGCTCAGTGCCTAGTAGATATCTCCATGCAGATTTCCTCAAGTTCATTGTTTCAGAAACTGAACTCTTAATCACTCCCACCAAATCATTTCATCCTTCCATAATTGCTAAGTTGGTTAATGGCCATTTCAGTCATCTAAGCCTTGTTGTTTGCCTTACTCCTTTATGTTTCTCATCTAATCAGTAACTAGGCATCCTGTTTCTGCCCACACATCATGTCCTGTCACTGCTCTTTCCTCTCAGTCCCCATTGTTGTCTCAGGGCAGGTCCTCGTCATCTCTTGCCTAGATTACTGCAGTTATCTATGACTGGTAACTCTCGTTCTGGACTGGTTCCCTTCTAATCCAGTCTCCATAATACTGTCGGAATGATTGTTCAAGAGTGCAAGTATTTAATGATCCCTCAAGACTCATTAGATAAAAATCCAAGCTCTTTACGTGGCCCTCCAGGATCTGCCAATTTTTCTAGTTTTATGTCCCAACGTGAAACTCACTCTCCTCCAATGGGAAGTATTTTGATTATCTGTTGCTACATGACAAATCATCTCAAAACTTAGTGGCATAAAACAACAACCATTTATGACCTAAGAACCCCAGAACATCATTTCTGTTGCATTTTATTGATTAGACAAGTCACGAAGGCCAGTCCATGGGAGAGGCATTAGACCCCACCTCTCACTAGGATGAGTAGGAAAGAATGTGTGTGTGTCTCTAATTTACCGCACCAAGTAGACCACATCTGTTGAACCATAGGTCTAGTTTCTTTCTAGTATTGATACTATCCCATTTGCATCTTCTGCACATCCTTGGCTTGGCGGCTTCAGGCTCTGCTAGACTTAACTCCGGTGTCACAAAGCCTAGCTTGAGTAGGAGGGCAACTGCATGCTGTTTTTTTCTGTGACTTAGCATTTACTGAATGCCCTAAAAAAGAATAACCCAAGCTCTGGCTGATGGGCTAGGAACCATCCAAGCAGAGTTGATCATTCTCTCTTTTGTGCTGTGACTGTATATTGTATTTATGCCTACATTATGTTTTTGCAGTTATTTGTGCATATGATTGCTCCGTGACTAAATTGATCTCATATCCTCTGATTTCATCTAAATTCTCTCAGTTGCAGGTGGCTAAAATCAGTGTAAGAGAAAACGAAAAGTGTGCGTGGGAGGAGGGCAAGATTTATTGCCTCAAGATCATGTGATTTAAAAAAAATTTTTTTTAATTATTTATTTATTTTGGCTGCACCGGGTCTTAGTTGCGGCACGTGGGATCTTTAGTTGCAGCATGCATGCTGGCTCTAGTTCCCTGACGAGACATCAAACCTGGACCCTCTGCACTGGGAGTGCAGAGTCTTACCCACTGGACCACCAGGGAAATCCCAAGATCATGTAATTTTAAAAGAGCAGGGGCAGTATTGATGTTTAGCATGACCGGCAGCAAACAATGCCCAGTGGTCTCCCTCTTACCCTCCTTCCACTCCCTCTCTCTCCTCCTCTGCTTTCCTCCCTCCCTTTGCTTCAGTCTTTGTGCTGCCTTCCTTCACTCCCACTGCAGACATTGTTTCTCCACAAGATGGATAATTTGGCCATCATGGTACTAGGCTTCCAGAAAGATGTCCCCAGAGGCAAATGGCAGTCTTTCCTATTCGTCCCAGATAAAAATTCCTGAGAGGATGGCCTCTGACTGAGGCCAGGGGCATGGAGCCCTGTGGTTGGCCAACCCTGCAGTTCTGGGGAAGGGTTTGTCTGTTATCAGAAAGGTGGTGGGGAATTGTCCCAGGTCAAAAACCATAGGATACACTGTATTTGTCTGTTTCCCCATACCTCTCCTGAGTTACTGGCACATAACAGGAACTTCCTAAATGTTTATTGAAGGAAATGAATGAATGATGAATCTTTGCCATGCAATGTCTCCCTCTCCACGCAGAAGTCCTGACCCTATGACGCTCAAACATTTCTCACTGACTACAGAAGTCAGGGATTTTGCCGTTTGACTACTTCATGGCCACTCTTTGTGAGTCTACCTTAAAGGTACTGACACATGAAAACATGATTCAAATGCTAAATCCCTACGCTTTTTGGTTTCATCTGCAGTCTGGGTTAGGCCAAGAAAGGTTTAGTAAGTATGGGTGTCCTCGTGAAAGATCTTTCAGGAAGTCAGAGAGCTTCAAGGTGAGTTAGTGCTGAAATGCAGATTCGAGTCTCAGCAGCTCATCACTACCGGCAGCCTGGGCTTGCCTTGAAAGCTCTGTTAGTTTTTATGGACTTTAACCCTTAACGCAGGCAGTGGTTAATCCACAATTCCTCCCAAAGGCTGGTCAGTGAGCAAAAAGCTTTGTGAAGAATTTTCCTGAGATCTTTCATTCACATTCAGTGTGTTCAGAGAGATGAGAGAATTTCAAAGACCCTCCATCATTTCATTCTCACCAGTGGTTATTTCTTTTGTCATCGGTAAGAAGAAACAGTCAGAATCTTATGGAGAAAGAGAAAGAAAGGCTAAATGATTTTTGCAGCTCTCACACCTTCCCAGAGTAATTCTAAGCCCATCAGCCAGGGCTTAGTTCGTTCCCTTTTAAGATTTGTTCAGTCATAGAAAAAACATGTAATACTCTCCTATTCAAAGAAACACTGTACCACTGTCAGTGCCACTGGGTTGTCACCCCAAGGGATCATTCAGGACACTAGATAGTGATAAATAAACCAAGTTCCTGAATTTAGTGGCCTTTTTTTTCTGATGGAGGACACAATCAAACTTAAAAACAAATACTTGGAAACAAATAGTTTCAGTTTATGGTAAATGGTATAAATGTTTCTTACAATGTGTTAAATGTGACAGGATTTAGGATAGATTTTAGGGATGCTGGCTAAAGAAGCCTCTCTGCAGAGGTGAAATTTGAGCAGAAACCTGAATGAGAAGAAGGAGTTGATTATGTAAGGATCCATGGAAGAAGGATCAGCAAATGCCAGAGAGAGTGAACCTGATGTATTTGAGGCACTCACTGGATTTGACTTGTGGCTGGAGTGTATTGAACTAGGGAGAGAAGGCAGGCAGGGCCCAGGCCATGAGGGACCTTGTGGGCCAGGCAGGGAATTTGTATTTTATTTAATTGCAGTGGAAGATTTCAAGCAGATAAATTGTGTGATTCGACTAGTGTTATTTATCTGTGCTGTCCAGTATGGTAGCCCCTAGTGTCATATGGCTCCTCAAGTTTAAATTAATTAAAATTAACTAAAATTTAATTCCTCAGTTGCACCAGACAAATTTCAAATAGCTACATGTGGGTAATGGCAACCATATTGGACAGTGTACATATGCAATGTTTCCAGGACTGCAGAAAGTTCTGTTGGACAGTATTACTATAGACAGTGGAGGCAGAGAGACCAGTTCTAGTTCAAGTGAGAGACAAGGGGCTGTCACAGTAGAGATGGTGAGAACTGTTTGCACTTAGGGTAGAGTTTGAAGGCAAGGGCAAACAGGACTTGCTGATGAATTGTTCATGAGGGAATGAAGGAAAGAGATGCATTAGTTATGTTTGCAGTTCTACTTCGGGGAGGTAGAAGGATTAGAAGTGTTTACACGCAGAAGAAATAGATCTCTGTTGGCTCAATGGGATAGAACTCATCCTTTACCTGTAAAAGGGCAAGAAACTTTAAAAATAACTGAGATACATTCATGACCAAAAAAATGCCTGCAGGAGTTGGTGGGGAACTGGTAGATTTGGGAACTTGTAAATACCTATGATTGACAGGTCAGTGGAGGTCTATCACTAAAAGGTGGTGGGAATCATTCTGAGAAAATTTTGGTCACTGCTGAATCAGGCACATGGATACCCCACCAGTCTCATTTCTGATGTCACAGAGAAGGTCATCTTTTTCAAGTCTCCTCCAAGGAAACTATTTTCTTTGTCATTAAAAAAAATTACTTTTTCTCAAGTTGACATGTTCAGCTTGAATCTGCAGGTACTGAAGGTTATCAACAGGAAAGACTTGGGCACTGGGAGGCTGATTGTGCACTTTGGTGGGAAGTTGGTAATTTGAAAACTTCATTTGGAGCAAATATTCCACTGTTGTCCCTTGCTCCTGTTCATGAACGGATTTACTTGGGGAAAATAGTTGTGCATTGGAGAACGATTCACAAGGTCAAATCTTAAATGCTCAGTTGACTCCTCAGGGACTCTTGTGATATTGGACAAACCAGTTACCATCTCTGGGCCTTCATTTCCTCATCTGTGAAATGAGATTAGAAATCCCTGCTCTGGCTGCCTTATATAAATATTTTGAGCTTTAAACTAGATGAAGATAATAATGATAACACCACTTGCCATTTATTAAGTACTTATTAGGTGCCTGGCACTGTGCTAAGTAGTATGATGAAGCTAAGACAGATGCTGGGCTACACTTAGTGACTTAAAACAACAACCATTTTATTTACTCACCATTCTGTGAGTTGGCAATTTGGGCTCATCTCATCTGGATGGCTTTTCTGCTTTTCTTGCCTGTGGTCATGCATGTGGCTGCAAATTATCTGGCTGCTCTAATGGCCTAAGTTGTCCCCTTTCGTATGTCTGGCACTTGGTGGTAGCTGTTAGCTGGTCAGTGTAAGGGGTCCTCAACTGGGACAGCTTGTGTCTTCTCCATTGACCTTTCATCCTCTAGTAGACTAGCCCGGGCTTCTTCACATGGGATTTTCAGGGAAGAATTCCAAGTGGTGAGAGCAGAAGCCACAAGGCTGGTTAAGTTCTAGGCTTAGAAGTCCCAACATCACTTCTACCATATTCTATTGGTCAAAGCAAGTCATAGGTACAACCCAGATCCAAGGTCAGGGAAATAAACTTTACCTTTTTATGGGAAGAGTGGAAAAATCACATTGCAGATGGGCAGGCGCACAAGGATAGGTTTTCATGGTCATTGTGTGAGCACTTTTTGTGCTTATCAGTGTATAATCTCACCTAATCTGCACAGAAACCTTGTTATCCTCATTGGACAGGAGAGGAAACTGAGGCACAATGAAGTAGAATAACTTGCTCAAAGTCATATAGTCAGTAAGTGTCTAAGCTGGGATATGAGCTCAGGCAGCCTGTGTTCTAGAGGCCATGCTCTTTCCTTATGGTCTTCAAAGTGGAAATCACATTATGATAGAGGTTAATTGCATTTGCTATGTCCAGTTCTTTCCTTGTGAGGCACTTCCCACCCCTTGCAGTTTAGTTGGGGCCATGTAACTGGTTGTGGGCCGATGGAGGTGTTTAACAGCAGGTGTAAATTCCTCATTCTCTTTCATCCCCTACCTCTGTGACCCTAGAAACGGAGGGTTGAAATGGTGGAACTCTAAGATAGAAGTAGACTTGATTGCTGAGTTACCATTCAAAAGGAAGCTTCCCTGTAGAGCTGCCAGATCTCCAGCAGAAAAGAAATATAAGAGCATGTGTTAAACCACTGAGATTTGGGGATTTGTTATTGTAGTGAAGCCAGTTCTCTCCTGATTAATACACTGTATTTTTCTACTTACAAAGTGAATTAATACACTGATTAATACACTGTATTTTTCTACCTACAAAGTGAATTCATAATCTTATAAAGTTTTTAATTAAACTTTAATTAGAAAGAATAAAGAAAAATTTTAAAATCACTCCAAATCCTACAATCCAGGGTCAACAATTCTAAGTCTTTTGGTGAATATCATGCCAGATAATTCTCTGTGTTTAAAAATGCACACATAGTTCGTGTAAATAGGTTCACACTCTGCAGATTTGCTGGTAGCGTCCTTTTGTCATCAAACAATATAGTTTCAAAATCATTCTAGGGCAAGTAAATAGAGAGCTATGTAGGAAGCGCTTTGACATATATAATATATAAAAGGAAAGTTTCTGAGAACATACAGTAGAGGTGTTAAGAATATGGGTTCTGCATCTGAGTACTTGAATTCAAATCCTCACCCCATCACCGACTTTGAGAAAGTTACTTAATCTTTTTATGCCTCTATTTCTTCAACTGTAAAAGGGGGATAATGATAGTACTTACTTCACAGTAAGGATTAAATAAAATAAGGTTTAAAACACTTTGGAGGGCAGACAGCAGAAGCAAGAAGAACTACAATTCTGCAGCCTGTGGAAGCAAAACCACATTCACAGAAAGATAGACAAAATGAAAAGTCAGAGGACTTTGTACCAAATGAAGGAACAAGATAAAACCCCAGAAAAACAACTACATGAAGTGGAGATACGCAACCTTCCAGAAAAAGAATTCAGAATAATGTTAGTGAAGATGATCCAGGACCTTGGAAAAAGCATGGAGGCAAAGATCGAGAAGATACAAGAAATGTTTAACAAAGACCTAGAAGAATTAAAGAACAAACAAACAGAGATGAACAATACAATAACTGAAATGAAAAATACAGTAGAAAGAATCAATAGCAGAATAACTGAGGCAGAAGAACAGATAAGTGACGTGGAAGACAGAATGGTGGAATTCACTGCCGCGAAACAGAATAAAGAAAAAGAATGAAAAGAAATGAAGACAGCCTAAGAGACCTCTGGGACAACATTAAAAGCAACAACATTCACATTATAGGGGTCCAAGAAGGAGGAGAGAGAGAAACGACCCGAGAAAATATTTGAAGAGATTATAGTCGAAAACTTCCCTAACATGGGAAAGGAAATAGCCATCCAATTCCAGGAAGCGCAGAGAGTCCCAGGTAGGATAAACCGAAGGAGAAACATGCCGAGACACATAGTAATCAAATTGACAAAAATTAACGACAAAGAAAAATTATTGAAAGCAACAAGGGATAAACGACAAATAACATACAAGGGAACTCCCATAAGGTTAACAGCTGATTTCTCAGCAGAAACTCTACGAGCTAGAAGGGAGTGGCAGGATATACTTAAAGTGATGAAAGGGAAGAAACTACAACCAAGATTACTCTACCCGGCAAGGATCTCATTCAGATTCGACGGAGAAATCAAAAGCGTTACAGACAAGCAAAAATTAAGAGAATTCAGCACCACCAAACCAGCTCTACAACAAATGCTAAAGGCACTTCTCTAAGTGTGAAACACAAGAGAAGAAAAGGACATACAAAAACAAATCCGTAAGAATTAAGAAAATGGTAAAAGGAACATACATATCAATAATTACCTTAAATGTAAATGGATTAAATGCTCCAACCAAAAGACACAGGCTCGCTGAATGGATACAAAAACAAGACCCACATATATGCTGTCTACAAGAGACCCACTTCAGACCTAGGGACACACACAGACTGAAAGGGAGGGGATGGAAAAAGATACTCCATGCAAATGGAAATCAAAAGAAAGCTGGAGTAGCAATACTCATATCAGATAAAATAGACTTTAAAATAAAGAATGTTACAAGAGACAAGGAAGGACACTACATAATGATCAAGGGATCAATCCAAGAAGAAGATATAACAGTTATAAATATATATGCACCCAACATAGGAGCACCTCAGTGCATAAGGCAACTGGTAACAGCTATAAAAGAGGAAATTGACGGTAACACAATAATAGTGGGAGACTTTAACACCTCACTTACACCAATGGACAGGTTATCCAGACAGAAAATTAATAAGAAAACACAAGCTTTAAATGACATAATAGACCAGATAAATTTTCTTTTGAATTTTCTTTTATTTATTGTTTTTATAGCAGGCTCTTATTAGTTTTCCATTTTATACATATTAGTGTATGTAGGTCAATCCCAGTCTCCCAATTCATCACACCACCACCACGCCTGCCACTTTCCCCCCTTGGTGTCCATATGTTTGTTCTCTACATCTGTGTCTCTATTTCTGCCCTGCAAACCCGTTCATAGACCAGATAGATTTAATTGATATTTATAGGACATTCCATCCAAAAACAGCAGATTACACTTTCTTCTCAAGTGCACATAGAACATTCTCCAGGATACATCATATCTTGGGTCACAAATCAAGCCTCGGTAAATTTAAGGAAATTGAAATCATATCAAGCATTTTTTCCGACCACAACGCTACAGAGATTAGAAATCAATTACAGGGAAAAAAACGTAAAAAACGCAAACACATGGAGGCTAAACAATACAGTTCTAAATAACCAAGAGATCACTGAAGAAATCAAAGAGGAAATCAAAAAATACTAGAGACAAATTACAATGAAAACACGATGACCCAAAACCTATGGGATGCAGCAAAAGCAGTCCTAAGAGGGAAGTTTATAGCAATAAAAGGCTACCTCAAGAAACAAGAAGAATCTTAAACAATCTAACATTACACCTAAAGGAACTAGAGAAAGAAGAACAAACAAAAAGCAAAGTTAGTAGAAGGAAAGAAATCATAAAGATCAGAGCAGAAATAAATGAAATAGAAACAAAGAAAACGATAAAAAAGATCAGTAAAACTAACAGCTGGTTCTTTGAGCTTTTGCTAAAAGCTTGATAAGCTTTTGATAAAAGCTTATCAATAAAAATTGATAAAACTGTAACCAGGGCTTCCCTGGTGGCACAGTGGTTGAGAGTCCGCCTGCCGATGCAGGGGACACGGGTTCGTGCCCCGGTCTGGGAAGATCCCACATGCTGCGGAGCGGCTGGGCCCGTGAGCCATGGCCACTGAGCCTGCACGTCCAGAGCCTGAGCTCCACAGCAGGAGAGGCCGCAGTAGTGAGAGGCCTGTGTACCGCAAAAAAAAAAAAAAAAAAAAAAAAACTTTAACCAGACTCATCAAGAAAAAGAGGGATAGGACTCAAATCAATAAAACTAGAAATGAAAAAGGAGAAGTTACAACAGACACTGCAGAAATACAAAGCATCCTAACAGACTACTACAAGCAACTCTTTGCCAATAAAATGGACAACCTGGAAGAAATGGACAAATTCTTAGAAAGGTATAACCTTCCAAGAGTGAACCAGGAAGAAATAGAAAATATGAACAGACTGATCACAAGTAATGAAATTGAAACTGTGATTAAAAATGTTCCAACAAAGAAAAGTCCAGGACCAGATGGCTTCACAGGTGAATTCTATCAAACATTTAGAGAAGAGCTAACACCCATCCTTCTCAAACTCTTCCAAAGAATTGCAGAGGAAGGAACACTCCCAATCTCATTCTATGAGGCCACCATCACCCTGATACCAAAACCAGACAAAGATACTACAAAAAAAAAGAAAATTACAGACCAATATCACTGATGCATATTGATGCAAAAATCCTCAACAAAATACTAGCAAACAGAATCCAACAACACATTAAAAGGATCATCCACCATGATCAAGTGGGGTTTATCCCAGGGATGCAGGGATTCTTCAATATACGCAAATCAATCAAGGTGATACACCATATTAACAAATTGAAGAATAAAAACCATATGATCATCTCCATAGATGCAGAAAAAGCTTTTGACAAAATTCAACACCCATTTATGAAAAAAACTCTCCAGAAAGTGGGCATAGAGGGAACCTACCTCAACATAATAAAGGCCACATATGACAAACCCACAGCAAACATCATTCTCAATGGTGAGAAAGTGAAAGCATTTCCTCTAAAATCAGGAACAAGACAAGGATGTCCACTCTCACCACTATTATTCAGCATAGTTTTGGAAGTCGTAGCCATGGCAGTCAGAAAAGAAAAAGAAATAAAAGGAATCCAAGTTGGAAAAGCAGAAGTAAAACTGTCACTGTTTGCAATTGACATCATACTATACATAGAGAATCCTAAAGGTGCCACCAGAAAACTACTAGAGCTAATCAATGAATTTGGTAAAGTTGCAGGATACAAAATTAATGCACAGAAATCTCTTGCGTTCCTGTACACTAACAACAAAAGCTCAGAAAGAGAAATTAAGGAAACAATCCCATTCACCATTGCAACAAAAAGAATAAAATACCTAATAAACCTACCTAAGGAGGTAAAAGACCTGTACTCAGAAAACTATAAGATTCTGATGAAAGAAATTAAAGATGACACAAACAGATGGAGAGATATACCATGTTCTTGGATTGGAAGAATCAATTTTGTGAAAATGACTGTACTACAGAAAGCAATGTACAGATTCAATGCAATGCCTATCAAATTACCAGTGGCATTTTTTATACAACTAGAACAAAAAATTTTAAAATTTGTATAGAGACACAAAAGACCCCAAATATCCAAAGCAGGCTTGAGGGAAAAAAAACGGAGCTGGAGGAATCAGACTCCCTGATTTCAAACTATACTACAAAGTTACAGTCATCAAGACAATATGGTACTGGCACAAAAACAGAAATACAGATCAATGGAACAGGATAGAAAGTCCAGAGATAAACCCACGCATCTATGGTCAACTAATCTATGACAAAGGAGGCAAGGACATACAATGCAGAAAAGACAATTTCTTCAATAAGTGGTGCTGGGAAGACTGGGCAGATACATGTAAAAGAATGAAATTAGAGCACTCCCTAACACCATGCACAAAAATAAACTCAAAATGGGTTAGAGACCCAAATGTAATACCAGACACTATAAAACTCTTAGAGGAAAATACAGGAAGAACACTCTTTGGCATAAATAACAGCAAGATCTTTTTTGATCCACCTCCTAGAGTAATGGAAATAAAAACAAAAATAAACAAATGGGACCTAATGAAACTTAAAAGCTTTTGCAAAGCAAAGGAAACTACAAACAAGACGAAAAGACAACCCTCAGAATGGGAGAAAATATTTGCAAATGAATCAACAAAGGATTAATCTCCAAAATATATAAACAGCTCATGCAGCTCAATATTAAAAAAAACAAATAACCCAATCAAAAAATGGGCAGAAGACCTAAATAGATATTTCTCCAAAGAAGACATACAGATGGCCAAGAAGCACATGAAAAGCTGCTCAACATCACTAATTATTGGAGAAATGCAAATCAAAACTACAATGAAGGATCACCTCACACCAGTTAGAATGGGCATCATCAGAAAATCTACAAACAGCAAATGCTGGAGAAGGTGTGGAGAAAAGGGAACCCTCTTGCACTGTTGGTGGGAATGTAAATTGATACAGCCACTATGGAGAACAGTATGGAGGTTCCTTAAAAAACTAAAAATAGAATTACCATATGACCCAGCAATCCCACTACTGGGCATATACCCAGAGAAAACCATAATTCAAAAAGACACATGCGGCCTCCCTGGCGCAGTGGTTAAGAATCTGCCTGCCAATGCAGGGGACACAGGTTCGAGCCCTGGTCCAGGAAGATCCTACATGCTGAGAAGCAACTAAGCCCGTGCGCCAGAACTACCGAAGCCTGCATGCCTAGAGCCCATGCTCTGCAACAAGAGAAGCCACCGCAATGAGAAGCCTGCTCACCGCAATGAAGAGTGGCCCCCACTTGCTGAAAGCCCTCGTGCAGCAACGAACACCCAATGTGGCCAAAAAATAAACAAATAAATCAGTAAAAAAAAAAAAAACAAATTAGAGGGAGTTCCCTGGTCGCGCAGTGGTTAAGAATCCACCTGCCAATGCAGGTGACATGGGTTTGAGCCCTGGTCCAGGGAGATCCCCCATGCTGCAGAGCAACTAAACCCGTGTGCCACAACTGCTGAGCCTGTGCTCTAGAGCCCACGAGCCACAACTACTGAGCACACGTGCCAGCACTACTGAAGCCTCCATGCCTAGAGCCCATGCTCTGCAACGAGAGAAGGCACCGCAGTGAGAAGCCTGCGCACCTCAAAAAAGAGTAGCCCCGCTCACTGCAACCAGAGAAGGCCCACACGCAGCAATGAAGACCCAATGTAGCCAAAAATAAATTTAAAAAAAAACAAACACATGTGTCCCAGTGTTCATTGCAGCACTATTTACAATAGCCAGGTCATGGAAGCAACCTAATTGCCATTGACAGACACATGGATAAAGAAGTTGTGGTACATATGTACAATGGAATATTACTCAGCCATAAAAAGGAACGAAATTGGGTCATTTGTTGAGATGTGGATGGACCTAGAGACTGTCATACAGAGTGAAGTAAGTCAGAAAGAGAAAAACAAATATCGTATATTAATGCACATATGTGGAACCTAGAAAAATGGTATAGATGAACCGTTTTGCAGGGCAGAAATAGAGACACAGATGTAGAGAACAGACGTATGGACACCAAGAGGGAAGTCGTGGGGTGGGTGGTGGTGGTGGTGTGATGAATTGGGAGATTTTGATTGACATGTATACACTAATATGTATAAAATAGATAATAAGAACCTGCTGTATAAAAATAAAATAAAATTCAAAAGAATAAAACACTTTGCACAGTACCAGGCATGTAGTAACACTCAAATGTTAGCTACAATACCAAGGTAGCAAATATATACATTCTACCAGATGTGCAAAGAAAATGGAGCTGCTTTCCATCCTATAAGTGATCTCTTAAAACCCCTTGCTAAACAGCAGAGGCCTGCTCTTGGGGGTGGCGGGGGGAGAAACCATGTTACCTTCTGGTTTTAAAACACTACTAAGGAAATATTGTCAGTTGAAAGTCTATCTTCATAATGGGGCAGTTGGCCCCTGCCCTTATCTTTTTCCCCAAAGATGGTGTAAAGAAAACCTCAGTTTTCCTCCTATGTAGTATCTCTTTTATTCTCATGACACTTTTTTTTTTAATATTTATTTACTTATTTGGTTGCATTGGGTCGTAGTTGAGGCAGGTGGACTCTTTAGTTTCTTCTTAGTTGTGACACGTGAACTCTTAGTTGTGGCATGCATGTGGGATCTAGTTCCCGGACCAGGGACCAAACTCAGGCCCCTGCATTGGGAGCGCAGAGTCTTACCACTGCGCCACAGGGAAGTCCCTACTCTCACGACACTTCTGACAACAGATGTGTGTGGATTTTCCCCCACCAAGCAATCGTCTGCAACATCATATGGGTGTCCTACAATTCTATCATCATCTACCTGGAGATAGCATCAGATCCTACAGGTTAAGGGCTCAGCCCCACAAGACTGTGCTCACCTTACTTTAGATGCCAGTTGCAAGTCCAGGTTGTCACCTGTGCTTCTGACCTATCGGCTATAAATCAGAGGTTCCTGTGACTCCTTTTTTTGGTTTGATTAATTTGGAAGAGTGGCTCACAGGAACCAGGAAAAGAGTTTACTTGCTGCTCACCAGTTTATTGTAAAAGGACATGATGAAGGATACAGGTGAACATCCATATGGGAGAGATGCACGCGTAAGGCAAGGTGTGTGGGAAGGGCACAGAGCTTCCATGCCCTCTAGCCTGCTACTCTCCCAGCACCTTCATGTGTTCACCAACATGGAAACTCTCTGAACTCCATACTTTTGAGATTTTTATGGAGGCTTCATCTTGTAGGCAATGATCAATCATTAACTCCATTTCCAGCCTCTCTCCCCCTTGGAGAGTGGGAGTTGGGACTGAAAATTCCAAGCTTCTCATAATGGCTTGGTCTTTCTGGTGACCAGCCTCCATTCAGGGACTCACTTAGAGTCACCTCATTAGAAGAAAAGACACTGCTATCACCCGGAAAATTCCAGGGGATTTAGGAGCCCTGTGTCAGGAGCTGGGGTCAGAAACCAATATATGATTTTTCTATTATCTCACAGATGGGTTTCTCTGTGTAGGGGAAAAGCTTATGAGGTCTCCTGGTGACAGAGGAAGTTTATATGTTATCTGTCTTAACTTGTCTTGCCATGGGGTGGGTGGTTTAGTCTGTACCGACATCCATTGCAGGAAAACTAGTTCCATTTGACCTTTTGGTGAACAGTGGTATCCACTGCTGTCTGTTGGTAACTTGACATTGCCGCCTGTCATTGAAGGTCTTTTCCCAACTCCAGGCCTCTGCCAGTCTCACGGTCCTTCCAGCCTCTCTCCAGACCCTCACCAGGGCACACGGGAGCTTCCTGTGCACACCGTGCACAGGCCATAGGGAGCAAAGGGCACTGCCTTTCTTCCTTTTGCCCAGCCCGTTCACCCTAACCCCTCACCAGTGGCTGGCAGAGTTCCTTGCATAGATGCCTCATTCCAGGATTCCAGACGGGGAGTGGGTCAAAACCTCCTCTGATTTTGGTCTTTTATTCAAACCTATGTAATAATCCTCTGCCCTGTTCAACAAAGTCAGTTCATGTGTCAGACAGCTTACTTCCCCTCTTCTCCCTAACCCTGCCTAACCATGATTTCAGGTGCTGATTGGGGCAGGTTTTCTCCTTCATCTTGTCTGCACGGGCTTCTCTTATACCAGTAAACTTCATTGCTCAACTTTAATGACAGAGAGGTAAAAATCTCTACGCGAGAAAGAAACTACATGGCTCTTGATATGAGAGCTACAAGTCAATTAGGAACTAGAGTTAACCATAAATACAAATACATTTAGTTAATCTTCTCAGATGTTGGCTCATTATAGTATATAATCATTATTATTATCATCAGCATGTAGGAAGTGCTTATTTCTCCCTCAGTGCCCCTCCACCTTTCTCATGGATGTACATTGCCTGCTAGATTCAGGAATTCCTAGCAGCTTTGCCTGTTAAAAGGCAGTGGGAAGGCAGTCCACCTGCCCTTTGCCTAGCATGCAGGAAATGAGCATCATACCATATGGGCTCTTCAACACCCACCTGAGACACAAGGAGCAGATCCTCTGGCAGCTGTGGGCCAGGCACCGCGGGGGTGGCTGCTTTGCTTGGGAATAATGCATTTAAAAAATCTTTTTAGGGCTTCCCTGGTGGCGCAGTGGTTGAGAGTCCGCCTGCCGATGCAGGGGATGCGGGTTCGTGTCCCGGTCCGGGAAGATCCCACATGCCGCGGAGCGGCTGGGCCCGTGAGCCATGGCCGCTGAGCCTGCGCGTCTGGAGCCTGTGCTCCGCAACGGGAGAGGCCACAACAGTGAGAGGCCCGCGTACCGCAAAAAAAAAAAAAAATCTTTTTAATTACATTTTTGTCCCACTGATACAAAATTAAATTTTGGGTCTTTCTATTGTCTATAAGCTGACCCGGGATCTCTCTCCCTCTCTCTCTGACTGTCCATTGTACACATAGCCTACAGATGACCAATACGTTATGTCAGTGGCAGCTGCATAATTAACACTGCCCACCAGCAGAGCTAACCTTACATAGAGTGAACAGAAGACCTGTCTAGGTGTGAGGGCAGAGGCTGCCGCTAAGACCTCTCCTAACTATGTGCTAAAGCCCCAAACATCACATTTTGGTGTTTATTTCTTTGAATTAAGACACTGTTTTTGTACCTTTATGTCAACGGATTTATCAGACCATATAAGAACTCAACGGGTCTGGGTGAATGTTACTTTTAACCAGCACGGCAGGTAATTAATATGATCAACTTCAACTGCAATTCTTTCTTGATGACTGCATATTATTTAAAAACAAAAACAAAACTTGTTACTCATTTGCTTCTTCTTTAAGGTTAAATGATCTCAGGTGAGTCCAATTAAGGAGCCCGCACGTTGTATCTCTTTAGGCTGTGGCTGGCAAGATCCAACAAGGCGCTATGGCATTTTTGAGCTCTTTTCCCTGACTTAACTGTATTTGAAGTTTTGCCAAAATAAAAAAATCAGGCCCTGTGCCTTGGGGCAGAGCTATAGAACTAGAACATGACTCTTGGTTTTCATTTAAGAAGGCCTGAACTTCCCTGGAGGTCCGGTGGTTAAGATTCCGTGGTTCCAATGCAGGGGGTATGGGTTCAATCCCTCGTCTGGGAACTAGGATCCCACATGCCCCTCTGAGGGGGCCAAAAAAACGGAAATCAATGTATGCCTGCCCTCACGCGTGAATTAAGCACACAGGTGGGGGTGCGTGGGCAGCACAGGGAACTTGCCCCTCCTCCTCGCCCTGCAATCCCAGGTGAGATGTGTTTTGCTGGTGTGATCCCCACTGCTGGGATTTCTGCATCTCTCCTCCGGGACTTGAAGAGAGCTGCCTCAGGATGCAAGTTCCAAGATAGGATTTATCTACTTTCTTTTAAATTGGTGAGGACTGTATTGAGAACTGAAGTTAGACTGTTTCTGACTTCAGGAGAGCCAGTTCTGCACTGTCCATGTTGATAGCGAACGTGGTTACTGACTTTCCATGGAGGAAAATCAACAAAAACAGCGGTGCTGGAGAAAGTGCTTTGGCTTAAACACGCGTGAGTGCTGATACTACTTTCTTACCCTTAAGTTTTTCTCTCTCTGTGTTTAAAGTCAGCTATTCCTTCTTTCAAAGGGTGCTTGTGCCGTAGTTTTTTGGTTACTATGTTATGAGAGATGAACATGGTGATTGGAAAACAAGTGTCAAGCTGCAGTTCCAATAACCAAGTCTCATTTGGGGCTGCTAGCAATGCCTCTGCTGTGCAGTTTATTTATTTTTTTTGGTTTTTTTTTTTTTTTTTTTTTTTGCAGTATGCGGGCCTCTCACTGTTGTGGCCTCTCCCGTTGCGGAACACAGGCTCCGGACGCGCAGGCTCAGCGGCCATGGCTCACGGGCCCAGCCGCTCCGCACGCAGCATGTGGGATCTTCCCGGACCGGGGCACAAACCCGTGTCCCCTGCATCGGCAGGCGGACTCTCAACCACTGCGCCACCAGGGAAGCCCTAATTTTTATTTATTTTTAACATCTTTATTGGAGTATAATTGCTTTACAATGGTGTGTTAGTTTCTGCTCTGTGAACAAAGTGAATCAGCTATACGTATACATATAGCCCCGTATCTCCTCCCTCTTGCGTCTCCCTCCCACCCTCCCTATCCCACCCCTCTAGGTGGTCACAAAGCACTGAGCTGATCTCCCTGTGCTATGTGGCTGCTTCCCACCAGCTATCATTTTACGTTTGGTAGTGTGTATATGTCCATGCCACTCTCTCACTTCGTCACAGTTTACCCTTCCCCCTCCCCGTGTCCTCAAGTCCATTCTCTACATCTGCGTCTTTATTCCTGTCCTGCCCCTAGGTTCTTAAGAACCTTTTTTTTTTTCTGAAGCAGGGGCTTCTAACCTCATAATGTTAAGCCAAGTCTTGGGGTCATCAGAAAAGAGGAGTGAGTATGTGTGACTGTGTTTGCGCATGTAGGGAGGGGAAGTGTCTCCCTCTACTCCTCTCCAGTTCTGCTGGCCTCACTAGTAAACTGGACTCATAGATTGACACAGACAGATTAACAGGAGAAAAAGAAACATTTTAATTTGTGAGCATAGAGGCCTCATAGAAATAAGACCCAGGAAGTGGCCGGAGAGGCAGCTTTTATATTTTTTAGGCAAAGAAACAATGAATTTGTGAAGAATTGAGGGGACAAAGAAACGAATTGAGCTTTGAGTGCTCAATTAGTGAAGCATCTAAACAGAATTTAGACTTTGGGTGGAAAATTCAAGAAGTAACAAGTTTTGTTTATACAGGCTTCTGGGCCTCAATTCCCCAGCTCTGGCGATAAGAGTGTCCTTCTACCTGCAGATGCAGGGAGTGTGCCTTTCACATGACAGATTTATTTCCAGCTTTCAGGGAGACAGAAAGGAGGGTCAGAGTGTCCCTCTGGCATTGGCTATTTCTTAAGTAACTTTCATTGAAAATAACCACTCTGCCATTGTAGCATATTTTGGAGCGGCCTGCCCTGAGCCCCAGCAGGGCATTGTGGCAGCTCTAGACTGGCAGAGGCTAGAGGAAGAACAAAACGATAGATGCTGCAAAGTGCAAAGAGCTGTTTCTTTCTTTTTTTAAAAATTAATTTTTATTGGAGTATAGTTGATTTACAATGTTGTGTTAGTTTTAGGTGTACAGCAAAGTGAATCAGTTATACATATACATATATCCACTCTTTTTTTAGATTCTTTCCCCATATAGGCCATTACAGAGTACTGAGTAGAGTACCCTGTGCTATACAGTAGGTTCTTATTAGTTTTTGGTTTTATATATAGTAATGTGTATATGTCAATCCCAGTCTCCCAATTTATCCCTCCCCCACCCGTTTCCCCCTTGGTAACCGTAAGTTCAAAGAGCCATTTCTTGTTTAAAGTCTCCCCACCTCCTCAAGTTTGTCATTCTCCATCTCAGTTCCTTGTGTGTTTCTTCAGGGACTTAATGTAATTTTCTATTATTACATTCATTATATATATTAGTTTAATTTAATTAATTCTGTTTATTAGTCTGTCCCGTCTTGTTCCACTTCTGAAAGTGTATGTTCCCAGAGAGGGCAAGGACCTCACTTATCTTTATTCACCACTGAATTTCTAACTCCTAACAGGTGCTCAATAAAAATTTGCTGAATGAATGGTGGGTTGAATGCACTCAGCCCTTCACATATATTACCTCTCCATAACCTACGGTGTAGAATAATTTGAACTGGAAATAGTTTTGCTTTTTTAACCTGCCATTTTTTTTTGTTGCTGTTTTATATACTTAACAAGAAAAACCTGTGGGTGAATAGTTTAAATCCAGGAGTTTATAGTTATATGATCATTATATCACTAGGTATGTGGCACCATTCCATTACTTTTATGAAGTCTACATACATTTCTCTGATAAGTAAGCAAGGAGTTGGAAACCGTCCCTCAAGTTTGCATCCAGTCTATTTTAGGACTGCTGGTCTCTGCAGTCTGACCACACTGTTTAACGTGTCTGTCATTTCACTCTTCATTGTCCTAAGTCTAGCCCAGAGCTGCTTCTCATTCTTGGCAGAATTCCAAAGTTAAAGAGGGTTCCGGAGCCCACATCAAGGGCCACATAGCCTTGCTCAGCCTGTTAGCTGCTTCCGCAGTAACGCACCCTGGAGTTTTACAGCTTGGATACAAGGTTCAAACCTTGGAAGAGAGAAGGTAGTGCATCAAGCGTCAGAAACACATGGGATATTTTTAGATAATATCGGTTCATAAATTTTTGAATCCCTCTTCTATGTAACTCAGTAAAACCTCTCAAAGGAAATCTCTAGGTTTTTCCCTCTCTGATGTTCATTTTCTGTTACAGTTTTGTCTTTTATAAAGTACACCCCCCATTTTTGGAAGAGTATAAAATGACAAATTTGCATCCTTGTTTTAATACCCTGTGAAACCAGAGTCCTTATTGGTAAGATAGCACGTCCATGCAAAATTACATTCTCCTCTATAGGTTATGGTGTCTAAAAGAGGGAAAGGAATTATAAATAGTGTAGGTTAATAATGTTAATTTTCAAGAGATTTAGAAATAGAAAATCTACATATTTACAAGGTT
This sequence comes from Lagenorhynchus albirostris, assembly GCF_949774975.1. Taxonomy (NCBI): domain Eukaryota; kingdom Metazoa; phylum Chordata; class Mammalia; order Artiodactyla; family Delphinidae; genus Lagenorhynchus; species Lagenorhynchus albirostris. The sequence continues at coordinate 13,252,014 of NC_083110.1, forward strand.
TTATTTTTGTCTCCTTTCTTTGGTTTTAATTATTCTCTTTCTGAAATTCAGATTTTAATTTATATGGTGTCCACTAAGTGGTAACATGCTATACATGTTACATAAGAAAAGAAATATAAGATAATACCAAAGACAGGATTTCCTGTATTATAAGGAAACGTCCATACACATATGCCCACACTTGCTGATGGTGGGGTAACTCAGGAAAATTCTTTGGGTTATTTTACATAAAACACAGCAAAAGCTGTTCATAGATTTTTGACCCAGAAATCCCACTTTTCATTGTAGCACTATTCATAATATATTTGGGAAAAAAATGTCCAACAACTGGAGAATATAAATTAGGTGTATCATGTAAGTTATATATCTACTGGAAGGAATAGAATGATTAAATTAAATTTATGTGTATAGTTATATACATACCTATTAAATTATATTAATATTTATGAAGATCAAGCATGGAAAAAAACTTTTTATTAATATAAGTGAAAAACAAAAAGATAAATTTACATCACTGTGATTTCACCTGTGGAAAAATATGAATACATTAGATACAAACTGGAAGGAAATACTTGTTTTAGAAAGGTAGAATTAAGCAAGGTCTTTTTTAAAATATAGTTTTTTCCCTTTTGTAATACAATGTAAAAAAAATTGGGAAGATCATGCAATTTCTAGGAAATGCCAATTGAAATAAAATGGGCAAAAGTCTTAACTAAAAACCTGAAATGAAACAAACAAATGCTCACTGGTTACACAAAATATTCCACTGTTCAACTTCACTTATTCTACCAAAGCAAATATTAGCAACCCAGCTTTTGTGACCTTCACAGTGTATCTCTGCTATTTTCAAAAGCTACTAAAAAATATTTGGAATTATATTTAGTACAGTTCAAGGTGTATCCAGCAACACGGAAGGAAAATGAGGCCCAGTTACACAACTAGTAAGGGGTGCTGCACCTCGAAGGGGTGCTGCATTTACCCCTCATAGGCCAACTCCAGAGAGAGAAACTAATCCGGGGACACTGGCCAGTGTCACTCCTGGAGTTGCCCTTGGGACAAAGCCTTGGGGCAGAGTGGTCAAAACTGAAGGAAACCAGGTGGAAATATGCTGAGTGATCAGGGAGAAGACAATGAGCAAACACATCTGGGAGCGGGTCAGCGACTGAAGCTGTATTAGGGCTCTTGTTTATAAGGGACAAAACCCCCACAATTCAGAGTATATTAAACACAGGGAGACTGGCTTATATAACTAGGAAGTACATAACTTCTAGGAGCTCAAATGACTTCATCAGAATCCCCGCCCCCGCCTTCCCCCCCCCCCCCCCCCGCCTTCCCCCCCCCCGCCCCCGCTCTATTTCATTGTCCATCTTTCAAATCAGCTTCTCTTTCAGTGTTGGCCTCCCTCTCTCCTACTTCAGTTGGCCTTCCTCCAGGGCTCAGGCTTTGCTACTGACTGTCTCAGGCATACGTCATCCATCGTAGAGGTGGATGCGAATGGTGGCTAGGGTTTTATACACGTGGTGGCTGTGAATTGTGCTTACAAGTTAATGTGTCTTGCTGAGGATGCTGTGCCTGGGATGCTGACTACCCATCATGGTTGACGAAGTCAGAGCACCTTTCTGTCTCTGATTAAAATGCTGATATTAAGAATCATATCATTATTGAAAAGTTAGCCCGAAAGTAATAGAGTATTATTGCCAAAGCTCCCGTTAGAAGTAGTTGTCTTTTTCAAAAGTCCTGCTTGCTAATCGTGGCCCTCCAAAATTCTAAAATCAGGCAGTAATACAGAGTTCATGCTTGGGAAGACAAGCTGTTCTTTTCTCAGTTTCTTCCCTTTTATTTTGAACCCCCTGATTTTCTAAAACCTTCAGTTTTCTTTCCCCATTCCTGCCCCTAGTGGTTTCCATGGCAATAGCAGCTTGCTGGGTTGGGGCTGGGGAAGGGAAGTGGTGTGTGTCTGGGTCATTTGTAAGCAGAGTGTTTATAAGGTGGGAACTGTCTGTACTGCATTAGTCATTTGTATCTCAGGTTTTAAGTAGGTCAGCTGTCTCTTCTCTAATGAGGAAGTATGCGTTCTCTTAACATTCTGGCAAGCTTGCTTGTTTATTCTCTTTCTCATCCAAGACATATAGATGAATATGTCCTAGGCTTTTGCTCCTCAGGAAGTATATGGAGTGAAAGGAAACCTTGTGGATTGAAAAGGGGAACAAGTGGGAGTAGGAAGAGTAGCCAGTGTCTGTAAGAATGTTAGTAATTCTGAAACGATTCAGTGATGCAGGGTAAACTATCATGACAGTGAGCATTATCCACCCCTCAGTCAGGTTCTGTATGAAAGAACAAACATTTGATGGCCCGCTCTACTAAAGTTCTTCCCGTCAGACTGTCAGTGGGCCTTGACACCCTCATTAGTTGTATTCCTTGGGATAAGGCATGGACGATTTCTTTTTGAAAAGGCAAAAGTACAGGGTGGAGGTCACATTTGATTCATTTTCGTATCTCCTACACCAGCTCCAGTGCACAATAAATATTTAGTACATGACATGACCAACGTGATCTTCCAAGAATGGTTCACATTCAATATTTTTAGCAGATTAATTCCAGTCATTCATTTAATCATCTGTGTAGCACATATTTTCTAATGATGAAGATAATAAAATGTGCATATACCATAAGTTAGGCAATGAGCTAAGTGTTTTATGTTCATTATGTAAATAATCATAACAGCCCTATGAGATAAATTACCATTTTACAAGTGAGGAAGCCTAAGCTTGACTATATGTCTCTCTGATACTTAAAGTCTGTACTTTATCCCAATGGTGTTGAGTGTTAGGGGATAATTCTCTATGGTTATCTTGCATTTTCTTCTTGAAATTTCTTTGTTAAAGAAACTGGGATGTTTGTCCTGTAAATCCGGAGTCTGGGTTTTCTGATTGCATTCCTGAAATATCATTTAATGTTTTCATCTTTCGTCTTTATTTTTTGTGAACTGGTAGTCGGATGCAGAAGCTTGATCAGACTGAAGCTCAAAGTTTTGGGCAGACCTGCTGAAATCAGCGTTGTCTTCTTCTTCCATGTGCCAGAAGACATGTAACACGATTGTCTCTCTATAATTTTAGCAGCCATTCATATTGAATATCTGGTTCAACTAGTTTTTTAGAGGTTGCAAAATAGTGATTTTCTATTATATTGATTATATATATGTGTATATGTAGAGTGTGTTTGTGTTTGTAAACCTCTTATTGGCTAGGATACTTCTATAAAGAGTATTCTCATCCATTATTTGGTTATTTAACGGTATACTTTGTTCAGGATGAATGTTTGAGTCTTTCCCTTATACATTTTCAAAATAATGAGTTGGTTCCCAAGCGTCTTCCATGGTGATCAGTTAATTGTTTTTATTATGATTATGGACTCACAAATTTAAATATGTTTGATGTTTTTTTAATCCATTGCAGTTGTTCTTGTTGTTGATAAAATCATTGCACGTTATCTGTCTGAACTTCTTCAACTTTCTCCTGAGTCATCTGATACTACCTTCAGTAGTCTTTGATAACTTCTTTCCTATCTTGTATGAAAAGATGTTCCAGCTCATCTTTTAAAATTGCCTGCCCAAACTTGGAATTGTCTGTTTCTCCAAAGAATCCTGGTTTTCCTAAGTGGAAAATGATATCTGGAGACTCCTGGATTTTACATTGGTGACTAATATTTTTAAAAAAAGTCTCCTGCCTGGATTCAGCTTGTGGATAGTCTGTTGCTTACCTCTGGCCAGATGTAAGCAATACAGTGAGAATTAAGAGAAAAGGTGGATGACGGTGGTTTTTTTCCCCCCAATTTTTTATTGTGATAAAGTACACATAACATAAAATTTACTGTCTTAACCATTTTTAAAGTGTACAGTTCAGTGGTATTAAGTACATTAATAATGTGTTGTGTACCCATATATCCATAAATAATAACTCCCCATTCCTCCCGTTCTCCTGCCCTTGACAGCCACCATTCTACTTTCTATCTGTATGATTTTGACTGATTTACTTATAAGTGGAATCATGCAGTATGGCAGTATTTGTTTGTGACTGGTTTATTGCACTTAGTATAGTGTCCTCAAGGTTCATCCATATTGTAGCGTATGTCAGAATTTTCTTCATTTTTAAAGCTGAATAATATTCCATTGTGTGTATTATATCACATCTTGCTTATCCATTCATCCTTCAGTGGACACTTGGGTTGCTTCCACATTTTAGCTATTGTGAGTAATTCTGCTATGAGTGTGAGACTACCAATATCTCTTTGAGACCCTGATTTCAGTCCTTTTGGGTATATACCTGGAAGTGGAATTGCTGGGTCATATGATAATTCTATTTTTAACTTTTTGAGGAATCTTCATACAGTTTTCCACAGTGGCTGTACTGTTTTATATTGCCACCAAGAATGCAGAAGGGTCCCATTTCTCCACATCCACACCAACACTTATTTTATTTTTTGGCCGTGCCACGTGGCGTGCAGGCTCTTAGATTCCTGACCAGGGATATAACCTGTGCCCCATGCAGTGGAAGGGCGGACTCCTAACCACTGGACCGCCAGGGAATTCCCAACATTTGTTGTTTTGTTTTTGTTTGTTTGTTTTTGGATAGTAGCCAAAAAGTATTGACAGAGTGAGATGGTTTCTTATTGTAGTTTTGATGTGAATATCCCTCATGATTAGTGATGTTGAACATCTTTTCGTGTGCTTATTGGTCATTTTTTATATCTTCCTTGGAGAAATGTCTATTCAAGGCCTTTGCCCATTTTTAAATGGGATCGTTTTTGTTATTAAGGTTTAGGAGTTCTCTATATATTCTGGAAATTAATCCCTTAGCAGATATATAATTTGCAAACGTTCTCTTGTTCTGTGGGTTGCCTTTATACTCTGTTCATATTGTCTTTTGATGCATAACATTTAAAAATTTTTAAGTTCAGTTTATTTCTCCTTTTGTTGCCTGTGCCTTTGGTGTCATATCCAAGAAATCATTGCTACATCCAATGTCATGAAGCTTTTCCCCTGTGTTTTATTCTAAGAGATTGATAGTCTTAGGTCTTACATTTAGGTCTTTGATTCATTTTGAGTTAATTTTTGTATATGTTGTTGGGTTGAGGGACCAGCTTCATTGTTTGGCATGTGGCTATCAAGTTTTTCAGCACCCATTTGTTGAAAAGATTGTCCTTTCCCCATTGAATGCTCTTGACATCCTTGTCAAAAAGCATATAATCATACATGCAAGAGTTTATTTCTGGGCTCTTTATTCTATAGGTGTGTGTGCACTGCTTTGATTACTTTAGCCTTGTAGTAAGTTTTGAAATCCAGAAGTAGGGGTCCTCAAGCCTTGTTCTTTTTTGATTATTTTGGCAATTAGGAGTCCCTTGAAATCCTTACGAATTTTAGGATGGGTTTTTCTATTTTTGTAAAAAATACAGTTGAGATTTTGGTAGGGGTTGCATTGAATCTATAGATTGCTTTGGCTATTATTGACATATTAACAATATTAAGTCTTCCAATACATGAACGTGTGATGTATTTCCATTTATCTTTGTCTTGTTTAATGAAATGTTTTGTAATTTGCATTGTTCAAATTTTTCATGTCTTTGGTTCAGTTAATTCCTAAGTATTTTATTCTTTTGATGCTATTTCAAGTGGAATTATTTTTGTATTTCCTTTTTAGATTTTTCATTGTTAGTGTAAAGAAATGCAACTGACTTATGTGTTGGCTTTATTTCCTACTTTGCTGAATTCATTTATTAGTTGTAAGAATTTTTTTGTGAAATCTTTAGGTTTTTAATTTTTTTAACATATAAGATCGTGTCATCTGTGAACAGAGATCATTTTACTTCTTATTTTCCCATTTGGATGCCTTTTATTTCTATTTCTTGCCTAATTGCTTTGTGTAGAACTGCCAGTACTATGTTGAATAGAAGTGGCTAAAGTGGCAATCAAAGTCTTTTACTGATAGTAGAGGAAAAGTTTTCAGTCTTTCCCCATTGATGTTTGCTCTGGGTTTTTCAAATATGGGTTTTATTATGTTGAGGTAGTTCCCTTCTATTCCTAATGTTTTGAGTGTTTTTTTAAATTTTTATTTATTTATTTTTGGCCACATCACATGGCATGTAGGATCTTAATTCCCTGAGCAAGGATCATACCCTTGCCCCCCTGCAATGGAAGCATGGAGTCTTAACCACTGGACCACCAGGAAAATCCTTGAGTGTTTTTTAAAATTTGATTTTTATTTTATATTGGAGTATAGTTGGCTTACAGTGTTGTGTTAGGTTCAGGTGCACAGCAAAGTGATTCAGTTATACACATACATATATCCATTCTTTTTCAGATTCTTTTCCCATATAGGTTATTACAGAATATTGAGTAGAGCTCCTGGTGCTGTACAGTAGGTCCTTGTTGATTATCTATTTTATATATAGTAGTGTGTATCTGTTAATCCCAACTTGTTAATTTATCCCTCCCCCCACAACCTTTCCGTATCGGTAACCAGAACTTTGTTTTCAAAGTCTGTGAGTCAGTTTCTGTTTGTAAATAAGTTCATTTCTATCATTTTTAAAGATTCCACATATAAGTGATATCATATGATATTTGTCTTTCTCTGTCTGACTTACTTCACTTAGTGTGATAATCTCTAGATCCATCTATGTTACTGCAAATGGCATTATTTCATTCTTTTTTATGGCTGAGTAATACTTCATTGTATATATGTACCACACCCTCTTTATCCATTCATCTGTTGATGGACATTTAGGTTGCTTCCACATCTTGGCTATTGTTAGTGCTGCAGTGAACATTGGGGTGCATGTATCTTTTTTTTTTTTAACATTAACTCAAACTATATTTAAACTGCATATAAATAATCCCAGACCAATTGACTAGTAAACAATATAGAATATAGAAAACATATAGAAAAATAATTCCATGACATTGAGGTATACAAAGATTTCTTATACAGTGAACAAAAAACTAACCATAAAATAATTTGGAAATTGGATTTCTTGAAAATTAAGATGTTTTGTTCATCAAAAGATGCCATTAAGAGACTTAAAGATAAGCCATAGACTGGAAGAAAATATTTGTGTTACATATCTTTGGCATATTACTCAAAATCAGAATATAAAAAGAACTTCTACTAATTAATACTGGAGAAAAAGAACAACAACAAAAAGATGTGTAAAAACTCATGGAAAAAGCTATCAACATAGATTTTACACAGTTGAAAGCATGCTTAACATTGTTAGCCAATTAAAATCCTAGTAAAATACCACCATACATACTAAAGAAAGGTTCAAATTAAAATGCGTGGCAAAATAAAGTCTTAGTGAGGATGTGGAGCAATTGGAGCTCCCTTCATACATTCTTATGGGAGTGTAAATTGGTACAACCCCTATGGAAAACTTTTTAGAGGATCTGATATACTATGAAAATGCTTTTCCTGTGACCCAACAATTCTAGTTTGATGTGTATGACACAGGTAAATGACCACCAAAAGATTGGTGCAGAAATAATCACAGCAGTTTTAGCGTGTATCTTTTTGAATTATGGTTTTCTCTGGATATATGCCCAGGAGTGGGATTGCTGGATCATATGGTAGCCCTATTTTTAGTTTTCTTGAGGAGCCTCCATACTGTTCTCCATAGTGGCTGCACCAGTTTACAATTCCACAAAGAGTGTAGGAGGGTTCCCTTCTCTCCACACCCTCACCAGCATTTATTGTTTGTAGACTTTTCCATGATGGCCATTCTAACTGGTGTGAGGTTATACCTCATTGTAGTTTTGATTTGCATTTTTCTAATAATTAGTGATGTTGATCATCTTTTCATGTGCCACTTGGCCATCTGTATGTCTTCTTTGCAGAAATGTTTATTTAGGTCTTCTGCTCATTTTTTGATTGGGTTGTTTTTTGTTTTTTGTTTAGATATTCAGCCGTATGAGTTGTTTGTAAATTTTGGAGATTAATCCCTTGTCGCTCACATCATTTGCAAATATTTTCTCCCATTCTGTGGGTTGTCTTTTGCTTTTGTTTATGGTTCCCTTTGCTGTGCAAAAGCTTTTAAGTTTAATTAGGTTCCATTTGTTTATTTTTGTTTTTATTTTCATTGCTCTAGGAGGTGGATCCAAAAAGATACTACTGCGATTTACGTCAAAGAGTGTTCTGCCTGTTTCCCTCTAAGGGTTTTATAGTATCCGGTCTTACATATAGGTCTTTAATCCATTTTGAGTTTATTTTTGTGTATGGTATTAGAGAATGTTCTAATTTCATTCCTTTTTTTAAAAAATTTATTTTTGGCTGCATTGGATCCTCATTGCTGTGTGGGCTTTCTCCAGTTGTGACGAGCGGGGGGGCCACTCTTCCTTGCAGTGCACAGGCTTCTCATTGCGGTGGCTTCTCTTGTTGCAGAGCATGGGCTTGAGGCACGCAGGCCTCAGCAGCCATGGCACGTGGGCTTCAGTAGCTGTGGCTTGCGGGCTCTAGAGTGCAGGCTCAGCAGCTGTGGCGCACGGGCCTAGCTGCTCTGTGGCATGTGGAATCCTCCCAGAAAGGGCTCGAACCCATGTCCCCTGCATTGGCAGGCGGATTCCCAACCACTGCACCACGAGGGAAGCCCCTAATTTCATTATTTTGCATGTAGCTGTCCAGTTTTCTGAGCACCACTTGTTGAAGAGACTATCTTTTCTTCGTTGTATATTCTTGCCTCCTTTGTCATAGATTCAGTGACCACAGGTGTGTGGGTTTATTTTTCTGGGCTTTCTATCCTGTTCCATTGATCTCTATTTCTGTTTTTGTGCCAGTACCATACCGTTTTCATGGCTGTAGCTTTGTAGTATAGTCTGAAGTCAGGGAACCTGATTCTTCCAGCTCCCTTTTTCTTTCTCAGGATTGCTTTGGCTATTTGGGTTTTTTTATGTTTACAGAGAAATTAAAAATTTTTTTGTTCTTGTTCTGTGAAAAATGCCATTGATAATTTGATAGGGATTGCATTGTACCTGTAGATTGCCTAGGGTAGTCTAGTAATTTTGACAATATTGATTCTTCCAATCCAAGAATATGGTATATCTTTCCATCTGTTTGTGTCATCTTTGATTTCTTTCAGCAGCATCTTATAGTTTTCAGAGTACAGGTCTTTTGCCTCTTTAGATAGGTTTATTCCTAGGTATTTTATTCTTTTTGATATCATGGTAATTGGGATTATTTCCTTAATATTGCTTTCTGATCTTTCATTGTTAGTGTATAGGCATGCAAGAGATTTCTGTGTATTAATTTTGTATCCTGCAACTTTACCAAATTCATTAATGAGCTCTCGTACTTTTCTGGTAGCATCTTTAGGATTCTCTATGTATAGTATCATGTCATCTGCAAACAGTGACAGTTTTACTTCTTCTTTTCCAATTCGGATTCCTTTTATTTCTTTTTCTTCTCTGATTGCCGTGGCTAGGACTTCCAAAACTATGTTGAAAGTGGCAAGAGTGGACATTCTGGTCTTGTTTCTGATCTTAGAGGGAATGTTTTCAGCTTTTCACCATTGAGTATGATATTAGCTGTGGCTTTGTCATATATGGCCTTTATTTTGTTGAGGTAGGTTCCCTCTATGCCCACTTTCAGGAGAGTTTTTATCATAAATGGGTGTTGAATTTTGTCAAAAGTTGTTTCTGGGCTTCCCTGCTGGCACAGTGGTTGAGAGTCCGTCTGCCATGCAGGGGACACAGGTTCGTGCCCCGGTCTGGGAAGATCCCACATGCTGTGGAGTGGCTAGGCCCATGAGCCACGGCCGCTGAGTCTGCACCTCCGGAGGCTGTGCTCCACAACGGGAGATGCCACAACAGTGAGAGGCCCGTGTACTGCAAAAAAAAAAAAAAAAAAAAAAAAAAAGTTTTTTCTGCATCTATTGAGTTGATCATATGGTTTTTATTCTTCAATTTGTTAATGTGGTGTATCACGCTGATTGATTTGCAGATATTGAAAAATCCTTGCATCTCTGGGACAAATCCCAGTTGATCAAGGTGTATGAGCCTTTTAATGTATTGTTGGATTTGGTTTGCTAGCATTTTGTTGATGATTTTTGTGTCTGTGTTCATCAGTGGTATTGCCTGTAGTTTTCCTCTTTTTTATTTTTGGTATCTTTGGCTGGTTTTGGTATCAGGGTGATGGTAGCCTCACAGAATGAGTTTGGGAGTGTTCCTTCCTTTACAATTTTTTGGAATAGTTTCAGAAGGATAGGTGTTAACTCTTCTTTAAATGTTTGATAGAATTCGCCTCTGAAGCCATCTGGTCCTGGACTTCTGTTTGTTGGAAGCTTTTAAATCAGTGTTTTCAATTTATTACTTGTGATTGGTCTCTTTGTCTTTTCTATTTCTTCCTGATTGTCTTGGAAGATTGTACCATTCTAAGAACTTGTCCATTTCTTCTAGAGTGTCCATTTTACTGGTGTATAGTTGCTTGTAGTAGTCTCCTATGATCCTTTGCATTTCTGTGGCGTCATTTGTAACTTCTCGTTTTTCATTGATAATTTTATTGATTGGAGCCCTCTCCTTTTCTTTCTTGATGAGTCTGGCTAAAGGTTTCTCAATTTTATCTTTTCAAAGAACCAGCTTTTAGTTTCATTGATCTTTTCTGTTGTTTTCTTTGTCTCTATTTCATTAATTTCTCCTCTGATCTTTATGATTTCTTTCCTTCTACTAACATTGGGTTTTGTTTGTTCTTCTTTCTCTACTTGCTTTAGGTGTGTGGTTAGGTTATTTGAGATCTTTCTTGTTTCCTAAGGTAAGATTGTATTGCTATAAATTTCCCTCTTAGAACTACTTTTGCTGCATCCCTAGGTTTTGGATCATCATGTTTTCATTGTCAACTGTCTCTAGGTAATCTTTGATTTCCTCTTTCATTTCTTCAGTGATCCATTGGTTGTTTAGTATCATGTTGTTTAGCCTACACGTGTTTGTGTTTTTTAGGTTTTTTTTTTTTGTAGTTGATTTCTAATCTCATAGCATTGTGGTCGGCAAAGACGCTTGATATGATTTCAGTTTTCTTAAATTTACCAAGGCTTGATTTGTGGCCCAGCATGTGATCTATCCTGGAGAATCTTCCATGTGCTCTTGAAAGGAAAGAGTATTCTGCTGCTTTGGGATGGAATGTTTTGTAAATATCAATTAAGTCCATCTGGTCTAATGTGTCATATAAGGCCTGTGTTTCCTTATTGATTTTCTGTCTGGATGATCTGTCCATTGATGAAAGTGGGGTATTAATGTCCCCCACTATTATTGTGTTACTGTCGATTTCTCCTTTTATGGCTGTTACTATTTGTCTTATATATTGAGGTGCTCCTATTTTGGGTGCATACATATTTACAATTGTTATATCTTCTTCTTGGGTTGATCCCTTGATCATTATGTGGTGTCCTTCTTTGTCTCTTGTAACAGTCTTTACTTGAAAGTCTATTTTGTCTGATATGAGTATTGCTACTCCAGGTTTCTTTTGATTTCCATTTGCATGGAATATCTTTTTCCATCCCCTCACTTTCAGTCTGTATGTGTCCCTAGGTCTGAAGTGGGTTTCTTGTAGATCGCATATATGTGGGTCTTGTTTTTGTATCCATTCAGTGAGCCTGTGTCTTTTGGTTGGAGCATTTAATCCATTTACATTACAAGGTAATTACTGATATGTATGTTCTTACTGCCATTTTGTGAATTGTTTTCAATTTTTCTTTTAGGTCTTTTTTCTTTCCTTCCTCTTTTGTCCTCTTCTCTTCTGATTTGATGACCATATTTAATGTTGTGTTTGGATTGCTTTTTCTTTTTTTTTTTGTCTCTATTGTAGATTTTTGGTTTGCAGTTCCCATGAGGTTTTGATATAGCAGTCTGTTATATAAAACCTTGTTTTAAGTTGCTGGTCTCTTAATTTCAAATGCATTTCCAGTATCCTGCGTTTGTACTGTCCTTTTCTCAAGATTGCTAGTTTTGATATTATAATTGTGTTCAGGTGATTTCCTTCCTTTACTGTATGTTTGCCTTTACCAGTGAGCTTTCCCATTTGTAATTTTCTTATTTTTACGTGTGGCCTTTTCTTTTCTGCCTAGAGAAGTTCCTTTAGCATTTGTTGTAAATCTGGTTCAGTGGTGCCGAATTCTCTTAGCTTTTGCTTCTCTGTAAATCTTTTATTTCTGTGTCTAATCTGAATGAGAGCCTTGTTCAGTGGAGTATTCTTGGTTGTAGCTTTTCCCCTTTCATCACTTTAAATATATCGTGGCACTCCCTTTTGGTCTGCAGAGTTACTCCTGAAAAGTCAGCTGATAACCTTATGGGGATTCTGTTGTATGTTATTTGTTGTTTTTCCCTTGTTGCTTTTAATATTTTCTCTTTGTCTTTAATTTTTGTCAATTTGATTAACATGTGTCTTGGCCTGTTCCTCCTTGGGTTTATCCTGCATGGGGCTCTCTGTGCTTCTTAGAGTTAGGTGACTGTTTCCTTTCCCATGTTAGGGACATTTTCAGATATTATCTCTTCAAATATTTCCTCAGGCCCTTTCTCGCTCTCTCTTCTTCTGGGATCCCTATAATGTGAATGTTGGTGCATTTAATGTTGTCCCAGAAATCTCTTAGACTGTCCTCACTTCATTCTTTATTCTATTCTGTGGCAGTGATTTCCACCAATCTGTCTTCCAGTTAACTTAGTTGTTCTGCCTCATTATCCTGCTGTTGATTCCTTCTAGTGTATTTTTTCATGTCAGTTATTGTATTGTTCATCTCTGTTTGTTCTTTAAATCTTCTAGCTCTTTGTTAAACATTTCTTGTATCTTTTGATCTGTGCCTCCATTCTTTTTCTGAGATCTTGGATCATCTTTACTGTCATTACTCTGAATTCTTTTTCATGCAGATTGCCTGTCTCCACTTCACTTAATTCTTCTGAGGTTTTATCTTGTTTCTTTATCTGGAACATACTTCTCTGCTGTCTTATTTTGTCTAACTTCCTGTGTTTATGGTCTCTGTTCCACAGGCTGAAGGGTTGTAGTTTCTTTTGCTTCTGGTGTCTCCTCCCTGGTGGGTGAGGTTGGTCCAGAGACTTGCACAGGCCTCCTGATGGGAGGGACTGGTGCCTGCCCACTGGTTGGTGGAGCTGTGTCTTGTCCGTCTGGTGGGAAGGGCCATGTTAACTAGTGTGCTTAGAGGGATGTGGGCTCAGGAAGATTTTAGGCAGCCTGTCTGATGATGAGTGGGGCTCTGTTCCCACCCTGTTGGTTGTTTCACCTGAGGCATCTCAACACTGGAGGCTCTAGGTTCCTGGGTGGGGCCAGGTCTCAATGTCACGATGACCTCCAGGAGAGCTCATGCCAATGGATATTCCTTCAGGACTCTGCCACCAGTGTCCTTGTCCCTCAGCGAGCAACAGCTGACCCCTGCCTCCCCAGGAGACATGCAGATCGTTTTGGCCCAGGCTCCTATGGAGTCACTGCTTTGCCCTGGCTTCCAGTGCATGTGAAACCTGTGTGTACCCTACAGGAATGGAGTCCTCATTTCCTCACTCCTGCAGAGCTCCTGCACTCAAGCCCTGCTGGCCTTCAAAGCCAAATGCTCTGGGAGCTCCTTCTCCTGATGCCAAATATCCAGGATGGGGAACGTCACATGGGGCTCAAAACTCTCACTCCTGTGGGAGAACCTCTGAGATATAATTATTTTCGTGTTTGTGGGTCTCCCACCTGGAGGGTATGGGGTTTGATTATATTGCGAAAGCGCCCCTCATACCATCTTGTTGTGGCTTCTTCTTTGTCTTTGGACGTAGAATATCTTTTTTTTCCACTAGTTTCCAGTCTCTTTTGTCGATGTTTGTTCAGCAATTAGTTCTCATTTTGGTGTTTTTGTGAGGGGAGGTGAGCTCAAGTTCTTCTACTTCACCATCTTGTCTCCTCCATAAGTTTTTTAGTGTTTTTAATTGTAAAATGGTGTTGAATTTTGTCAAATGCTTTTTCTGCATCAGTAGAGGTGATTATGTAGTTTTTTTCAAATTTATTTATTTATGCTGTGTTGGGTCTTTGTTGCTGCACGTGGGCTTTCTCTAGTTGCGGTGAGTGGGGGCTGCTCTTTGTTGCAGTGCACAGGCTTCTCATTGCGGTGGCTTCTCTTGTTGTGGAGCATGGGCTCTAGGTGTGTGGGCATCAGTAGTTGCAGCACGTGGGCTCAGTAGTTGTGGCACGTGGGCTCTAGTGTGTGCGGGTTTCAGTCGCTGTGACATGCGGGCTCAGTAGTTGTGGCTCGCAGGTTCTAGAGCGCAGGCTCAGCACTTGTGACACACGAGCTTAGTTGCTCTGTGACACATTGGATTTTCCTGGATCAGGGATTGAACTCGTGTCTCCTGCATTGGCAGGTGGATTCTTAACCACTGTGTCACCCGGGAAGTCCCAATCATGTAGTTTTTCCATCTACTCTGTTAATATGGTGTATTACATTGATTGAGTTTTGTATGTTGAACCATCTTTGCATTCCAGGAATACATCTCAGTTGATCATGGTACATAGTCCCTTAAATATGCTGCTGAATTTCGTTTGCCAGTATTTTATTGAGGATTTTTGCCTCAGTGTTTATAAGAGATATTAGTCTGTATTTTTTGTACTTATTATTTCTTGTAGTGTCTTTGGTATCAGAGTAATGCTGGTCTCATAGAATGAGTTAGGGAGTACTCTTTCTTTTTTAATTTTTTGGGAATTTGAGAAGGATTGGTGTTAGTTCTTCTTTAAATATTTGGTAGAATTCATCATGAAGCCATCAGGTTCATGGCTTTTTTATTGTTGTTGGGAGATTTTTGAGTACTGACTGAATCTCCTTACTAGTTATAGGTCAATTCAGGTTTTCTGTATCTTTGTGATTAGTCTGGATAGGTTTGTGTTTCCAGGAATTTGTCCATTTCATCTGGGTTATCAAATTTGTTGGCATACAGTTGTTCATAGCACTTTCTTATCATTTTTATTTCTGAAGAATTGGTAATGTCCTCACTTTCATTTCTGATTCTAATCATTTGAGTCTTCTCTTTTCCTTAGTCCATCTGGCTAAAAGTTTATCGATTTTGTTGATCGTTTCAAAGAACCTAGTTTTGATTCTCAATGATTTTCTGTATATTTCATTCTGTTTCATTTATCTCTGCTCTAATCTTTATTTCCTTCCTTCTACTATCTTTGGGTTTAGTTTGTTCTTTTTCTAGTTTCTTAAGTCAGATTGTTAACTTTAGATTATTAATTTGAACAAAAAATTTTTGAAATGTAAGCTTTTATAGCTATGAATTTCCTCTTTAACACTACTTTTGCTGCATCATATAAGTTTTGGTATGTTCTGTTTTTGTTTTCATTAGTCTCAGTATATTCTTATATCCTTTGATATTTTTTCTTTGATCCATTGGTTGTTCGTGTTGTTCAGTTCCCACAAATTTGTAAATTTGCCAGATTTGCTTCTGTTCCTGAATTCTAATTTCATCTGTTGTAGTCAGAAACTATACTCTTTATGATAGCTGTCTTTTAAAATCTATTGAGACTTAATTTGTGGCCTCATGTATAGAGTCTTCTGGAAAAATGTTCCATGTGCACTTGAGGAGAATAGGTATGCTGTTGTTGTTGGGGAGAGTGCTATGCCTGTCAGATCAGGTTTTTTTTTTTTTTTTGATTTTTTTTTTTTTTTGCGGTACACGGGCCTCTCACTGCTGCAGCCTCTCCCGTTGCGGAGCACAGGCTCCGGACGTGCAGGCTCAGCGGCCATGGCTCAAGGGCCCAGCCGCTCCGCGGCATGTGGGACTGGGGCACGAACCCGTGTCCCCTGCATTGGCAGGCGGACTCTCAACCACTGCGCCACCAGGGAAGCCCGTCAGGTTGGTTTTCATCTTGTTTAAGTTATCTGTTTTCTTATTTATCTTCTGTCTGTTTGTTCTATTTATTGCTCACATTGGAGTGTTGAAGTCTCTATTATTGTAGAACGGTCTATCTCTCCCTTTAATTCTGTCAGTTTTTGCTTCATATAATTTGATTGTTTGTTGTTTGGTGTGTACATGTTTATAATTGTTATGTCTTCTTGCTGTATTGAAGCTTTTCATAACATATAATGTCCTCTTTTGTCTCATGTAAACTGTTTTGACTTAATGTCTGTTTTGTCTAATATTAGTGTAGCCACTCCTTCTCTCTACTGTTTACATGGAATATCTTTTTCTATTTTTTCACTTTCAATATATTTTTGTCTTTGGCTGTAATATGAGTTTCTTGTAGACAGCATATAATTAGATTATATGTTTTTATTCATTCTGCCAATCTGTCTTTTCATAGGAGAGTTTAATCCATTTACATTTTCCATAATTACTCATAAAGAAAGACTTCTGTCACTTTGTTTTCTATTTGCCTTATAGCTTTTTTGTTCCTTATTTCCTTCATTACTGTCTTCTTTTTGTAGTTGGTTTTTTTTTGTAGTGAAATTCCTTTCCCATTTCTCTAGTTACTTTCTTTGTGGTTACCATGGGGATATTATTGTAGTGAAATTCTTTTCCCATTTCTCTAGTTATTTTCTTTGTGGTTACTGTGGGATTCCATTTAACATCCTAATGTTGTAACACTCTAATTTGAATTTAAACCAGCTTAACTTTAATAACATATAAAATCTCTGTTCTTTTACGGCTCTCACCCCCACCTCATTCAGTTGTTGATGTCACAGAATTACATGTTTACACATGTATGCCCCAAAACATAAACTGGTAATTCTTTTTTTTAAAAATAAATTTATTTATTTATTTGTTTATTTATGGCTGTGTTGGGTCTTCGTTGCTGCGTGCGGGCTTTCTCTAGTTGTGGTGAGCAGGGGCTACTCTTCATTGCAGTGTGTGGGCTTCTCATTGCAGTGGCTTCTCTTGTTGTGGACCATGGGCTCTAGGGACATGGGCTTCAGTAGTTGTGGCCCGCAGGCTCAGTAGTTGTGGATCACAGGCTCTAGAATGCAGGCTCAGTAGTTGTGGCGCATGGGCTTAGTTGTTCTGCGGCATGTGGCGTCTTCCTGGACCAGGTATTGAACCCGTGTCCCCTGCATTGGCAGGCGGACTCTTAACCACTGCGCCACCAGGAAAGTCCCTAAACTGGTAATTCTTTTAAATGCTTTAATCACTTAAATTATGTAGAAAACAAAATGTGGATTACAAACCAAAGTTACAATAATATTAGCTTTTATAATTGCCCATGTATTTACCTTTGTTGAGATCTTTATTTTTTCGTACTGCTTCAGGTTACTGTCTAGTGTCCTTTCATTTTATTTTGCAGGAGTCCCTTGAGCATATCTTACTGGGCAGCTCTGGTGATAACAAACACCCTCAAGTTTTGTTTACCTGTGAAAGTCTTAATTTCTCCTTCACTTTTGAAGGGCAGTTTTCCCAGATATTGGATTTTTGGTTGACTTTTTTTTTTTTAAGCACTTTGAATATATCAGCTCACTGCCTCCTGGCCTCCAAAGTTTCTGATAAAAAATCTGTTGATAATCGTATAGAGGATCCCTTGTATGTGATGGGTTGCTTCTCTCTTGCTGATTTCAAGGTTCTGTCTGTCTTTGTTTTTTCAAAGTTCAGTTATAATATGTCTCAGTGAGAGTCTCTTTGAGTTTATCTTATTTGGAGTTCATTAAGCTCTTGGATGTTTATATTCATTCATTTCATCAAATTTGGGACGTTTTCAGCTGTTATTTTTTGAGATATTCTCTCTGCCTTTTTCTCTGTCTTCTTCTTCTGGCTCTCCCACAATACACATGTTAGTTTGTTGGTGGTGTCCAAAAGGTCTTTTGGGTTCTGTTTGCTTTTCTTTAAACCTTTTTGTTTCTGTGATCATTTCCATTGCTGTATCTTCAAGTTCACTGATACTTTCTTCTGACTGCTCAGATCTGCCTTTGAATCCCTCTAGTTTTGTTTTTTTTTTCACTTCAGTTATCATACTTTTCAACTGGAGAATTTCTGTTTCATTTCATCTTAGGTTTTCTCTTTATTGATATTTCCATTTAATTCATTTTCATCATTTACATCATTCATTTACATCACATTCTTGACTTTCTCCATGTCTTCCTTTACCTGTTTAAGCATCTTGTAGACAGCTCTTTTAAAGTCTTTGTCTAGTAGATCAGCTGTCAGGTCTTTTTCAGGGAGAGTTTCTGTTGATGTTTATTTTTCCTTTGAATGGGCCATACTCCCCTGGTTTTTGTTGTTGTTTGTATGCCTTGTGTGTGTGTGTGTGTGGAAAACTGGACATTTGAATCTAATAATGTGGTGACTCTGAAAATCAGATGCTCCCTCTTCCCCAGAGCTTGCTGTTTTTGTCATTGTTTTTGTTGTTTTGATTGTTGTAGGCTCTCTTTGTGCCAAGGATCCATCTGAGGTATAAACTTAAGAAGGTCTTTCTGACCCTGTACCTTTTGCTGGGCATGTGCAGTCACTTTCTAATTTTCTCTATATATGCTGTTGTTTTTGAATGTCCTTATCTTCAGTGTCTGCCTCCCAAAAGAGGAAAAAGAAAAAAAATGAAGGGGAGGGGAAAGTGTGCCAGCCCTTTAAATTTGCTGGCCGTCATTTCATCTAAGGGGGAGAGGCTTGCAACAATGGAGAAAGGTACAGCAACAATTTTCACTTGCCTCTTTGTCTACTCTTCTGTGGTATGAAACAGCAGTCAGTGTTTAGAGCACAGATCCCTGATAGTTGGAGAACAGGATCCTTTATGTCCACCCTGACTCCTGAAAGCTGTGTGCAAGCTGTTCTGGGAACACGTGCATGGCTCCCTGCCATGGGTGGCTGCTACTGTGGTAGCAGCTACTGTGGTAGCAGCTGAAATTGGCCCAAATTACCGTAATTTACAGTTTAAGCCTTCCCCTTGAAATTGCACGTCTTCGATAGGATCCAGAGTCCCAGAATTGTTACATCAGACAAATTCTGCCAGCACAATTGTTGTCTAGGTGGGGAGACAGATTTCTGATGCTTCCTACTCTGCCATCTTCCCAGAATCCTCTGATAAAGATATTTTGCATTTGGATATGTGGGAAGGAAAGCACATTCAATGTTTCAAATGAGAAGATTCTGGTTTCTGTTAAAGCTATCATTGCTTGAACCTTAAGATGTGTCCTTAATGCATTACATACACTATTTAATTTAATCCTTGTAATAACATTGAAAGAGAGGTATTATTATTCATTTTAATAGGTGAAAAAATTGGGCAGAGAGCAGAGGAGTTCTGTCTGTGTAGTATGTCACTTCTGAAGAGGTCTTCTTATACTTTCTCTTCTTGCCCATACTACTTAGAATATTGGTTTGACTATAGAGTCAAAATATCAGAGGCTCAATCAGGATTAACATTTCTTTCTCTTTCTCTGTGATACAGTGGTAGGCCTATGGTCCTGGGTTTGTAGGCAGTTTTGTTCCTTGAGGACATCCAGAGACCCAAGTTCCTTCTATTTTGTTGTTCCTCCATTCCCTGGGGTTTTACCCTCATCCATATATTTGAAACGGGCTTACCAGCACCCATGGAAGGTGAAAATGGAAGGGAGACCAAGTGACTCGTTTTAAGAAGTGAAGATGTTTTGAGAAGTTGCATACATCACTCCTGCTCATATCCTATCTGCCAGTACTTTGCTCAGTCACATGGCCGTGGTGAGGTGGAAGGAATGCTCTGGTCTGTAATCTATAGCTGGGCAGAGGAGTTACATTACAAAAATAGAGAGCAAATGGTTATTGGGGAGATATTTAGCAATATCTTCCACTATTCCAGTTCACACCTCTGCCCTCTCAAAAACATGTCCTAGCATTCTCTCTACTTTAAGGGAGAAAAGTGAATCTTTTTTGAACAAAAACAGAGAGCCACATCAGACTCTGCAGGGAGGCAGTGTTGGTCGTTGTGGTGTAGTTTTGATGGTGAACATCCTTGGAACAGTACGTCACTCCTAGGAACATACCTGGAGGCAGGGAAGGTAGGTAAGCCGGAGAGGTACTGACAGCAAAATTTGGCTGCTTTACAAAACATTGCCAAGGGTAAATGCTTTGTCTCAGCCCTGGTTTAACTGACTTTAGGCCTAAAAACTATTCTGCCAAAACCCTTTTTGTTTTCTTTCTAAGATTATAAACACTTGAAGTCAGTGCAAACGTCCTTATGATGCAGGGATGAGTGCATTTTTTACAGATGACGTTGTTATTTGGAAAGCAAGTTCTACTCCAATGTCTGCCTAAGTAAATAGTTCAGTTATTAGAAATAAAGAGCCAATATATCTCACCTTTAAGTGAAGTAAGCTGAAATTCCTTTGTTCTTGCCAGGACACTGATATGTACTTTCAGCTGCTTTTCTGTGCTCTTGATATTAGTGTGTGCAAGTCTTCAAACTTGTTTACTCTTGCCAGTGAAATCTGAAGCAATCAGGCACATTAGTCTTCTGTATTAATCTTTCACATATGGGGAGAGCAAGATATCTAGTGAACATTTTTACTTCCTGGGAACTTTATTTCTAGATTCCTTTTGTTCTGTCTGAATGAATGGTCTTTGGTTTCCTCTCCATCAAAAAGAACCAAAGCAAGAAGTTTTGTAAAGGATTTAAATGCTACTGAAGCTGTGTTTTTGGCCTGCAAAAAGGGGAAATAGCACTCACTGGCCTGTGTTTGATTCTGACTTTGCTGCTTAGTAATTGTGTAAATTTGGGTTAATCACTTGAGCTCTTTGACGCTTATATTCCTTGTCCAAAAAGTAGGGAAAATTCTCTGTACCCCATTGCATTGTTATTAGAATTAGATCATAGTTACACTACTTACTAACTGTATGGCCTTAGTCAAGTTACTAAAACTTCCTGTGTCTCAATTTCTTCATCTGTAAAATGGGGTAAAAATAGTAACTACTATATAGGGTTTTTGAGAAGTAACATGCTTAGAATAGTGCCTGGCACCACAGTAAACTCTATGTAAATGGTAGCTGTTGTGGCTGTTCTGTGAATATGTAATAGCCTCCTGTGTTCATTGGCCTTGGTTGGGACATTGACAAGATAGAAAAAGGAGTCAGTCTCCAGCCTGGTTGTCCAGTGCAGTCTGGTATTCTTATGAGCTCCTGTATTTGCAGGGAGCAGTATAGAGCCTGCTCAGAGGCCAAAGCTATGCTAACCTTTTAAAACTGCTGGGGATGCATCTGAGAGAATGTAGTACCACATGGTTTTGCTGAAAAAGGGGAAAAAAAATCTTAAAATGAAAATGTCTTCTTAGGGGCAAAATGCCATAAATGTGTAAATGGGAGCAATCCCAGAAATAGATTGTGGTGAAATCCATTCAGTGATAAATTTTATTTCTTTAAAAAAACTCTTTAATTATTTTATTTGAGTTTTATTTCTTGTAATCCTTAGTAATATGAGCTCCATCCTTCTCCTCGTGTGCATGATTTATTTTCCTTTATCTATGAAAACCCTTCTGTGATGATATTACAGTGATGTAGTTCTGTGTGTTAACAGAATATAGCAGATAAAATATTTCATAGGGAACTCTTATCAAAGAGTCTACCTCAGGAAGATTCCACTCAATAGGCTGCCCAGATATGCTCAGTTCTTCTACTCACTCCCAACCCTATTTCCCCTACTTTTCAAATTAGGCATTTTCAAGGACGTTGAGTTCAAGAAATGGGGGCAGCATCTGATTTTGGAAAACATACATTTTTAGCTCACAAAATGTGTTGTCATTTCCATTTTAGCTTTCTGTAGCTCCTTCCTTGATCCTTGAAGAAGGTGGAGATTTACAGTCACATTTTATTGGTACTTTTCTCCATCACACAGATGATAAATTATTGAGAAGCCATTTGGTCTATAAAAATGAAATACACAGCTCATCCTCTTCCAGCATGCTGCTTGGACTGACTCCAGCTGCTGTGAACGGCTAGGGCTCTGTATTCAGAAAAACAAAGCAAATCCCTTATACATTTTGGGCTTGCTCCTTTGTTGGTGGATAGAGAGGGACAATGACCTGATGGATTATTGGCTCTCTGGATGTTACTAAGGGCCACAGACAGAGTCAGCTCTTTTATTGCTCCAGAAAGATCCTTTGTGCTGATTGTTGGCATTCAGAGATTTTGTACCTATATTTTTGCTAGTTCTTGTTTTGGACTGCAGTCAAAGATGGTCAGAGCTTCCAATAATGGACAGGGTTTAAATGTTTTTCTCATACTATACTACAATTAATCTTAACCCTTGTTTGGGTCACATACTGCTTTGAGAATCTGATATCATAAACTCCCTTTCCTCTCCTCCCACCAACTGCACTTATGCACAAACACAGAAAAGACTTCAGAGTGCTTATGAACCCCCGACCACCAACTGTTCAACTCTTTACAGTTCTGTGAATCTCTCTTTTTAGATTAAAATTTCTCTGTGGTTTTCAAAAGCATATGTTTGATAATATTATAATTTATTTTTCTCTAGAAATAGAAGATTCATTATTTCACTGTGACCTTGTTTTTTGTGTGATTGTAAAATCAGCTGAAGTTTTAACTTTAATTTTATTGTTTTTCAGTAAATGATTCATTTATTTGATGAAAATTGCATAGCTGTTATAATTATTTCCAGAAGAATTCTCAAGATAAAATGTTAAAAACAGTAATAAAAACTGTATCTTTATTTTTTTAAAAAGTCAGTGCAATGGGCTTCCCTGGTGGCGCAGTGGTTAAGAATCCACCTGCCAATGCAGGGGACACAGGTTCGAGCCCTGGTCCGGAAAGATCCCAGATGTCGTGGAGCAGCTAAGCCTGTGCGCCACAGCTACTGAGCCTGTGCTCTAGAACCTGCGAGCCACAACTACTGAAGCCTGCGCATGTAGAGCCTGTGCTCCACAACAAGAGAAGCCACTGCAATGAGAAGCCTGTGCAATGCAATGAAGAGTAGCCCCTGCTCACTGCAACTAGAGAAAGCCTGCACACAGCAATGAAGACCCAATGCAGCCAAAAAGAAAATAAATAAAATAAATTTATAAAAAAATAAAAGCAAGTGGAATAAGCAAAAATCACCATTTTTATTATATTTATTTAAATATAGATAAATTTGATCACAGTAAAAAAGATTAATAATAGTATTTTATTTATTTATTTTAAAATTTTATGGAGTGTAGTTGATTTACAATGTTGTGTTAGGCTCAGGTGTGCAGCAAAGTGATTCAGTTATACATATACATATATTCATTCTTTTTCAGGTTCTTTTCTCATATAGGTTATCACAGAATATTGAGTAGAGTTCCCTGTGCTATACAGTAGGTTCTTGTTTGTTATCTATCTTATGTATAGTAGTGTGTGTATGTTAATCCCAAGCTCTTGATTTATTCCTTCCCCCACCACATTTCCCCTTTGGTAACCATAAGGTTTTTTTGATATCAGTAAGTCTGTCTCTGTTTTGTAAATAAGTTCATTTGTAACATTTAAAAAATTAGGGGACTTCCCTTGTGGCGCAGCGGTTAAGAATCTGCCTGCCAATGCAGGGGACACG
Source organism: Lagenorhynchus albirostris (assembly GCF_949774975.1). Taxonomy (NCBI): domain Eukaryota; kingdom Metazoa; phylum Chordata; class Mammalia; order Artiodactyla; family Delphinidae; genus Lagenorhynchus; species Lagenorhynchus albirostris. The sequence goes on from NC_083110.1 coordinate 13,275,509, forward strand.
GGTTCGAGCCCTGGTCCAGGAAGATCCCACATGCCGTGGAGCAACTAAGCCTGCGAACCACAACTACTGAGCCCACACGCCACAGCTGCTGAAGCCTGTGCACCCTAGAGCCCGCGAACCACAACTGCTGAGCCCTTGTGCTGCAACTACCAAAGCCCGCATGCCTAGAGCCTGTGCTCCGCAACAAGAGAAGCCACCACAATGAGAAGCCCTCACACCACAATGAAGAGTAGCCCCCACTCGCTGCAACTAGAGGAAGCCCACGCGCAGCAACGAAGACCCAATGCAGCCAAAAATAAATAAATAAATTTATTTTAAAAAAGAAGAAAAAAAGAGTAGCCCCCACTCGCCATAACTAGAGAGAAAAGACTGCCTGCAGCAATGAAGACCCAACACGGCCAAAACATGAATAAATAAATAAATAAAATGAAAAATAAAATTATCATATATTAGGAAAAAAAATTAGATTCGTCATATGAGTGATATTGTATGATATTTGTCTTTGTCTGAATTACTTCACTTAGTATGATAATCTCTAGGTCCATCCATGTTATGGAAAATGGCATTATTTCATTCTTTTTTATGGCTGAGTAATAATATTCCATTGTATATATGTACCACATCTTCTTCTTCTTTTTTTTCACTATTTATTTATTTAGGCTGCACTGGGTCTTAGTTGCGGCAGGTGGAATCTTTGTTGCAGCATGTGGGATCTTTAGTTGAGGGATGCGGGCTTCTTAGTTGTGGCATGCAGACTCTTAGTTGTGGCATGTGAACTCTTTGTTGCGGCATGCAGGTGGGATCTAGTTCCCCGACCAGGGATTGAACCCAAGTCCCCTGCATTAGGGGTGCAGAATCTTACCCACTGGACAACGAGGGAAGTCTCTGTACCACATCTTCTTTATCCACTCCTCTGCTGATGGACATTTAGTTGCTTCCATGTCTTGGCTATTGTAAATAGTGCCACAGTGAACATTGGAATGCATGTATCTTTTTGAATTATGGTTTTCTCTGTATATATGTCCAGGAGTAGGATTGTTGGATCATGTGGTGGTTCTATTTTTAGTTTTTTAAGGCAACTCTATACTGTTCTCCATAGTGGTTGTACCAATTTACATTCCCGCTAATAGTGTAGGAGGGTTCCCTTTTCTTCACACCCTCTGCAGCATTTATTGTTTGTAGACTTTTTCATGATGGCCATTCTGACTGGTGTGAGATTATACAACTACCATTGTAGTTTTTTTAAAGATTTTCTTTTGATGTGGACCATTTTTAGAGTCTTTACTGAATTTGTTACAATATTGCTTCTGTTTTATATTTTTTTCTTTGTCTTTTGCCACGAGGCATGTGGGATCTTAACTCCCCAACCAGGGATTGAACCCGCACCCCCTGCATTGGAAGGCAAAGGCTTAACCACTGGACCGCCAGGGAAGCCCCACCACCAGGGAAGCCCCACCACCATTGTAGTTTTGATGTGCATTTCTCTGATAATTAGTGATGTTGAGCATCTTTTCATGTGCTTTTTGGCCATCCCTATGTTTTCTTTGGAGAAATGTCTATTTAGATCTTCTGCCCATTTTTTGATTGGGTTATTTGTTTTGTTGATATTGAGCTGCATGTGCTGTTTGTATATTTTGGAGATTAATCCCTTGTCAGTGACTTCATTTACAAATATTTTCTCCCATTCTGTGGGTTGTCTTTTGGTTTTGTTTATGGTTTCCTTTGCTGTGCAGACACTTAAGTTTAATTAGGTCCCATTTGTTTATTTTTATTTTCATTACTCTAGGGAGTGGATCAAGGAAGATTTGCTGCAATTTATGTCAAAGAGTGTTCTGCTTGTATTTTTCTCTAAGAGTTTTATAGTGTCCAGCCTTACTTTTAGGCCCTTGATCCATTTTGAGTTTATTTTTGTATATGGTGTTAGGGAATGTTCTAGTTTCATTCCTTTACATGTAGCTGTCCAGTTTTCTGAGCACCACTTACTGAAGAGACTGTCTTTTCTCCATTGTATATTCTTACCTCCTTTGTCATAGATTAGGTGACCATAGATGAGTGGGTTTATCGCTGGATTTTCTATCCTGTTCCATTGATCTATATTTTTGTTTTTTGTACCAGTACCATACTGTTTTCATGACTGTAGCTTTGTAGTATAGTCTGAAGTCAGGGAGCCTGATTCTTCCAGCTCCCTTTTTCTTTCTCAAGATTGCTTTGGCTATTCGGGTTCTTTTGTGTTTCTGTACAAAATGTAAGAATTTTTTGTTCTAATTCTGTGAAAAATGCTATTGATAATTCAATAGGGACTACATTGAATCTGTAGATTACTTTGGGTAATATAGTCATTTTGACAATATTGATTCTTCCAGCTGTAACACCAAATAATTCTTGGTATTAAGCTCACGTTACCTCTCTTGCTGGGTTATTCTAGGATTAGAGATAGTATCTGTAAAACACATGTTCATTACTTAATAAATGGTAACTGTTCTTGCTATGACCTTCTAGCCATAATCCATATTTCTGAAAAGCTAAAGGGAACCAAAGGTTTTTCTGTTTGATTTGCATAGATGTAAACTAGCAGAATATTTGATGTTGGGCTGGGAGAGCCTGTCATGGTAAGTGAGACAGAAAGAAGACAAGGGCCGGTGCCAACTGCAAATGCAGTTCTCATTTTAGAACAGTGCCTCCTTGGAAGTGCACAGTATAGACTTCTAAAACGTAGATCATCCAAGGTGAAAGCTTCTGTTACTTAGAAAAAAATTCAGGTAAAGTGAGGAGATCATTAGCTACAAGTAAGAATTCTCACTGGTTTAAAACAAACAAACAACTCCAATCAAATTGTACCTGTGAGTGCAAATAGATCGCCTATGGTAATTACAGTAAGGGAGAAGATTATTTTTTAATATTTTGCAGCTTTACAGAAGACTTAAGAAAGATGGATATTTAGTTTTAAGGAGTTAAAAAAAAAAACAACGTAATACTGTTATCTCAGTGTTGCTCTAATTGAGGTTTAGGTGAATTACTTGGTCCTTGAGACCCTACTCTGCTTTGGGGAGATAGAGACAATTTCTGTACTTCTCACGTGCGCTTGATTATAGCAAAGACCTGTGTCTAGTCCTCATTGACACACTGTTCATATCTTGAAGGGTAGACTCAATATCAGGCCTTGGAAAGATTTTGGGCATTTCTTATCTGAAGTTGCATATGAGCAAGCTGTGTGAACCTGTTTTTACTGTGTCGCATATCTGGAAGAGAAAGGGGCACCATGGAATCTGAGGGTTTAAAAAAGCCTCTAAACTCTGACTCTGCTGCACATTTAAATTAGGTCTACCTGGTTTTTAATATAAATCGGCTCAATAACACTATTGCCAAAAATCTAGGTGCCTTCTTGAGGAACAGCTGTTTTATTTGGTGTTTGCTTAACTTAGTCCCCTTGGGAAGGAGAATGGTACAGGGGCTCAGACCGGGATGGACTGTTGAGTTAACCTTGACAGTGAACCCTGCCCCACACTCAGTTCAGAGGACCAGGACAAGGTGGTTTCACACAGGCAGCTCAGCTCATTTCTAAACAACTGAAATGCTAAGGGCTTTTGCTGTCCAAGCTATTGCAAATGGCTTCTCTCATTCTCAGCCTGCTCTGTAGCTGACAAAGGTGCAAAGCCTTTCTGTACTTAAGAGTCCAGGATGCCAATGTCAATTAGCTCATTAGCAAGTATCTGCCAGGATCTTTGCATATGGCTATGCAGGTTGAACAGGTTGAACAGTGTTTGCTGCCCTTGGAGTTGAGTGCTGCATGGCTTGTACGACTGTGATAAAGGAGCCCTGATCACCCATTTTAAATGCAGAGTGGCAGGGGTTTGGAATTCCCTTTCTTATGGGTAATTGCTTTTCCAGCATTGGCTTATTTGGCAGAGAAGGGTGGGCTGGTCCGTGAGCTCCTGCTGAATAGCAGCAGTCAGGAGTCCTGGCTCTAAGAATTCTAGGAAATGTACTATATCTCTTTCTTCAGTGCTGGGTTCCAGAAACCTTGTTCCATCAGTAATAGTATGGTCCAGACTCAGGACAAACTGCTCCTCAATGAACCTGCAGGAGTTGGATGATAAGGCCTCCAAAGTACGAGCTGATGGAGGGAGGGGCGGATGAAGCTTACTTGGAGATCTGTGATCAGAGCTGGCCCCAGGCAAGGCTGTACTGGAACTGGCTTGCTTCCAACACCTCTCCACCTGCTGTTTCACATGGGGCTCTTTAGGTTAGAGGAGACAGAAAACCACCTTAAGTGGATTAAATAAAAATAAACAGGCTCTATTGGCTCATTTTACTGAAAAGTGTGTGAGTATAGTTGGCTTCAGGTGATCAAATGATGACTTTAGAATCTAGTCTCTTTCTCTCTCTCTCTCCTCCCCTGTCCCTCTCTGCATCTCTCAGTTCTCCTTTCCTTTGTGTTGGCCTTGTCCCTAGGCAGGCTTTCTGCATTTGATGATCTCCAGCATCTCCAGGCATATATCCCACAGGCTTAGTAGTTCCGGAAGAAAGGAGCCCCAAAGGTCTAAAACAAGCAAATAAACAAGCACACCCAGCTGACACCAAACCAAACCAAAAATGTAAAAACAAGACCCCACACACAAAAAAACAGCAGTGCACTGTGTCTCCATGGTCTAGTTTGTGTTATGGGTAATGTCTGAATCAGTTGCTGTAGCCAAGGGAATGGAACCCTCTGATTGACCAGGCTAGGGTCATGTGTTCATACGGCTTAGGGAATGCCCATCCTCAGCCAGGTAGGCTCTGGGAGATGGAGGATTAGTTCTCCAAAGAAAAATCAAGATGATGTCATTAGAAGGAGGAGGAGTATCTGGGTGGCGAAACAAGAGCCATCAGATAGGCCTTTTCACCTCTCCCTTCCTGCATCTACCGTACAGGGCTGTGGGGCTAGGCTCTTCACAATGGCCTTACTTTTCTGAGATGTATTTATTTCTCCGTTTTGGCATAACCCTTAACATTTATTAAAACTGCTTATACTGCATTTACCAAAATGTCTAAAAGCCTTAGAGACATCAAACCTTTACAGAAATGTTTCTGTCCCTGACTTACATAACTTTTCATAACATTTTAATCTGTTGACATCCATTTCCGTTTAAAATTGTCTCCTCTGTCGACCTTTATGACATTGTGGCCTCCTTGTTCTCTTCCTACCTCCCTGATCCTCAGAGATCTCTTTCAGTGGCAGCACACTAGGTTAATGCACAGATTTCTTAAACCACTAACATTTCTCTGCCCTACTTCCTGGGTAGTCCTTCAATCTAGCATCTCTCCATCTTCACGGTCCCTTCAGTTAGGGCCTCCTCATCTCTCATCTGTGATGCTGCCATCCCTTCTCCTAACTCTCTTTGCTTGCAGTTTTATACTTCTTAAATCTGTCCACCTGACTCCTTCCAGATCCTCCCTGTTCACTGTTTGAACCCCCTGTGTTGTTTCCCACTTGCCCATAGATGGTCACAAGAGGCCCTCCATTCATTGTCCCTAGCGCCTGGCTCTAGTCTTCATTTCTTTCTTGATTCCCTCTGGATTTCCATCACTTCAAACATCTTGTGGATCCCATTATGCACTGAATGTTTCAGTCCTGCATACTTTTCCACATGATATTAACTTTGCCTGAGATGCCCTTCTCCCAACTAATCTGCCTGGGAATCTCCTATTGGTCTTTCAAAACCCTCTTCAGGCATCATGTTCTCTTGGAAACTTTCTGTAATACCCTTACCACCCCACGCTTGGCAGAACGAATCACTTTCAATTCTGTATTAATATGTACATACTTCATTGCATTCAGTGTCCTGTATTTTGCTTATTTATTTATATTCATGCCTTTTTTTTTTTTTTAACGTTTTGGTTTTGTTGGCCATGAGGCATGTGGGACCTTAGCTCCCTGACCAGAGATCGCACCCGCAACCCCCTGCATTGGAAGGCGAAGTCTTAACCACTGGACTGCCAGGGAAGTCCCGCCTTCTTTTTTAAATAAACAGACTGAATGCCTTTTTTCTTTGGAATCACCTTTAATAAACATCTTTGGTAGGTTCTGTAGTAACTGTGCTCACAGGATGAGGCAACATTTTTGTGTTATCCTTGTATGCATTTTGAAAACAATTTCAAAACAACCTAGAAGTCAAATCAAGATAGAAAAGGTACACAGAAAATTTGCGCCTGATTCTCCACAATGTAATTTGTATACAAGTTAATATTTATACAAGCTGTATTGTTACATGGGTATATTATTTGATCCTGAATATTTTATCATGATTCTGAAGTCTTCTCAACGGCAAATGATAAAACATATGAAAAGTATTTGGGGCCAAAGAATTTATCATTATGACATTATGTACTGACCAGAGTCCTGAAACAGTGTTTTTTGAAGGCCTAATTCGAGGACTTAGGTGTCTTGTGCACATTTATATTGACAATAGCACTCCTTAAAATAAAGCAAAAATAAGTTTACAAATATTCCCTTTTCTTAGTGCTGGGTTTCTTAGATTAGGTGACCCATACCAACCTTTTAATCATTATGGTAAACATTCCTGGGATGCCCTTAGAAGAATTTTTTAAAATTTTTATTTTATATTGGAGTATAGTTGATTAACAATGTTGTTTGTTTCAGGTGTACACCACAGTGATTCAGCTATACATATACATGTATCTATTCTTTTTCAAATTCTTTTCTCATTTAGGTTATTACAGAATATTGAGCAGAGTTCCCTGTGCTATACAGTAGGTCCTTGTTGTTTATCTATCTTATATACTAGTGTATACATGTCAGTCCCAAACTCCCAGTCTATCCCTTCCTACCACCCTTCCCGCTGCTAACCATAAGTTCGTAAATTTGGTCTCTAAGTCTGAGTGTCTGTTTCTGTTTTGTAAATAAGTTCATTTGTATCATTTTTTTCGACTCTGCATATAGGCGATATCGTATGATATTTGTCTTTCCTCTGTCTTACTTATTTCACTTAGTATGATAATCTCCAGGTCCATCTGTGTTGCTGCCAATGGCATTATTTCATTCTTTTTTATGACTGAGTACTTTTCCATTATATATGTGTACCACATCTTTATCCATTCATCTGTCAATGGACATTTAGGTTTCTTCCATGTCTTGGCTATTGTAAACAGCGCTGCAGTGAACATTGCGTGCATGTATCCTTTCGAACCATGTTTTTCTCTGGATATATGCCCAGGAGTGGGATTGCTGGATCACATAGTAGTTCTAGTTTTAGTTTCTTAAGGAACCTCCATACTGTTCTCCATAGTGGCTGCACCAATTTACATTCCTACCAACAGTATAGGAGGGTTCCCTTCTCTCCACACCCTCACCAGCATTTATTGTTTGTAGACTTTTTCATGATGGCCATTCTAACTGGTGTGAGGTGATACCTCATTGTAGTTTTGATTTGCATTTCTCTAATAATTAGTGATGTTGAGCATCTTTTCATGTGCCTCTTGGCCATCTGTATGTCTTCTTTGCAGAAATGTCTATTTAGGTCTTCTGCTCATTTTTTGATTGGGTTTTTTTGTTGTTGTTTGTTTTTGGGTTTTTTTTGCTGTACGCGGGCGTCTCACTGTTGTGGCCTCTCCCATTGCAGAGCACAGGCTCCGGATGCACAGGCTTAGCGGCCATGGCTTACGGGCCCAGCCGCTCTGCGGCATGTGGGATCTTCCCGGACCGGGGCATGAACCCGTATCCCCTGCATCAGCAGGTGGACTCTCAACCATTGCGCCACCAGGGAAGCCCTGTTTTTTGTTTTGATATTCAGCCGCATGAGTTGTTTGTAAATTTTGGAGATTAATCCCTTGTCGGTCACATCATTCGCAAATATTTTCTCCCATTCTGTGGGTTGTCTTTTGGTTTTGTTTATGGTTCCGTTTGCTGTGCAAAAGTTTTTAAGTTTAATTAGGATCCATTTGTTTATTTTTGTTTTTATTTTCATTGCTGTAGGAGGTGGATCCAAAAAGATACTGCTGTGATTTATGGCAGAGAGTGTTCCGCCTATGTTTCCCTCTAAGAATTTTATAGTATCTGGTCTTACATGTAGGTCTTTAATCCATTTTGAGTTTATTTTTGTGTATGGTATTAGAGAATGTTCTAATTTCATTCTTTTGCATGTAGCTGTCCAGTTTTCCAAGCACCACTTGTTGAAGAGACTGTCTTTTCTTCATTGTATATTCTTGCCTCCTTTGTCATAGATTAGGTGACCATAGGTGCGTGGGTTTATTTTTCTGGGCTTTCTATCCTGTTCCATTGATCTATATTTCTGTTTTTGTGCAAGTACCATACTGTTTTCATGGCTGTAGCTTTGTAGTATAGTCTGAAGTCAGGGAACCTGATTCCTCTAGCTCCCTTTTTCTTTCTAAGGATTGCTTTGGCTAGTTGGGTTTTTTTATGTTTACAGAGAAATTAAAAATTTTTTTGTTCTTGTTTTGTGAAAAATGCCATTGATAATTTGATAGGGATTGCATTGTATCTGTAGATTGCCGTGGGTAGTCTAGTAATTTTGACAATATTGATTCTTCCAATCCAAGAATATGGTATATCTTTCCATCTGTTTGTGTCATCTTTGATTTCTTCCGTCACCGTTTTATAGTTTTTGAAGTACAGGTCTTTTGCCTCCTTAGGTAGGTTTATTCCTAGGTATTGTGTTCTTTTCAGTGTGGTGGTAAATGTGATTGTTTCTTTAATATCTCTTTCTGATCTTTCATTGTTAATGTATAGAAATGCAACAGATTTCTCTGTATTTCAGACTGAATGCCTTTGGGTAGGACTTGCACACAGCCAGTCTCCATCCCACAACACTGTTAGAAAAATGGCTGTTTCACAATTTCTGTTACTTTCCTGGCCACTGAAGGCATCTGAGTTTCTGTCCAAACCATAAATATACTTTTAGTATATAAGTTTCAGGGTAGTTACCTTTGTGTCTTATTCACTATGATTATCACATAGTAAGTTCTCAGTGAATAAATAGATGGATGAATGGATAAACAAACCCATAGGGTTGTTCAGAAGCACTTCAGCTTTCGTGTGTATGGTCTCTGTCACTGCAGCTGCTCTGAGCACTGAGATGGATGTTAGGTGGTTTCCTGTGGTCATCTCACCTCTAAGGCAAAACCTTGGACTAGAATATGGTTTTTTTTCATGACTCAGGCTTAGGCTTATCTCATCATAGCACTCGAACTCAGTCACTCATCATTTTTTGGAGAGATTCGGAGAATTTTTCTTTTAAAACCGTGGCCAGTAACATGATAAGATTTCAACATCGTATACTAGTAATCCTTCATGTCTAAATCTCAAACAAATCCAGGATAACTGAAGAACAAGTTCTAGAAATCCTGTGGATTGGAAGAGGCTTTTTATACCTTTTCACACTACTGAGAATGAAAGGAATTGCATAGGAGGAGGAAGAGAGAAAAACATAGGAAGAATGTAAGGGAAAAGAGTAACAGAAATAATAGAAACCATTTTTTTCTTTCTACTTCTAGCACCTCTTTGCCCCAATCTCCTGTGGCCTTTCTGATCTTTTTCCATGGCTTCTAAATTCCTGTCCTTTTTTTCTTTTCCCCACACATCCGTTGAATCTGTGCCTTTTATTGTTAGCCTCTTTAAGTGTTTTCTGAAGGTAGAGTATATAAACCATGAACACAAAAGAATACTTCTGTGGGGAACCTTTATGTTTTGGGGGCGCTACCCGATATCCAAGCCTCCTCCTGTTTGATGAGGCTGGTAGGAGGTGGAAAACGCCAATTGTGGAAATTGAAAAGGCCGTATCCTTTTGACTCCTGGGCACTAGGACCACCTGAGCTCAGCCTATCTGATCATCCCATGCAAGACTTTGTGTCTGGAGTGAGTGTCACAAAGAAGCAAAGACAGTTTTGGGTCCAAGCCACTGCCAGCAGTGGTGGCTTTGAGTGTCCTTGACAAGTTGCAGGGTCTCCCTAAGCAGGCTTCTCTTGTGACATGACATTGGCTCCAGTTCCAGCCTCCCAGCTTCCCTTGATTTGTGTTCATTTTTCCAAAGCTCTAACCTTTCCCTGGATTCTGTGAGCTGCTTGACATTCTTTCAGTAAACTCCTTTTTGCTCAAGTTAGCCAGGTGGATTTCCTTCGTTTTCAACTAAGAATCCTGACTGGTAACCTTTCCTTATCAGCATTAGAAAAGTACAGAGAAGAAATATGCAGGGGGTCCCCTGGTGGTCTAGTGGTTAGGATTCGGTACTTACACTGCAGTGGCCGGGGTTCAATCCCTAGTCAGGGAATTAAGATCCCACCAGCAGCACAGCTTGGCCAAAATTAAAAAAAAAAAAAAAAAAGCAGTCTTATTGTGTGACAGTTCTTACCTAAGTCCCCCTCACTCTTTGATTTTATTCTTTTTTTTTTATCCTTCTCTTTCTTCTTGTCATTCTATAGCTATCACTGCCTCCTTTCAACTCTATTTCAGTTCAAGCTAGTGGATTAATCATGCCAGATGCTTGTGTTATATCTGAATCCTGAATAATCAGCTTTCTTCTGTGTGAGATTGGCAAGTGTGAAAAATACTGGAAATCTCTTTGCATAGAATACAAACACACCTAATATTTGATGGTCAGGGAATGTATTTCCATGACAACAGGATACTTAGGATTTTAGACAAATAAAGGGATGCAAATGTACTTAAAACGATTTTTTTCCCCCTACACACAGGCAATAAGCATAACTCTGATCTAATACTGGCCTGTAGAACTCATTTTAGAAGTCAAGAAAATGTGCTTATTAACAAGGTATCTTAATCATTATACATTTTCTAAGACAAAAACAAATTTCTCTCTTTTTTCCCCCCTCTTTGGGGGAGGAGGTAAAGGTAGACATTTTCAATTCTATCTGTCAAGAATGGAAAGATCTCTCTCTTTTTTTTTTTAATAATTCATTTTCTCCATAAACAATGTGAAACATATGTCTTTAGTACAGTTTTCAGAGCAATTATAATGAGACACATTTAAAGATAGAGCATGTTTTTGACTCACGATCCGTTTACTTCCTGCCCCTCACGTACCGCTTCCTTTCATTCCTACCCAACCATGCTGTGCTCCTGCCACAGCACAAAGAACCTTTAAAATGACTCATTTGCTATGTCTGCACAGTGTTCAGCTGGATTCTCTTAGTGCCCTGGTAAATTAATTCCTGGTCAACATTTTGCTGTGATTAAAATGATAATAGCTACCATTACTGGACAAGGACTTATACATAAACGATCTTAAATCCTTAAACACCCTTGCCAGGAGGGGTTAGTATCCCATCTGCATATAGAAAGATAATTTGCCCAAGATCACAGGGAGTGAGAATGTGAACCCAGGTCTGTCACACTGAGAAGCCTGTGCCTCTACCACTTCTGCATTTTGTCTCTTCTCGCTTGATGTCTTCAGGAGAATTTTTTTGGAGATATAATTGACAGAAAACATTACACTAGTTTCAGGTGTACAGCATAATGATTTAATATTTGTATATATTGCAAAATGGTTGTAATAAGTCTAGTAAACATCCATCACCACACGTAGTTACAAATTTTTTTTTCTTGTGAGAAGAACTTTTTAAGATGTATTCTTTTAGCAACTTTCAAATATACATACAGTATTGTTTAACTATAGCCTCCATGCTGTATACTACATCCCCAGGACTTATTTTATAACTGGAAGTTTGTACCTTTTGACCCCTTTCACCCATTTTGCCCACGGCGCTCCCCCCTGACCTCTGTCAACTGCCAGTCTATTCTCTATTTATGAGTTTGTTTTTTCTTTCTTTTTAAAGATTTCACATATATTTGAAATCATATGATATTTATCTTTCTCCTTCCTTCACGCTCCATCCATGCTGTCACAAATGGCAGGATTTCCTTCTTTTTTCTGGCTGAATAATATTCCATTGTATATATACCATGTTTTCTTCACCATTCATCCATCAGTGGACACTTAGGTTATTTCCATATCTTGGCTATTATAAACAATGCTGCAATGAAGATGAGTACAGATATCTTTTTGAGTTAGTGTTTTCATTTTTTTTTTTTCAGTTAAATGCCCAGAAGTGGGATTGCTGGATCATACGGTAGTTCTATTTTTAATTTTCTGAGGAACCTCTATACTGTTGTCCATAGTGGTTGTACCCATTTACAGTCCTACCAACAGTGCATGAGGGTTTCCTTTTCTCCACATTCTCACCAGCCCTTGTTAGCTCGTTTTTTTGTTAATTAGCCATTCTAACAGTTGTGAGGTGATGTCTCATTGTGGTTTTGATTTGCATTTCCCTGATAGGTAGTGATGTTGAGCTCATTTTTATGTACCTATCGGCCATTTGTATGTCATCTTTGGAAAAATGTCTGTTCAGATCTGACCATTTTAAAATTGGATTGTATTTTTGCTGTTGAATTACATGATTTCTTTATATATTTTGGATATTAACCCTGTATCAGATATATGAATTGCAAATATTTTCTGATATTCCTTAAGTCGTCTTTTTTAAAAATTTTATTTATTTTAACATCTTTATTGGAGTATAATTGCTTTACAATGGTGTGTTAGTTTCTGCTTTATAACAAAGTGAATCAGTTATACATATACATATATCCCCATATCTCTTCCCTCTTGCGTCTCCCTCCCTCCCTCCCACCCTCCCTATCCCATCCCTCTAGGTGGTCACAAAGCACCAAGCTGATCTCCCTGTGCTATGTGGCTGCTTCCTACTAGCTATCTATTTTACATTTGGTGGTGTATATATGTCCATGCCACTCGCTCACTTTGTCCCACCTTACCCTTCCCCCTCCCCGTATCCTCAAGCCCATTCTCTAGTAGGTCTGTGTCTTTATTCCCCTCTTGCCCCTAGGTTCTTCATGACCATTTTTTTTTTTTTTAGATTCCATATATATGTGTTAGCATACAGTATTTGTTTTTCTCTTTCTGACTTATTTCACTCTGTATGACAGACTCTAGGTCCATCCACCTCACTACAAATAACTCAATTTCGTTTCTTTTTATGACTGAGTAATATTCCATTGTATATTTGTGCCACATCTTCTTTATCCATTCATCTGTTGATGGACACTTAGGTTGCTTCCATGTCCTGGCTATTGTAAACAGAGCTACAGTGAACATTGTGGTACATGACTCTTTTCCTTAGGTCATCTTTTCATTTTGTTGATGGTTTCCTTTGCTGTGCAGGAGAATTTTATGACAAAAGGACAAGTTCCCTTTAACTAGTACTTACATTTTATCACTCTGCTGCCTATTTTTTTTTTTTTTTTTTTGCGGTACGCAGGCCTCTCACTGTTGTGGCTTCTCCTGTTGTGGAGCACAGGCTCCGGATGCGCAGGCTCAGCGGCCATGGCTCACGGGCCTAGCCACTCCGTGGTATGCAGGATCCTCCCAGACTGGGGCACGAACCCATGTCCCCTGCATTGGCAGGCGGACTCCCAACCACTGCGCCACCAGGGAAGCCCTGCTGCTTTTAAACAGACTAAAAAACAAGGAAAATTTACAATACCTGGACAGCTAGAGAAATCAGGAGAAAATAAGTCTTTAGAGCCTAGTGCTTTCTTGTTCCTGTTGGCTACACAGGAGCAAAGAAATAAAAGCAACAATGCCTTGAAATTAAGAATGCCTCCTCCCTGGGCCAAGGTAATAGAACAGACACTTGTGAAAAGCAAATAGGCTCTGAATGATTTCTGATGAATCAGCCACCGTTCAGTGTTCACTAGCAATACCATTGAAAACAACCTGTGTTGCTGAGGTACTTTACTTTGCAAGGGACTTGTGTCTGAAGCGTGTGGTGCCTTTAAGTTGCCGCTGGATCGAAAGCTGCCACATTTGAAGGTGGTGTAACAGAAATAGGCTCAGGCAACAGGGAAGGCATTAGACAACAATCCTGAATCCGGTTTTTCCTGACTCACCTTCTATCCCAACTGCTTGGTTGCCAAACTCAGCTTGGCCTCTAGGTTATTGCTTTCAAAAGCCTCCCAGTGTCCTCATGAGAACGTGCATCTCCAGTCCTGACTGTGGCCCTGACTTTGGACCCGTGATCCTGGATTCTTAGTGTGGCATTGTCTCTCATACCTGGAAGTCATCATGCTTCCATTGTGGACCCCTGCCCAGGCTGTACACAGTAGAGGCAGCTCTCCATTTGAATATCTGATTTGCTTTTTGCAGGGAGTTCACTCTCATTATGACTTGGTAAGCTGTGAACTTTAGTACTATTTTGGATGATCAAGAGGTAGTTAAATCATCCAAGCTTCAGAATCTTTTCATTTTAATCTTTTGGTGTAATTGTGGGCCCAACTCATAAAAAATCGTGTCTGGTTACAAGTGTTCCATGAGTCCGCCTTCACTCCTCACCCCAGTTACCCACACATTTTACGCCTCTGTGAACAACAACAGAAAAACACTTCTCTTTTCTTGTGGTGCAGAGGAAGTGGATTTGGAGAAACAAGAATGAGACTGGAGGGCTTCCCTGGTGGCGCAGTGGTTGAGAGTCTGCCTGCCGATGCAGGGGACACGGGTTCGTGCCCCGGTCTGTGAAGATCCCACATGCCGCGGAGCGGCTGGGCCCGTGAGCCATGGCCGCTGAGCCTGCGCGTCCGGAGCCTGTGCTCCGCAACGGGAGAGGCCACAGCACTGAGAGGCCCACATACCGCAAAAAAAAAAAAAAAAAAAAAAAAGAATGAGACTGGAGACTATTGTGTCAAGAGTGGACCTTCCTTCTTTCAAGAAGGAGTTAGTGACTAACTTTAGAGAGGGGTGGGGCTGCATGGTGGGGACAGAGTGGGTGTTTCTAGCAGGATGCTCCCTTTTGGCGTCTGAGCTGGGCACACAGGCCCATTTGTCCAGGGGCAAGGGTGGGAGCGAGGGGACTGCTGGAGCCCTGAGGCCTTGGTAGGCAGTGGGGCAGGGCTGGATTATAAGTCCCTGAGTGGACGTCCCCTGGCCTCTGTAGCAGCGGGTAGCATCCTAGAGCGTAAAAGATTGTGTCCCAGGTCTCATATCAGCACCACTGCTCACCAACCAGAGAGGCCCAAGTCAGGCACTTCCTTCTGTTTTACCTCTCCGTATATGATAAACCACCACAAGTCACAACAAGTAGGCTTCCCAGATGAAGAAGTATAAAGGTTAAGTGTAATGCCCAAGGTCATTATAACTAGTACAGCATGATGTAAACTACATAAAAGCATGTATGCACATGAAACTCTGTTCCCTGTTTTAAATACCTAACATTTGGGCCTGCTTTTGAAAACTAGTTTCACTTTTGGCTGAGTAGTCATTTATGCAATCTAGAAGGCTGTGCAGAGCTGGCTTTACATGGAGTTCAAGTGTCTACTGTGATCCACCTGGTGTCTTGAGTAGCATTCAAGGCTGTCCATAGTGAGTTGCTCTTTCCATCCTTGCCTCCTGTTCTTTCTCCTGAAGTTCTGACCAGAACAGAGTTTGTGCATGCTTTTGGATGCCTTTATCCTTCTAGCTCCTCTGTTCCTTTTGTGTAGGCCTCCTTTCTTCACAATGTTAAAATCCTTCTTATTTCTCAAGTCCCAGCTCAAATGCTGCTCTTTCACCAAGCATTCATTCATTCAGCTAGTGTTTATTAAATATGTGCAAGATTCTCAGCTAGGCCTTCTCCAGTTCACTGTGTCGGGAGTAATCCTGAGATCATGATTGTAATACAATCAACAATGGTAGCCAACACATGTAGGATTTACTATGTGTCAGGACTGTTTTGTGCTTTATACACATAGACTTATTTAATACACAGCACTCCCCATATTGTCTTATGTTCTATTTATTTAAGAGCATGTCTTGGTTTTCTGATAAGATTAAAGCTTTTCGAGTCCATGAGTCTCAGCTCTTATTCCTTTTTACTTTTAATAAACAGCTATGTCTAGGACATATATACATGCCTAGGACAGTGACTTGGACATAGTATGAACTAAATAAATAGCATTTGAGTTGAATTTTATGTATATCCATACTCATCTACATCCATACCCCACCTTCATCCCTTCTTACAGATTTCCAGTGTCTCTTGAAAAATCAGAAGAGCTGACAATTTCTGGGCTTGCATTCTTGCATTATAATATTTTGTTAGAGCTAGCTAACCACTGTGGTTTTAGTTGAGAAACATGCTCTTAGGTTTTCCACAGTCCCTACTACTCTTTAATGCCTTGCACCAGGCCCTGTACCATCTGATTTTTGACTCTTGTGAAGCCAAAGGAGAATTTAGATTCCAGCTGCAGGTTGCCCCCTTAGTGTAGGAAGAGTTGCAGCCATTATACAATGTAGCCACTTAGTCTCTCTGTTCTGTTACTAGTCCACCAGCAAGATTTTTGTTTCAGCCAGAAAGTGGCTCTTTTTTTTTTTTTTTTTTGAGGTACGCGGGCCTCTCACTGTTGTGGCCCCTCCCGTTGCGGAGCACGGGCTCTGGACGCGCAGGCTCAGTGGCCATGGCTCACAGGCCCAGCTGCTCCGCGGCATGTGGGATCCGCTCAGACCGGGGCACGAACCCGTGTCCCCTGCATCGGCAGGTGGACTCTCAACCACTGCGCCACCAGAGAAGCCCAAGATGGCTCATATTTTAAGCACCAGTTTAGCAGGGGCTGGGCTGCCTTTGGGTGATTCAAAGAGTCATTTGAAGCTCTGCTGTGACACATACCAGATGATTTTAACAACCTTCCCATCACGTGGCCTCGGTGCAAGATGGAAAAACACCACAATGATACCTGACAGTCAGTTACAAAGCTCTCGCAGGAGGCTGTGGAGGGGGAGTTGCATTCTAAAGCTCTTCTCAGCAAGTCTGCACCGGGGGTGGAAGCTCAGCAGCCCTCCCAGGAAAATGAAATCTTTTTGATGGTTGACAATGAGTCACTGAAGATGTTGCTGTTCTTCCTTGGCGTTCACAGATATGTGGCCTAAGCCATACTTGTCTGTGCTTTCCTCCACCCCTCATTCATTTGTTCAACAAATGCGGAGTGCCTACTAGTACCAGGCCTGTGCTAGAGGCTTTGGATATAGCAGTGAATAAGGAGGAGAGTAAACGAGTGTACAAATAAACAAAAAGGATGATTCTAGTGATAAATGCTATGAAGCGAATAAGTAAAGTGGTGTGACAGAGAATTCTAGGGGTGGGTGTCAGGCTGCTTTGGAGAGGGTGTGCAGGGAAGGCCTGAGGAGGGGACATTTGGAGATTGAGATGAGAGTTCCTCTGGCAGAGGGTAAGTACAAAGAGGAATGGGATGAGGAGGAACTTGGCATTATTTGAGGAACACAAAGGAAGCTAGTATGGCTACAACTGTGCTATGCAGAGTTCTGCACAAGATAAGGAACAGTCTGCGACAGGATAAGGAGCTTGCACCAGATTGTAAGTCTGTGCACCCTTTCCTTCTCAAGAAAGACTTACTATATTAAAAAAAAAAAGTTAAATAAAGAACATGCTTAGTAACACAGTTGCTTTAAAATCTGGATCAGGTTTTTTTTTTCTTTTTTAAAAAATTTATTTGTTTTTGGCTGCGTTGGTTCTAAGTTGCTGCGCACAGGCTTTCTCTAGTTGCGGCAAGCGGGAGCTATTCTTCGTTGCGGTGCTCGGGCTTCTCATTGCAGTGGCTTGTTATGGAGCACAGGCTCTAGGCACGTGGGCTTCAGTAGTTGTGGCGCACAGGCTCAGTAGTTATGGCTCGCGGGCTCTAGAGCACAGGATCAGTAGTTGTGGCACATGGGCTTCGTTGCTCCACAGCATGTGGGATCCTCCCGGACCAGGGATCAAACCCATGTCCCCTGCATCGGCAGGCGGATTCTTAACCCCTGCGCCACCAGGGAAGTCCCTGGGTCAGGTTTTTTATCTCATTGCAACAGGCAACAAAAAAATCCTCAGACTAAGACCAGTCTATATCAGTCTATACCAGACTAAGACCAATGGACTATACTTTATCACTGGTTTGGAGTGTAGTGAGAGAGAAGGGCAGGACGGGAGGGTTTGGTTATAGAGGTGGGCAGAGCCACATTAGGCCCAGGTGGACAAGTGAAGGTCAACTCTTCACTAAAATGCAATTAAATGCATGTAAAAAAGTCAAGTGACTTCTTCAGACACTTAATGAGAGTTTCAGCGTTTGAAATGGTACTTAGAGAACGACCACGCTGCACTGAGGTGGGGGTGATAAGTCATCCATCAGCTGACTCAGGAGTTCAGACATTTGCTTATGCACACCAGCTTCAGACTGTGTAATTCAGAATCGCATCTCAGGAGGTGTGTATAGCATGATCCAGGAGTGTGTGCATTCTGCAAATGCCGAGAGCCAGTGGCTGAGGTTGAACACCAGTGGCCCATGTTTTGTTTGATCCACACAACATTACTGGGTAAAAAAATCAAATTAACTGCCAACATTAAAAAAACTTGACAGCTGGGTTTGTACTCCCACAAGGGAGACTCTTAGAAGGGGAATGGGCTTACCCAGTACCTGCCACCACTTCGTATCTTCTGCCTGACTTGTCTATTAATTGTGGGTTATGCTATACTAACGAATGACTGAAGAATCTCAGTGGCTGACTAGAAAGGTTCATTTCTGGCTCACACTGCATGCCCAGTGTGGGTCGACTGAGGTTCGTCTTCACTGCAGGCCAGGGAGCATTCCCTCTGTGGAGCAACTCTGGTGTTGAAGTAAGAGGAAAGGGAGCATGAAGAAAAGTACACTATCTACATGGCCTTGAATGGGTTACGGTTTCACAGGCTTTTCCTTAGATGCTCATTATTTACTTGCTTTCAGCTCCACCTGGCAAGGTGCACCAACCACGACGGCAGCGTTAGTGAGCCAGGCTGGGAGGCAGCTCTAGCACTGCTCTTTATTGCACTCAAGCATTGACTTCCAGAGGGTGGGATGTACGCCCAGACTGCGCATCAGTGTGTATTGCAGCATCGCTGGGTTCTGGCAAGACGACCGTAAAGAACAATAAGTGATGAGGCCTGTGAAAGGTATTTATTATACCCTCTATGCATCCAGCTTTGCTCTTGGGACTGTGGAAAACACAGTCCTTGTTCTTGGAAGTGCCAGATGCCCAGAGGAACCATCAAGGATGTAGACTCAATGAGTGCTGGGTACTCACGGGGTACTCGTTTAGTTCACCTGAGCTACCAGCGTGGGTTGGCATCAGCGGGGGAGGCTTGGTGAGGCCATCAGAATTAGGGGGGACTTGACGTAGGGAAGGTAAAGAACACGGAACATGAGTTGAAAGTTTCAACTGTTTTCACCTAAATTTAGAATCTTTGGAAGCAAGATGGCTTGTATTCTCTTGTAGAGTTTTAAAAATACCTTTGAAATGTTTTAAAGTTTTCTACCGAAATTGATACTTTTGTCAGGCTCGAGTCTCACTTAACTGTGAAGAGCAGGTGTGCGCAGGGGCTGCCTGAGCAGCATGGGCCGTTCCTCTCCATCCGTCACGGCCTGCCCTGTTCTCCGGCATGCACTGTTGCGGAGGGGCTGCTAGGAGTTTTGTTTCCACAAGTCATTCCAGGGCTTCCTTTCCCGAGGAGCCCTAGATTTAGATTTCACACAGAAGCTACTTATGTCCTCCTCATTTTGAAGGCAGTGGGCAGGAAATTGATGTATCCTGTCCCCAGGAGAGCACCTGAAAAGTGGCAGGCAGTGACTACACGTTGTTGAATGAGATGGATGGGTGGATTTGGAGAAGCACATGATTCATCTTCCTCTTCCCAGTCACTCAGTCTTCTATTCCATCTTCTTATTGGCCCTGAGACAGGATGAAAATGAGGTAGATGTTTGGCTTGCCGTAAAGAAGGAAGAATTTAAACAGGCTCTCATCAATTTGCCTTCTTCTCCTTCCTCCCATTAGCTCAGAGACTGGGGATAGAAATGAATAAAGTAGATTGAGTTTTAGAAGCTATAGGGTAAGGAGGGACGGTGGTGAACAGTAAAACACAGGTTGTCCAAAGGAGGCAGGCGTGGTTCAGCTCTACCTGGTTGTTGTCCTAAGGCATTTCAGGAACAGCATTGTCACTTCTTCAGATCTTAAAAAGAAGCTGAAATCCCCTTTTCATCTACAGTCTCCTGATTTTTTAAAAATGTTGGTTTTTTTCAAACTCTTTGTGGTCCAAACAAAGCATTGCTGTAGGCTGGATTTGGTCCAGGGGCTTCTAGGGTGTCATTTCTGGACCTCCGGTCCTTTACGGGCCTAACGCTTAGCAACGCTGAGGTGGAGCTCTTGAGGTGGTCAGACTTTTTAAAACTTTTGGATATTATGTCTGAAAGAGAGGAGGCTCAGCTGACTTTTTTAATAGAGACGAGGGTTCATGATGGGTTCTTCACTCTCTCGCCTGGTTTCTCAGCGGCCTGTCAGTGAGGAGGACTAAAGCCCGTGGCCGTGGGAGAGATGCTAATTCAGCAGTGTGTCGGACATGCTGTTTGCTTACGAGGTAAACCCAGGTATTTAAGACTTTGTGGCTAACAAGGGGATTGTGCACCTGGAAAGGGCTAGTGCAGGACGGTGACACAAGTCAGTCCTTGGTGAGTTAAGTCATTAGAATCAACAACAGTGTTTTCTTTTGATTCACAGCTTGCTTGAACCTGTAAAGGAAGTGGTGCACAAGATGGTGCCCAGAGTAACATTTCCCATTTACTGTTCCTTGCCCTTTGACATTCGTCGATGGATTCATTCATGTACTCAGTGCGTGTTTTTTGAGTACCTATGTATGAGGTGTCAGGCAGTATTCTAGGTTTTGTGGATACAGCAGAGAACAAAACAAAGTCCCTCCCTTCAGAGTGCTGTGCAGTGTGGTGTGAGGACCTGGTGGTGTGCCTCACATGCTGGAACTCTTTTGAAAAGCTGGCAAATCATCATTCCTTCCCAGCTCTCAGAATTACGCCCTTGCTTGAGTTAGATGTCAGGAGAAAAGTGGCAGTTGAGGATGGCAGGGGAAATTAGGCCAGGAGATCACCTGTTTTTCTGGATGTCCACAAGATGTTCTAAGGTGGTCCTGGAGAAAAAGCCCTAATAGTCCTTGCGCCTGGGGTGCCTCCTGTGGCCCAGTGGTTCCTCACTCCTTTCGAACCCCCTGAGGGTATTCATCTCTGCTGTGCTTGGGAAGGCCTCTGGAATTGGTGAGGAGTCTCAGGATGTCCTGTTGGAAATGCAGCCCTCAGGGTGTTTATTCCTTAACACAGGAAGCACCAAGGGATAATTTCTTCACTGCAGGTTCACCTAGATGTCGTTATCATTCGTAGCCGTCAGTCATTGAGTGTAGCAGATATAATGGCAAATTT
This sequence comes from Lagenorhynchus albirostris, assembly GCF_949774975.1. Lineage (NCBI taxonomy): Eukaryota > Metazoa > Chordata > Mammalia > Artiodactyla > Delphinidae > Lagenorhynchus > Lagenorhynchus albirostris. The sequence goes on from NC_083110.1 coordinate 13,296,810, forward strand.
CTTTTTGCTCCTATGTTGAACTGTCTGCATTTAATTCTCTTGAAAAAAGGGAAAGCTATTGGGCCTGTTACTAAGAATGCTCGTCCGAGTCCACTCTGTTATTTATTGACTGATTTTGTATTGGTGCATGGTTAGCCGGATAACCTTTTGTCTCTGTTATTGAAAGAACTCTTGTAAAGTTGGCCTCGAATCCCAGGGTTGGAAATGTTTACTTATGGCCTGTTTGATGATTAATTCGTGAAAGAGAAGCAGTACCATATGACCAGGAAACCACACACCTTTTAATATGCCAGGGCCTCTTTAACAGATCAAGAGCATCCACAAGCAGACAACTTTCTCTGTTTGTTTATTTGCCCTGGAAAAAAACACGTCTTGATGGGATCCCAGGATGGTACCAAAATGAACATGGTGGAACATCAGGAGGCCAAGGCAGAATTTATTAATAGAAGGCTGGCTGCTTGTGTGTTCAGTGAAGTAGATCCCTCTTAGAAATGGTGAAATAACCCTGCACAGTATATTGCCATAACTTGGCAATACAATAATGATAATACCTTTAAATGTAAGAAACTCAGGAGTTTGGTAGGATTATAAAATTGAAAAACACAGCAAATATCAGAATCTGTCAATCACAGTTCATTTTTTTTAACAGCAATGTAAATCAAGGAAAGCTAAAATACATTTTCATAAGCTAGCAGGCTGAAGACTGTATACAACGCATGCCCACATTCAGTCCATGCACACATATATAAATATATACATATACCTATGTATATGCAAATAAAATCGTGATTATCCTACTTTGGATACTTCCCTTTTTGAGTAAATTTATGAACTTTTGCTTGGCCTGAAGTTTAGCCCATCACGTGTCCCTAAAGTCAAATTTTCAGGTATATAAACATAACAACCATTTAATACCCAAACAAGTACACTTCACTGAATTTCTAGTTCAGGGTAAATACCTTTCTGTCAAGGACTGTGAGTCAGAAATTCATAACACTTAGATGGGAAGTTAGGATACCTGGATTTTAAAAAATCTTCCTGGGGTCTCGGCTTGCTCATCATAAGATGATTTTGATGCTGGGCTGAGGGCGCCCAATGAATATCTTTTTATTGGGGATGCCGTGCAAATGCAGTCTAGCCCCATTCTTTATGCACAGTAGATTCCCTATACATGTGTTCTGCATTGATACTGAAACCTGACTGGGAACAACTTGTCCCGTTTGGCAATAATCCTAAATGACAGAAAACCTGTGACATTGCTGGATGGCTCTAAGCACCCACTGAATATTTATACAGGGACGATTACTATCAAAGACAGTATCTACTTCATAAAGTTGTTATGAGGACTGAGTTAATAAACGCAACATACTTAGAATCGTCTGGCATTCTGTGAGCATTCCAGTTGCAGCAATGGTGATGACACTTGCTCCTACCACCATTACTATATGCCAGGCTCTGGGCTAGAATAAAAATGAAAACAGACACGGTCTCCGCCTTGTTGAGTTCATCATGTAGTGTGTGATCACAGACTCCAGCACCTACAGGCCAGCCAGGGCACTCACAGTGTGAGAAGTGGGGACGGGACTGTGGTGCCTGGAGACCCCAGGCCTGGCTGGAGCGGGCAGGGGCAGTGTGGCCCAGCAGGTTGGGCCTTCTGGCAGTGAGACTTGTGGTTGCTAAATCTTGCTTTTCAAGAGAAGTTAGAAATTTGGGTTATTATGTGAAATCTCCCAGCTCACAAGCAGGGACAGTGAATGTCAATTTAAAAACGATTGCTTTATGGGCTACAGACAGCTGCTGTCTGAATGGTTCCTGGAAGTGCTCTTGTACAACTTCTGTACGCGCCAGCTGTTACAGCCCCAATTCTCCACGTTTTGGGGGGGCAGCTCATACCAGCTGTGGGCAAAGATCACTTGTCAGTCAGTCTGTAATTGTTGGCTTCTCAATGAAATGCACAGAATTTGTGTTAAGTTGGGAGTTGGCAGGGCAGGACTGAATGTTGGGGACTATCTCTTTAGTGACCACAGAGGCAGAGGCACGAAACGGGCTGGTGAGGAAGACGGCTGCGGCCAAGTGACAAGGAGTTAAGACAATTACCTTTTGCCAGAGAACACAAGGACACTGTAGAGCACAGATAGGTGAAGAGTTTAACACAATTTATTTTATGCTTAAATAATCGACTAGGTCATCCAGTGTATGGTTTCTCATACATATGTCATTAGAGCTATGTGTCAATAAATGCTGATTTTATATGAATATAATCAACAAATTAAAGAATTTCACCAAAACCCAAATAAAAATGCCCTTTAAAACACAGCAGCCTTATTAACCTAATATGACATGGCTAGAATGGTTACAAATGATTGGCTTACTGAAAGGTGTCTACATCTTACAGCCAGTACACGATACAGGAATAAGTTTACAGCGTGCTGCCATTCTACTAGCTAAGAATTTCTGTGCAGTCCACTGAAAATACCCCTGACAGGGGCCTCTTATGAGCACCATCCACCTCTAAAGCGGCAAGCATTACCCTTTTAAGCACTACCAGCACCCCCCTCCCCCTAAAGCAACTACCGTATAGGGTTTTTTTTTTCATTTTTAGGTCATTTCATTGAAAAATTGGCAATAGCAACAAATATTAGATGAAGGGCTTTGTGTTTACAGATAAAATCTTCTGTGTTGCAGTATACTGTAGTGTTTGCAAAATTGGAAAAGATTTAATCAAAATAAGGTGATACACATGCATCAAAATATTAGTATTCTGAAGAAAAATTTTTTTCACAGAACTACAGAATTCCTCATTTTGGGAATTATTTAAATTTGCAGCAGATTTTAAAGATTTGTTTTTTAAAATCAAGCTAGCAGTTTTGCGTATACAAACATTATAATTGCTAATATACAAGAATCGGTGAAGATCCCCCTACCCATCACCCCTCCTCCTTCTTTTGGGGTGAAGTCACTTGAGACCCCCGTTATGTTAAATGCATCTGCAATATTCTCTTTGTGTTCTAAGAGGCAGTGCCTTATTGACATTTATTCCATTTTTTCTGTTAGAATTTATACAGTGTTATTATTTACAGCAAAACTATAGATGTTTTAAAAAAGAAACAAATAGTGTTTATACCCTGACAGTTTGGGTCCAAGAAAAATAAGGCGAGCTGTTGTGGATTTTTAGTAATTTTAGTGTTTCTCCATGATTTGATCATTCCATCTCCTTCTGTCTCTTCTGGCGGCAGGAATTTCTTCCTTTTGTAAATGACACCAAATTACTTGAGATAAACTGGTAACAGCATGGCTTCTCGTATATACACTGCATTGCTAATTGCACACGTGCCAATCCTGGGAATGAAAGTGAATTTTCATGCTCTGTAAATTGGCTCATGCTAAATTAAAATGTGGGTGGTTTTCTTTTCCTTTTTTTCTTTGTGCATAAAAAAAAAAATCATGCCATTAATGTGTGGAAGCAGCAAACACACACACCCTTCTCCGTAAATTTTTACTTCCTGCTGACTTATCTTCCATGAATTTCTCAATACTGGCAATAAAAACAATATGATCCTGTGGATAGAGAAACAATAGGTGGTGAGTTTAGCTTCCCCCCCCCTTCCTTTTATTTATTTATTTATTTTAAAGAACTTGCCAAAATCTTCCTTGCCATTCAGCAGAAATGCCTCAGAGAATGGGGGCCCTCGACTTCTTAATGGGGTGGTTTAACATACTTTTGACTGAGGCGATTTGCTAGATGCCTCAGGGAACAAAGCCCTGAAGTGTGCTAGAAAGCTCTTGGAAGGCAATGACCTTCTCTGGGTGACCCTGTCCCCTCCACAGAAGATCGTTTCCCGTATTAGGGGTTTCAGGGATGGAGTCGGAAAGATCCTCTTCTAGTTCTGAAGTCTCTGACGCTCAGGTCACTCACTCAGGTACTGGGGAAAGCCATTTGCAGACCTCTGGGCCTCAGTCTTATCTGTGAAGTAAGGAGGCTGACAAAGGTGCTCTGAGATTTCCATCCAAATGTCTGGGGTTTTCAAGGGCACACGGGGCCAGGGGTACGGAGTCAGGATGCAGCATCTCGGTCATGCCTCTATGTTGTAATGGTAAACCTCTCACCCTGCAAAATGCAGCCTTTCAAGAAGGGAGAACAGTGTCCTTACTTCATTTACTATGAAATTGCTTTTCCATATGCAAATTCAAATGAAAGACTATCTTCTGCCATTGCAAAGAATACCTTCCCTTCTCCTGCCTCATGTCAGTCATGACAGGATAAATCAATTTTATTTGAGCTTTTTCATGGACACTCCACTAAGAACATCTTGCCCTACTGGATAATACCTGCATAAAGTTATCAGTGTTTCAGAGCCAGTCTTAATAAGTCAAAATAAATCAACATCCTTTGGCAGAGGTTTTCATACTCTTGTGCAGTATTGTTCTTGGTAGGAACTCCTCCTCCATAAAACAAAGTTCTTCCTTCGTATGTCCCTTCCTCCCCAGCAGTGTGAAAGGGTGACACCTGAATGCCTGCCCGAGAACAAGACATAGGCCCTAGAGAAAAGGCGAGTCAGGCAAGATGAATTTTGGGAACAACCCTGTTCACTCCCATACATGCAACAGACTATTTTTGCAGGTCCAGGAGAACCTCTAGAATTCTGCTTCTGTTGGGGCCTAAAAGTGTTCTCAGTGACCTTGAGGTTTCTTACTTACCCCAGACAAGTTTCTTTCCCTTTAAGGTGGGTCACCCAGGCTACCTTGGCTTCTGTAAACATGTTAGTACAGCACTTCCTCTGTCTGCCCCACCATGGTCCTGCCTTCCTTTTTTGTATTAAAAGTGGCACTGACCTCCATGCCCCAGGTCACTAAAGCTTGGAGCCAAGAATATCAAAGTATCAATTCCTTCTGGGGTGATTTCAACACCTGCCCCACTCCCATGACTCTGCAGAGGTTCCAGAGAAGGAAAGTGACTCATTTGGGCAGGCCATGTCCCAGAGAATGTGCAAATCCGAGTAAGAAGATCAGGATTTTCTCACCTCTGCTTTTACCATCTATTCCTAACCTTCCAGGCACCAGGCTTCTCAGACGCTCCTATGATAATGTTACCCTGGTGATCTCACTTTGTTTTCTTAGGGAGAATTCTTAGCAATTTTTTTCTAATTGACCCTCCCCCCAACTTTTTACAGCTTAACTGATATATCATTTATATACCATATCATTCATCTATTATATATAGCTTGATAATTTTTAGTAAATGTATATAGATGTGCAGTCATCACTACAGCCCAGTTGAACTTTTTTTGTTTTGCTTCATCTTCCAAAAACCAGTCCAGCTTCCCAATTAATCTTGCAATAAGAAGCAAGGTCTTTCTCTTAGCACCTCAATGCGCGCGAACATTATCTTTCTAGAAATAGTGGATATGTTTCTATAATTAAAAAAAACTATTATGCCCATTTATATTCAGGTATAATGTGGGTGATAGTTTAAAGGGTTGGGTGTTACTTGCCCTTATAAATCTCTCTTGTTCTTGGTCACGCAATCAGGGTGTGTAGGCCCCAGCTACACGGGGTGCAGGAAGGTTATTCACTGGGCAAAAGCCTATACCAAGTACAGTGTTGCACAAAAAGCATGAGCGCTTTGGCTGACTGGCTGTGGACCTGTTACAGAATACTGACAGTGTATAAACTGTGATGAGATCGCCATCTGATGGAAAGGTGCAAGGGCAGGATCCATCAAGATGACATTTCAGAAATAGAATTTGAGTCATCTTCTCTTTCCGGGTTTAGACAGTGGATCTGAGAGAGAAGCATTTGCATGGAGGAATCTGTCCTTGGGTTTTCATGCTTTTCAAACCCAAATGTAGTGGAAAACAAGGCAGAAAACCAATCGTTCCATTTAGTCATTTCACTATACATTTTTTAAAATTTTAAGAAACATTTAAAATATAGAAAAACAGCTATTCATCGAATTCTCATGGTTATATTTCAGGTTATATTTCACAGATGAATGTTGTACTTTCCATGTCACATTTTCAAGTCAGGAATATATTCAGGTTAAAACCAACCTTTCCTCTATAGGTTCACATACTGGTGGTATTTAGCCCCTAGTGGCTAGCTAAAACAAACCCACCAACAACCCCCCCCCCCCGCTCCACACACACCCCCTTACGCCTTTAGCGCTCTGCAGTTCATCCCAATAAACCTTTTCATGCTTAATGACCATACTCTCCACTGAAAAGCACTGTTTGACAATCTCCACTGCTTCTCAAACTTGGGTACACATTAGAATTATCTGGGGAGATTTAAAAAATCCCAGTGTCCAGGCCACTTCCCTTACCAGTTTATTTAGAATTTCTTGGGGGTAGTGCCCAGCATCAAACACTTAAAAAAGAAAACCAAAAAACCTCTGTAGATGATTCCGATGTTCGGCCAAGATTAAGGGCCAGTGATACATTCTGGAGCAGCACTTCCCAAAGCTTAAAGTGCATACGTATCACCCCGGGATCTTCAAATGTGGATGCTGGTCGAGGAGTCAGGGTGAGCCCAGAGATGCTGCGTTTCTAACAAGACTCCCAGGTGATGGCGATACTGCTGGTCCACAGACCATACTGGAGGGTCTAGAGGATCTAGACTACAGGCCAGTCATCAGCCCGTTGGTTTCTAACTTCCTTTTCTTTGCTCACGATTTCATTATCCACTTATAATCCCCTGCTGTCATCTTCATTTACCTCTACCTTCTCTTTACTCTTCAGGTGTGTTTCAAATGCCATCTCCTTGAAAGTGTGGTCTATCTTCTCCCTAGTGAGATCCACCTTTGCAGGCTCTTTTTTTTTTTTTTAATATTTATTTATTTATTTGGCTGTACTGGGTCTTAGTTGCGGCATGCAGGATCTTTAGTTGCATGCAGCATGTGGGCTCTACTTCCCTGACCAGAGATCAAACCCAGTCCCCCTGCATTGGGAGCGCAGAGTCTTAGCCACTGGACCACCAGGGAAGTCCCTGTAGGCTCACTCTTACTCATCTTTAAAGACTTAGCTGTGTTATGCCCTAAGGAAAGTCTTTTCTGATATGCCTTCCCTATAGCCCACTGAGAACAGAGAATTTGTTATTCTAGTTCTCTTCCTAACCCACCTCTCTCTTTCCTTTCCTTCTCCTTTTCTCTCTCTCTTCTTAAGGAAGTCATGGAGCTAAAAACATTTTTTCCTAAGCATTAATTCTAACTACTTTATGTAATCATAATAAACTACTGCACCATTTAAAAATAATTCCCAGTTTGTGTAGATTTGTTCTTCAACTAATACCAATAAGTGGGACTTAATTTTTGTTTGTTCTTTTCTAGTGACTTGTGATTAAAAAAATATCTGAGGTCACAGGGCCAGTTTTACAAAAATGAAAAGTAATTACTGGTAAAGTACTGATGTACATGTTGGCTATAGAAGAAAAATATAACCCTAATAAAGTTGTATAGTTAACTTAGTAGTACAACTAATAATGTTGTTATTATTAACAGGCACTGTTCTAAGGTGGAACTCATTTAATCCTAATAACAGCGAGGTACTATCTCTTCCATTTTACAAATAAGAAAATATAGAGCCATACAGCTATTATACTGGTGGCACATTTAGTACATGGGCGAGCCAGAATTGGAAGTCAAGCCACCTGGCTCTAGACCCCTGCTTTTGGTTAATTAGGGATTTTTTTAAAGGGAAAGAAAAATGAAAAACACTACATAAAAACATTATCTACTTCAGATGGATTCTGGAAAAGATTCTGGAGGGCAGGGTCCTGAATCTGGAGTGAAGCAATTCAGACCATAGTTCTGACTTCCTGGAAGCAGAATCAGGAGGTCTAGGTCACAAACCAAACATGTCATTTATTAACTATAGCTTCGGCGATTTTGCTCTCTCTCCTTAGTAAAGAGGAATGAGAATACCTATTTTCATGATTTCCCAGGGCTACTGTGAGAAACGAGTCATAGGAAATAATTGAAAGTGTTCTGAATTATAAACCGACGTGACACGCAGAGGACTTCAGCGCTGCTGCTGTCCCGACCTCTCCCCCCGTTGTGTTCTAGCACACCTGGCGGCTGCTGCTCTGTCCACTGGCCTCCTGAATCCAGGCTCTTCGGGTGCTAGTCTCGGGTCTTGTCTCACCTCTCTCTTTTTAAAAAATCTACATCATTTTTAAAGAACTGAAGTAGAGTTGATTTACAATCTTGTGTCAGTTTCACGTGTACAGCACAGTGATTCAGTTATATATACATATATATTCTTTTTCAGATTCTCTTCCATTGCAGGTTATGACAAGCTATTAAGTAGAGTTCCCTGTGCTATGCAGTAGGTCCTTGTTGTTTACCTGTTTTATATACAGTGGTGTGTATATGTTCATCCCAAGCTCCTGATTTATCTTCCTGCCCCCACCTCTTAGCACTACTAATAATAGCTGAATTTACTGAGGGCTTACTATGGGCTTGCCAGTCACTGTTAAGTGATTTACATGGATTCACTTGTTTAATTCTAACGACAGTTCTGTGAGATATGTTACTCTTATCCTAATAGAGGCGAGGAAATTAAGGCACAGAAGTGAAATAAGCTGGCTAAGCTTACACAGCTAGTAAGCGTGTGATTTACGTTCACTCAGGCCACTTCTGTAACCACGTTAAGATTGCTAGCCCAGATTTCTCTTCCTCATCACTGACGAATATTTAAGGCACTACAGATTGACCTATTTCAGTCCCGAATTTTGTTTTCCTTTTCTTAGCTTCTATATTTTTGTTAGTAGTTACACACAGGATCACAACCCTCACTCCCTCTATGGAATTAATCTGGTTGTTATACTTCTGAAATGTCCCTCACATCAGCCCTCTCCTTTCTGTCGTCTCTGCCCAGGATCAGGCCCTCATCCTGTCTCATAACTGGGGTCCTCGTGTTCAAACTCTCCTCACCACTAACTCCCTCTCCTACCACTAGGGTTACCTAAATCCCAACTGACTGTATTATTCTCCTTCGACAACACTTCCAGTGGTACCTTACTGTCTCTGGGATAAAGGCCAAACTCCTGAGCATAGCACATATCACACTGCCCAGTCTTAAATCCTACCCTTTCTTCAAAAGCCAGTTCAAATATGCACTTCAAGAAGCTTTGCAGGATCTCCTCCATTGGTGTTTACTACATCTTCCAGTGGATTCTCCTAGCGATATTTTTATATCTTTTATCATAGCTCTGTGCTTTGATTTGTGTAACTTACTATCATGTTTGCCTCTTGGACTAGACTGTACAGTTATATGCCCTCAAGTGAGTGGTGATGCTGGGGATAATGTCTTTTTTTTTTTAATATATTTTTAAAAATTGAAGTAGAGTTGATTAACAATGTTGTGTTAGATTCAGGTGTACAGCAAAGTGATTTAGTTATATGTATATATATTCTTCTTCAGATTCTCTTCCCTTATAGGTTATTACAAAATATTGAGTATAGTTCCAGGTTCTATACAGTAGGTCCTTGTTGATTATCTATTTTATATACAGTAGTGTGTATATATCAATCCCAACCTCCTAATTTGTCCCTCCCCCTCTCCTCCCTTTGGTAACCATATGCTTGTTTTCTATGTCTGTGAGTCTCTGTCTTGGAAATAAGTTCATTTGTATCTTTTTTTTTTTTTTAAGAGTTCACATATAAGTGATATCATATGATATTTATCTTTGTCTGGCTTACTTCACTTAATATGATCATCTCTAGGTCCATCCATGTTGCTGCAAATGGCATTATTTCATTCTTTTTTTAATGGCTGAGTGATATTAGGATAATGTCTTCAATGCTGGACTCCCCCGACCACCTACACAGTGTGTGTCACAAAGTTAAGAAGTAAAGGGGCTCTAAATGTGCATGGTCAGTTATTTACAAAAGCTTATCAGCTAATCTGCATTATAGGAAAGTTTCTTTCATCCACTGATACTAAACTGCATGGATTAAAATATTTTGGGTAAAACCAAACAAATATACTAGAGGACCAGGGGCACAGGGGAAAAAATGAGCAAGAACCAGCAGAAACAGTCCTGCACTGGGTTCCAATTTAGAATTATTATACACAGAATATGAGAGAACTACATTTATAATGCATAAAGGAATAAAAGTAAGATTAGAAATATCTTCAGAAAAGAATATGCTATGAAAAAAATTTAAAAGTATATACTAGAGGGCCGAGGCTGAATATGATTATAGATTAGAGGAGCTAGCACAGCTTGGAGATCTCTAGGAAGGAAGAGGTCAGAGGCAACCTTTTACAGCTCTCTATTCCTCTTCAAAATGTTGTTCTTTGGGGCTCGATCCTGAGCCCCTTCTTTGCTCACTTTCACTTTCTCCCTAGGTAATCACACCTATTCTCTGGTGTTCCCTTTCTCTGATATTCAGTATTCACCTCTTTAGTGATAACACTCACATTTTTATACGCCTAGTCCAACCTTTCCTCAAAGCTCCAGACTTGTGTATCGACAAAAGCCTGAGTGCTTGATATTCTTCTTAAAACCCATCCTGTTTCTTTTTCCACCGCCCACCTGCTTACCCTTGAAACCTTGAGTCAAGGCATCATCCTTGACTCAACCCTTCTTCTCCATCCTAACCCCAAGCCATCAGATACTGTTGACTTTCCTAAAACTGCTGCCCAGGTCCTAGCCCTGCCACCATGGTGGCTTAGCTGGACTACAGCAATAACCTCCTAGCTCACCTCCTTCAGTTTATTCTTGTTTTCCCTCCAATCCTTCTCTACATAGCTGGTGTGCTTAAAAAAATAAGTAAAACATCAGGTCAGACTCTTGCTTGAAATCTTTCAAAGGCTTCACATTTTTTTTAGAATGAAATCCAAATCCTATATTCTGGCCTATGATGAGGCATTTCTCACTTCATCATGGGCCTGCCTCACCCCCCACCAGCTCATCAGGCTCTGTTACACTAATCTTCTTTCATTTCCTCAAACGTGTTAGGCCTTTTCCTGCCTCAGGGCTCTTGCACACTTTGTACTCTCTGCTGGAGTCCTCTTCTCCTTCTCCCCATTCTTTACATTGTTGGCACCACCTACGAGGTCTTAGCATAAATGTCATGACTTCCGAGGGACTTTCCCCAGCCCCCAAGTCTAAATATGTTTCTGTGCTACTCTTCCATTGGATCTTGGAGTTTGCATTTTTAGCCCTTAAACAATTCATGTTCCATCTCTTTCCCCCTTGCATGCTGAGAGATGCAGAAGGGCAGGGGCCGTGGAGGTTTTATTCACCACTGTATATTATTACTAGCCTTTTCGCTCTAAACAAGGTGGAAGGTCAAGTCCTTTTTTTTTTTCCAAACTGTATCCAGCTTTATTAAAGATACTTTTCATAAACAATCGTGGTATTTCAGGCAGGACATGGGCAGACAATCGTTAACAGTATACAACTTTCAAACTCCCTTTTGCAATGGACTGCCAAAATCAGAAAGCCACTATAAAACCCCATGAAGTCTTCATGTGATGCTCTGAACAGGGCAAGTTTAGAGTGAGGGTTGACACTTCACATTTAGTATGTTTAACAACTTTTCACAAGCCGACCCTGACTTTCAGGAAATGGAAATGAAAATGGCAAAAGTATCAATCTGAAGATCTACAATCTAAAAAAGGAGCCGCTGCTCTTTTGAGGGACGCCATCTCAGTGGTGACAATGCAAAGTCCAGATTGCCTGACATACTGGTAACCAACTTTGGGGGGTCAGGTTCCAGCAGGTCTCTGGGTTTAAGAGAGTCAAGTCTATGCTGAAGGTGGAGAGGGAGAAGAGGACATAAAAACTAATTTTAGTTTTTCCACACCACAAGGCGTTTGTGCCAAGGTGGCTACTGTGTATCAACATCAAGGAACCCCTCCTTCCTGGGAACCAGGAGGAAGTCTCTCAAAACCAGATGGGAAAGGTGTTTCTTTCCCCTGTCAATCCAGCTTCAGAGACAATCTATTAGTGACATGTGCTCTTCCCCCCAAAAAACAATGAAGTGTTCTGTATGCTAACAACATAGCTTAAAAGAAAAAAAAGTAAAACAAAATTCTGCATTTTTATAAAACTTGATTAAAAAATAGTATTTCAAACTGTACAGTCACCAGAAGTACACAGTTGTCAAAAATGCACACTTCACTTGGCCTCTCCAGCACCCTCAGCTTTCTATGCCTGGTCTGTTTCGGCATCTCCGTTTTCTGCAGGGTTATTCCCATCCTTGCCAGCATCAGCTTTCCCCCTTTTCCTTTTGGGTACCTTCTCTCCCTTCTTTGCAGGGGTCTTTTTAGGCTTGGGCTCTGGCTTTGGAGGAGCAGGTTTAGCAGATAACCTTGCAGGTCTTCTCTGTGGTTCACCTTGGTTTTATCTCCTTTAGCATCCCCTTCAGCCTTTCTCTTGGGCATGGTGGTGACGGCGGCGGGACGTAGGCGCTGGACACGGGGATTCAGTGGCGCGCGGCTTTGGCCAGTCCAGGGGTCGCTCTCGCCTCTTCTTCACACTGCTGGCCAAGTCCTTTTTAAAAGGCGTGAATTAAATGAGTCAACTTTTTGGCCTCAGATAAAGTGTTTCCCCCGGCAAGCCTCGTGCTGTTGCTGCTGCTCTTGGCTTCCATGTGGCTGTGAGATACTGAGCATTTCCCTAAAAGAGGTTTACAGTACAGCTGTTCCAGTCTTTTCCATCGTGTGTCTGGGGTACCTCCGTTGTCACAGCCTCACTAATCAGCTCTCTAATGGTATTTTTGAAGGTTATGGCTATGAAGTTTTGCTTTATTTAAAAAAACAAAACCAAAATGAGTATTTTCACTGTGTATTGTATGAAGAAATTAACTACAGTTTGCGTTTGTACGTAAATTTGATTCAAAATTTGCTTTTAGGTTTCTGATAATCATCAAGTACTATTCAACTATTATTTTGAGTAATAGTTAAGAGCTAGGCTCTGGTTAAGTTAAAATTTTATCCTTTTGCTCATTAACTATAGGACCTTGGGTAACTCATTTAATTCTTCTAAGCTTCAGTTTCCTTGTTTATTAAAAAAGACATAATAGTACTTATGTTATAGCATTGTTTTGGGGACTATATGAGGTAATGTATGTAATGATCTTACCTAGTACCTGGCATACAGTAATCTTTTATAGAATATGACTATTATTATTATTATTCTAACTAATTTTAGAAAGACAGCTTAGTGGAATCGGACACTAGGTGAAGTGTCAATAATCTTGAGGCCAAGTCCTAGTTCTTCCAGTCACAGCTGTTTGAAAGAAGAAATGTCAGATGACCTCTCCAAGCCATAGTATCCTCATCTGTAAAAGGCAGCAATCAAAATCGGTCTCCTCTTCCTGGAGGCTTGTTTGAAGGATTAAATAAGACAAAAATGTAAACGCGTTTTATAAACTATAAATCACTATATATTACGTATAAATTTTATACTTATTTTAAGCCATCAGCTTTTCCCTTACATTAAAAATAGGATGGCTGTGACTCAGTATTAAAGAAAAGCAGGTATAGGGTTCAGATAGCTCAAAATTCAACTGGTTAAAAAATGCAGAATAAAAATTTTGATGTCACCATCTGAGACTCAGTGAAACTGGGTCACATTCCATGTGCTTAGTTGTTCTTTAAAAAAAAAAAGCCAGCAGGGCCATAAGAACTTTCAATATACTTGCAAATTGATTTTTCCAGAGCACACATTCAGTGTCCTGGAATTCCAGGCAGTCTTCTTGGACTCATTTCCTAAATTCACTTATGAAAGGCAAATACCACCCTGGAGAGTAAAATGAGGCTTGCAGTCAAATCACTGTTCTTTCCATCTGACACATTAAGTTTGCTTTATGCTGAAGCTATTTTCACATTCATATGAATTCTCCTAGTGAGTTTCTCTGTCCTTTGAGTGGTGTAGCAAGTGAGCCAAGGCCCTGCCAACTGCTTTACAGGGTGGATTATTTATCATCTTAAAGTCTCTTGTACATTTAGTGACCTAGTCATTTCTGTATTAATTCACTCTAAAGGACCCTGGAAGCACAGCACTGTCATATATTTTTTGGTATCATTTATTCATAGATATTAGATATATATTACTCTAGAAAAATGGCTCAGCTGGTGTCGATAACCTTTTTGGTTCTGTCCCACCCAGAGTCTGAGTCTATTACTGAACAAGTTGCTAAACTTTTAGGGGCATACTAAAGCTGACTAAAGTCTCTTCTAGGTTTTTTTTTTTTTTTTTTTGCGTTATGCAGGCCTCTCACTGTTGTGGCCTCTCCCATTGCGGAGCACAGGCTCTGGATGCGCAGGCTCAGCGGCCATGGCTCACGGGCCTAGCTGCTCTGCGGCGTGTGGGATCTTCCCGGACCAGGGCACGAACCCGTGTCCCCTGCATTGGCAGGTGGACTCTCAACTACTGTGCCACCAGGGAAGCCCTCTTCTAGTTTTATTTAATTTATCAGAATTGCTTAAACAGCAATTTAAGACTGCAAAATCATGCTTAGTGTTTTATTAATCTGCTGTATAGCCAAAGCAGTCTTGAGAAAGAAGAACAGAGCTAGAGTTATCATGCTCCCTGACCAGACTATACTACAAAGCTACAGTAATCAAAACAGTATGGAACTGGCACAAAAACAGACACATGGATCAATGGAACAGAATAGAGAGCCCAGAAATAAACCCACACACTTATGCTCAGTTAATCTATGACAAAGCAGGCAAGAATATACAATGGAGAAAAGACAGTCTCTTCAATAAATGATGTTGGTAAAACTGGACAGCTACATGTAAAAGAATAATATTAGAACATTTTCTCACAACATATTAAAAAAAAACCCTAAAAATAGATTAAAGACCTAAAAGTAAGACTGGAAACCATAAAAGTCCTAGAAGAAAATATAGAATACTCTTTGACATGAATTGTAGCAATAATCTTTTGGATCTGTCTTCTAAGGCAGAGGAAACAAAAGCAAAAATAAACAAATGGGACAGAGGAGTGGATAAAAAAGATGTGGTACATATATACAATGGAATATTACTCAGCCATTAAAAATGAAATTCTGCCATTTTCAACAACATGGATGGACCTGGAGGGTATTATGCTTAGTGAAAGAAGTCAGAGAAAGACAAATACTCTGTTATTACTTATATGTAGAATCTAAAACATATCCAAATGAATATAACGAAACAGAAATAGACTCACAGATATAGAGAACAAACCAGTGGTTAACCAGTGGGGAGAGGGAAGGCAGGAGGGGCAAGACACGGGTAGGGGATTAAGAGGTGCAAACTACTATGTATAAAATAAATAAGCTACAAGGATATATTGTATAGCACAGGGAAATATAGCCAATATTTTATAACAACTTTAAATGGAGTATAATCTATAAAAATTTTGAATCACTGTGTTGTACCTCTGAAACTAATATTATAAATCGTCTACACCTCAATTTAAAAAAATCTTGTATATGTCTTTTACCAGATTCAGCTGTAAGACACGCATAATGGGTGGGTTCATTCTAGATATTGCTACACTGATGTCATCCTTAATTTTCTCATCTCTCACCCTTGTCATCTGACAAAAAGCAATTCATGTCGCTATCTCTCGAGTCAGCCTACCTCTTACCATCCTTACTGCCCAAGACAGCATCTTCAGTAGTTTAATAGGTTTTCTGCTCATCCATTATTGCCACCTCCAATTCATTCTGTGCCCTGCAGCTAGAGTGTGTGATGAGAACCTAAACTTTTAGTGAAAAAAGGCTTATGAGGCCCGGATATTCCGATTTTTCCTACCTCTCCAGACACAATGACAAAACCTTCTGCAGGCTACACCGACCTGTTCTCCTTTCTTGTTTCTTCCCAGTTCTGGCCTTTGCAGAACGCTAGAGCCTGTGCCTAGGAGGCTACCCCAAACACCATCAAATTTCCTCCCCTTCATCCAGATGAATCCTGTTCATCCTTTAAAACTAATCTCAAGCATCATTTTCTTAAGGAAACCTTCCCTGTCACCCTCAGACCAGGTCAGATCTCCAGTTAACAGGGTTGAGTGTGTGGGCTTCAGAGGCAGCCTGTTAGGGTTTGTATCCTGTTTCTGCCACTTTTTATTTAGGTGACCTTGGGCAATTTGGGGCCTGTTAAATGGGGATGATAAAGGCACCGATCCAAGTGAATTAAATGAAGAGTACACCTGAAACACTGGAAGAGTACGTATGGATAGTAAATACTGTTACTTCCAGAGCACTCTGCAGTTCTTAGGAGTTTTCTCAATGCCTTAAATACTGAAGTGACTGACTACCGTTAAATCTCCAAAACGTAAGGTCAGCGAGGGCCAGTACCTCCCTAGTGCTGTTTACAGATGATTTCCCAGTGCCTAGGCAGAAAGCGTCACAGAGAGGAAGGGAAATAAATCTTTAAGTGAATAAATAAAGAAGAAGCTGTTTTTGGAGGTGGAGGGATTAAGAATTTCTTTGGGCCTTAGTTACAGTTACCTTGCATACAAAATTTGGGGCAGTGAGACTCTGTGATTTCTCAATTCCTTACAGCAGCACTCCAAGTACCAGGATTCTGGTAACTGGGGAACAGTTGATGAGTGAAAGTGGAAACTGGGATCTGTTTGCTCTTTGTTACTTGGGGCTAGGAGAACTGTTGGTGAGCAGCCCTAAAGGACTCATCCTGCTTTACCTCACAGACTTACACAGAGCTTTTCAAAGCTCTATCAATGGGCTTTTGAATTGTAGCTACATAGAAAGAAACAGCACAAAGTTCAGAAAACAGTGTTAGAGGAAAATATCCTTCTCCGTGAAGAAAAGTTCAGACAACCTTAAACAAAGCTCACTAAACATTTTAACTTAGAAAACATAGCAGTGCCATTAACCTCCTATTTCATTTGCTTTGGTTTATACAGAATATATGAAGTAGGATATAGGGATTTTGCTCATTTAAGCTTGGCAACCACTGTATTTCAACCAAAATTATATTCTTAGGTGCTGTTGTGGTAAAATGGTGAAAAGCTGGTCAATACAAATCTCCAAATACATTTGTATGAACTGTTTGTTGCCAAATAGTCTTCCTGTTAGATTGAATAATGCTACTGCACTTCATACTGAGCCTTCGCTCTTAAGACTCAAGATCACTATTTACATTTGCTTCTGCAACCATCATTTATATTTAAATTCCTAATTTGTGAAGAGGTTTATGGACTGTGAGCTAGAGACCTTGGTTTTCGTGTGCAGATGTACGTGTACATGAACATGAAAATGACCACCAACTGCTTGTTGGATATTCAAAGCTGCAATTCAGTGAAAAAGAGAGGAAGGGGGTGGCGGGGGGATGGAATCACTTATTTGGTGAAATTAGAAGTTTCACAGGAAGTTACGTCTTACTGTTGTTGATAAGAGCACACTTACCACCTTGACTGACCATTTACTGTTATGAGTGACTCTTCTTTTCCACATGCCGGATTTCTTTCTTCGTCTTCATCTTATAACCTTCTCCCTGCTTTAAAAGGAATGTACACGTTAAGATTTCATGGTGAAAGGGTTTTCGTTAAAAAGCAGTTTCCATTCTGGTCCCTTGAGGCTGGATTAGGATAAGCGAAACACAGTTTCAAGTACTTTGTCACTTCACGTCCCCAAATATAATCTATTTGCCTTAACCACACAGCTCAGCAGCATCAGGGCGAGTGGGAGAGCACCGTCAGAAGGAATACGTTACTGTACGTCACAATAATTCAGTAGGTTAGTGATCACTCAAACAACTGGACAGCCTGTCCAGTTCCTGTAAAACTAGAAGAAATCATCACTAAAACTCTCAAGGCACTCAAACCCCAATTATAAAAATATTAGTAAGTTATAATTTATGCCTTTTTAAGCCAGCAGAATGTTAAATAATCTGTTGTAATGAGACTGAAATTTCTCAGTAAAGCACTAATCATGAACTAAAGACCATGGAAATGCTGTTGAGCTGAGAGACTTTTTCCTTTTTAATTTGTGGAATTACCAAGCCCGTCCTCTTACTCCAGACCAAGCAGGCATCCCTTTTCCATAAAATAAGACCTGTCTTCACCAAGCACCAAGGACACACTTCTCTGAGAGCAAAGTGGTTGCACAGATACTCAGCTTTTACCCTCTTTATAATGGAAAACACAGTAGCCTTTCCAATTTTCTGATTTACTCCTTCTGAGAAATTTTCAGTTTACTTTTTTCTTATGTAAACACAGGCTATTGAAGTATCTGTTTTTTAAATGAAAAGGGTAAAGGTCTGAGAAAGGGAAAGAAATGAAAAATAACCAGAGATGTTTTCTGTGGGAGCTAGAGGTTCACTTGCTGAGTTACACTGCTCAGCGATGACTTTAGTTCTTTAACTGGCACAGTGGAAGTGGGCTCTTATTAACCCAGAGAGGAGAATCCGCCTCAGGTTAAGATGGGGGAATTCACATTTCCCTGTCGAATATGCTGGAAAGAGAAAATGTATAGATTAGATGTAAGGATTTTGAGACGAGCTTTTTGTCATTCTAACTTTTAGTTAAACCCTGTGCATTGGCTGGAAACAAGTGCTCTCTCTCCGGGTCCCAAGTAGGCTGCAGGTAAAGCACTGGGCAGGGGTGGGGCATGGCCGAGGGGTTTGGTGGTGGCAGAGGGTTTTTAATTTTGTCTCCCATGCTCGAACCGGCATGTTCCAACCTCCATGAATGAAATGATCGCTGTGAAAACTCTGAAGATAGTAAGAGTATATACTGTTAAAGAATGTTAGGAAGGAAAATCTTTTTCTTTGACCCTGATCAAATGCACAAGATGTCAAAAGCAGCAAATGCTTCAAGCTGCCACACTGCAGACGCCAGCCTGTTAGCAGCCTATTCTAGAGAGTTCACAAAGCTTTTATTCTCTACTTTCTTTACGACAGTCCCTCTCCATTACCACGTCATCATATTTTCTCTCTTGTGGGATAACAATTCGTCTTAGTACTTTCCGAGTGATCTGTAGGAAGCAATAGTGAAAAGGAGAGATTTTCCTGTTTTCTATTTTAAGAGGTGACACTACAGCAAACAAATAGTAGAAAATCTAAACCCCAAGAGAAGCATGAAACCCCAGTGATGATTACTTTTCTGGTGATGAGGTTGCCTTCTTCATCAGTAAACTGTTCTTCTGTGACTGATTCACCAGGAAGGTTTTTTGCTTCCTCTCCCTAAAGGATGTGGCATAGAGATTAGCAACATACTAGATGGATAGATCTCCACATCACTCCATACACCACACACATGCTCTGTGGCACTTTAGAAAAAGAAAGTATAAACTCTACTTGCAATTCCAGGGCCAGGGGAAAAGGCTGACTCCATGGATGGTTATTTAGCAGTCAACAACATCCAAAGCATTAAACCTCAAGTATGTACAAGAATGATGGTTAGCAACAAACTCCAAGAAGGAAGAATTTGAAAATATGTAATCACAGAATACAGTTATACATAGACAGACAAACAAAAAGGTTTCATTTGTTGAAAAAAGATTTAGCTAACGATTAGAGCTCTAATTAGATCATTTCACTTTGGATAATGTTTCTTCATTAGTCCTACGAAATCTCTCATTTTGGTGGATTTCCTTTTGTCTGATTTGAATTGAGGTAGCACCTTAGTTGGGGTGTTAATCACCCTTTGTTAGTTTGTTAAATTTAAAAATTCCTTACTAAAGGCAATATTTTTTCAAATACTATGAGAAAAGTTCAGAGTACAGAGAAAACCTTATTTTTTTCAGACTGAGCCTTTCATAAGTTGTAAATGAGAATAATTAATGTCTGATGAAGTACATAGTTTCAGAATATTATCAAGTGAATGAGTCTTATGTGATGACTGATTAATTACTAAAGGAATGTAAGACGACAGCCTTTCAGTTAGTGACTGCTATCTGATTTAGAAGGGGAAACTGTCAAGGATCTTCCTCTGGTGAGTTAACAAAAAAATGGGATAAATTCTTAACTTGCCAAGTGGCATCATATTTTCCTGCTAATAGGCAGGTCAGTAGATTTAGATGGCTCCTTAATGTCTATTAGCTCTATGATTGTAGGATAAGGAAAACCACTGAGAGAGCAGACATAGGGCTGTATTTGTAACACATTACCTTCTTCACTGGTGTCAACTTTAGGTCAGTCTCACTTACAGTTTTGGGGAACAAGGACAAACATCTTAAGTGCAGACCCATTCTAGAGACCTACTGACTTGTTAGTCATACTTCTTTTGTTGAAGAGGTGAACTGTACAGTGCTATAGTACTGTGTACTATAGTTACTGTACACCTGTAGGTTTTTTAGGAAAAATGGCAAATCACAAAGAAGACAGCTGCATTTCTGGGAGAGCCAGGATTCTAACCCTTTCAGTGTTATCGTCATGGGAAAGGTAGTAGCTCTGTTAATTTTGTCAGTGCCAGCCAATGGTGAGAAAATTCTATGATTGTTTTATGTCACAACCAGTAGAAAGGCAGTTGTGGTTTAAAATAACAGAGTAGAGACTGAAACACTACCTTGTTTTGCTAACAAAATTCTGTTTTTGTTCTTTTTTCTTTCTACAAAGTGACTTTGTATTCTTACAGATTGTGGGCTCATAGGTCCTGGGTGGGATATTTGACTCATTTTACCTCACTGTGGTATAAAGATGAGATGAAAATAAAACACGATGTTTCTTGCTGCTCTTGTTTGCTTCAAGGTTCACCTTGAACCTTGCCTATGATTAGTTTCAATTAGCACAGTTAAGCGAGGGAAGGAAATTGGAAAAATGTAGAGGTCTCCTGCCTGAATGCACTAAAATCTGCAACACGTTCTTATGGGAGTGTTATTTATGTTTCCTATGGTTGATTTCATATACCTGGAAAGAAAACAATTTCATTTTATTTTACAAGTAAAGGCTTAAAGACAGCAGAAAAGCCAAAAAAAGGGTCATGAAAAGTTTCACTATAGTTTAAACATGTATAAGTGAGATATGTTTGAACTAACTCTTGCACATTTCTAGCTCTTTGAGTGTTAAGACAATTCCAGGATCCCAGGAAAATCCATTAAAATAGTATACTATTACGAATGTTATAAATTGACCCTTTGGTGGGGAAAGATGCCAATTAATTTGCAGACAGTCTCTGAAATGTGAAGTGGGTATTTTTATAAGCATAGCGAATACATTTAAGTACATTGATTTATATTAATAGCCTTAGAAAAAAGCAAAGCCCTAGTTATAAATAACAAGCCATATAGGTTGTTGAGATCTGCTGTGGTATGTGGGCATTTTCATTATTTCCTACTGAAAATTCATACTGCTTATGTATAATTAAAGGTGAAGATACTTCTCTTAGTCTTAATGGGCACTAACTATAGTCAACTAGTGCTTTACATAAGGTCAAAATAAGATATATGATTATGTAGAAACTCACTAAACTGAGGGAGTGGATTAGATAGTAGTTGACTGGATAGATAGGAGAGTTCGTAAGGAGTCACAAAGTACATTAAAAAAAATTTCATCTATCTTTAATTCTGTCAGGTACATTGGAGATCAGGTGTTACCAAGGAGAGGTCTTTAGGGCCTCTCTTTAATGAGAGAAAATAATCTCTAATTAGTTTCTAAGTTCTTGAAAACCTTTGTACTTTTAAGTAAATAAAATTTCCCCGCTAGTTTTGGTGATGGTATTATTTTTGGCAACACCTACCCGCACTTTTTTCTTCCTATTTCAAAGGAAAATTACAGTACGTATGGTGTCACAGTATCATTCCTGGTGGCCACCTTTGTGAAGACTACTGTACTTTCCTTTGGACCCCTGCTGGAAACATAGCATTTTATAATTTTTATTCCTCTCTCCTTCTTGAATAAAATGAAAAAATAACATGAAATGTACCAATTTCCTTCGATGTACACAACATTAAAACTTGAACTTTCAAAAAAATGAGATGAGAGAAACTATATACATAAACTTAGCAGATTACTAAGCAATATGTATTCTGAGAAACCCACTTGCTGGGGATGTATGTGTATATGTATATAGCACATGTATATTCTATATACACATACATATTGGTATATGTATATAAAACGATCTGAAGCTTGTGAACAATAGTTACCTTGTTCCATAACAATGGTTATCTGAAGCTTGTGAACAATGGGAAGTGGAATGGATAGATTGAACTTTTTGTACTTTTGAGTTGTTTGATGGGGGGAAACATACACGTA
The DNA here is from genome assembly GCF_949774975.1 of Lagenorhynchus albirostris. Lineage (NCBI taxonomy): Eukaryota > Metazoa > Chordata > Mammalia > Artiodactyla > Delphinidae > Lagenorhynchus > Lagenorhynchus albirostris. Next base: position 13,318,973 of record NC_083110.1, read on the forward strand.
AACCCTTATTTTGAAAGTCAGTAAAAACGCTCAAAAGTAGAAATAAAAATATAGTTGAGGGCTTCCCTGGTGGCACAGTGGTTGAGAGTCTGCCTGCCGATGCAGGGGACACGGGTTCGTGCCCCGGTCCGGGAAGATCCCACATGCCGCGGAGCGGCTAGGCCCGTGAGCCATGGCCGCTGAGCCTGCGCGTCCGGAGCCTGTGCTCCACAACGGGAGAGGCCACAACAGTGAGAGGACCGTGTACCGCAAAAAAAAAAAAAAAAATATATATATATATATATACATAGTTGAACTATATAGTAAAAATTCAGTTATTTGAATCTAATCAAACTTCACAATGGTTTGAGTTAGTTTAAAGTTTTTACCTTTGTAATCACTGCATTTGCTAAGCAAATAATGTAAACAAGCTCATAGGGACTGGTCAATTTAAACTGCTTCCAAGCATTTGAAACCACTGTGATATTATCATATAATATAGACATAAATGAATATGCTTATAAAATTTAAAAATACGCAAGCAAATGGGAGAGTTTGTTAACTTGACTCATTTCTTAAAGGACTTGAAAATATTAAATGTAAAAATATAAAAACATAAAAAAGAATGAATCCACATGTGAAATTAAAGAGAAAAATCATAAAATTCTACTTTCACTCCATTTATTATACTAGTTGAATGGCTAAGAACACAGATTTGCCTAGACTTGTGATAATGGAATCCTGAATATATCTACTGCTTTCACTGACATTTCCTGGCCAAAGCTAGCTCTGGGAAGGATGGAATAACCACCAAATAGTTTTCTGCTCTAGGATTCTAAGTGCTAGGGGAATTACTGTGGCTGGTTCAGTCCAAGGCTGGACAGCCTCCATGAAGTAGGTCAAATTCCTAGCATTCTAGCCCCACCAAATAGTTTCCAGGAAAGATGGCTCAATGCTGCCTTCTCCTATGCCACCGGAAAAGTCTCAATGGCCAAGTGCCTAATTTAGTCCAGGAAAAGTTATTCCTTTTTAGTTTGTTCTGGACGAGACGGAATACAGTATCGTGGAAAACGCAGGTAGAAGGCACTCCTCTAGAGGACCAGGGGTTAGGTTCTGGTCTCAGAACTGTTACTGCCCAGCTGTGTGGTTTTGGGAAAATCAATTCATCTCCTATCCTTGGTTTTTGTCATCTAGGAAAAGAAGTAATTTTAGTCTCAATGACTCCTTTAGGTCCTAACACTCTCATTTTATGTGTTTTGACAGAGATGGATCCCATGTCACATTTACCGCGTAGTACTGCAGTCTCGAGCTCTTTTACATTAAAAAGGTACCAACATATGGAATAAAGAGAAAAGGCAACAGAAATGTGATCTTTTTCAACTGCCCCCAAAATCTGAACAGAAAAATATTAACCAGAAAGACTTCTACGTATGTAATTGACAAAGATTTTTTCTTACACCTATAGCTTCCAATTATAATTGTAGCTATCCTTTAGCTTTTGGTTTCTCTGTCACATACGAAAGACATTTCTCAAAGCTTGTTTAAGTGATTCCATTGTTTATACAATGCCCTCCCCACTTATGAAACCCGTTCTCTGATGATTCCACTCAGCCTCCCTAAAATTACACTGACTTCAAGAAGTGAAGATTTGAAGAGAACACAGTCTCCTCTGTTTTATGAAGCCTATAACATCAGTGTATTTCAGTCTTTTAAACTTAAGCTCTTAATAAAAATGTTAATATATATAATTATATGTTAAGCTTAAATATATAAATAACTCATTCTAACAAAATTACTTTAAAGCTAACTTGCTAATGCATGTTCTAGAATTATAGGAGACCAAAAGATATAACCCTCATTGACCTAGGGAGGGGGTTGATGCTTCTGCTGTTTTGTTTTAGTATTCCCCAGAGTAAAACTTCTCTACGCTTTCTCCCACTGCCTATGCAGGATTATGTTTATTTTCTTCTGTCATATACAGAGGAGTCAACTTCTACACTGGGCGGCTATTAGAAAGAAATGAGGTGAAGTTGATGCAACATGAGTATGTCATATGTTAAGCATAAAAAGCAAGTTACAAGACAGTATGTCTGGTGTGCTTTTTCTAGATGTTTCACTTTAGTGTCTTCAAGAAGTAATATTTTAATCATGGGACTAGCAAAGCCTGAACAGAGTTTGGCTTTAACATGTTCAGAAAAACCAAATTAAAGATTTCTTCCCCCTAATCCCAGCAAATGTGTGGGAGGTGACTGATTATGAGGACTTCATAAATAGGCCAAATGCTTGCAAATATGCTAGATAACAGTAAGTAATGTGGATTGCCCATGTGGAATTTTCAAAGTGATTCATACTTTTTTTTCATGGCCCCTATTGAGCTTAAGGTTGATTTGTGGATAATTTAGGATTTAGACAAGGACTTATTTTCTTCCCTGATGTTTCCAGAGTCTTAGAAAAACTATACTAGAGCAGATTTGGCAGATTTTCTTCTCTTCTTTCATCTGATCTACAAGAAAAGTACAAGCAGCAGGATTAAGAAGTTTTGGATACCTAAGCCAACTTCCCTACCTCTCTGGTTTGGTGTCCTGACACTTTGGAAATGGGTGATAAGTTTGATAAATGGTTTTCAATAGATATTTCCTTTCCTTTCTTTCTCTTCAGAACTGCCAACCAAGGAGCCTCAAGTTATTTGGACCACATTCAAAGGACTGTGTATTGAAAATGGCTTCCTAGTTCTCTGCACTCAATTATTCCAACATCAAGAAAGATCTCTCTAAAGGCAGAGTAATGGAGACAAGCAGCAGACTGCAAGAAGCAGTCCGTAGGACCTCCCATACGTCAGGTCGGTGCTTCAAAAGGCCTTTGTGGGGGAAATCAGGATTTATTCATAGTATTCAACTGTGCTGTAACAGGGGAGAATTACATTTTTCACTTCCAGTAAGAGTTGCTTCCTCTAGTTAAAAATACAGCCTTAGAAAAAACCAGCCTGATTTTTTGTATGTCAGTCAAGTTAAAAACCTATTTCAGAAGTTTTTGCTTGGTTTGCATTATGTCATATACATCCATGCCAGGCTATAACACTGAATTCTTAGTCATTGATTGATAATGAAAAACTGGTTTTCACTTAAAAACTGTTAAGGCTGAGAAGGGAGCCTTTTAATTCTTTCACTCTCTTTCGTCTTTATCTTACCTCATACTTCATTACAGCCTCTGGGGTTTCAGTTGAACATTTCATTGGATATGAACTATTCTCTCACCAAGGTAGAATCTTTGTTCACACATAGAACACTTCTCCAAGGAAAGCAGTATACAAATGCCAAGAATTCTCGGGTAAAATTACAACTGCCACATGTCAAACACAGGCCTAGACAGAATACTCACTACCATGCAACGTGAGTTTTTCCTTTAGGTGGTTGTTTTTATAAGTTTTCAAATGTGCAAAGAAACATACAGAGCCATTTAGTTACCAAGCATGCTGAATCTTCCAAACCACAAGGAAGGTTCTAATAATACAGCGTTGCCCCATACTGATCTGGCTTCGGGATACCTTTATAATCAAACGCCGGCGAATAACTCGGGTAGTGACTCTCCGTTCTTCCTCTGAGCTTGAATCACTCTCACTGCCTTTCAAGTCCTGAGTAAATGCATTTTTAGTAGAATTTTACCATCACATTTAAAATAAAAGACATTCTGAGAAGGGAAGTCAAGAAAGAATTTTTTACTTGCTGGTTCCCCGCACTTAAGGAAAATCATGATGTATATTTGCGGAAATCTTAAAAAAAATTTAAGTGGAAGAAAGTTTTGAGCAGAATTCTAAATGAAATTACTCTGTATTTATATGTATATATGTGTATATAAATATATATAAATTATACATAAATAATATATATAATTACCTTGATCTTTACCTGTATATGTATATGCATATATATACTTATGTGTATATATAAATGCAATGCATATGTAAATGCATAAGTATATATATGCAGGTAAAGATCAAGACAATAAAATTGTAAATTATTAAAAATAACAATGGTGGAGACTTTGGCATCAGAAACTACATACATGCTACTAATTATTAGTTTGGGGAAATAATATAGATTTAAAGCTAGTTTAAAAATAAATATTATACATTTGACATGAATGTATAACCTTACAGTTACAGGCCATCTTTCACTTGATCTACAGAAAGAGGCACAGTATTTCTGACTTATATGATATTTTGGTCAGATTTGACAACTTTATCAAAAGCTATTTTGAACTTTATGAAAAGTATACAGTTTATATCAGCATAATTTGCCAGGAGATTTTTATCAGCATAATTCATACCTAATACATAATTGGAACTCAGTAGGAGTTTATTCAAATGAGGAATGTAGAAGATTTGAAAGCCTGAGGTCTTATTTTAAAGAATTGATATGAAATTAGAATAGAAACAACATTGCACAGACAAGAATATAGTACAGGTAAGAATACAGTAATTACACAAAGTATTACTTTTCAGGAAATAAGGGTAGGAATAAGGAAAAACTACCAAGTGATAAACAGTTCATAAGTCAAAGGGAAAATTATCTTCAGCTTCTACTTAAATATCATGGTCAAGAGTATACACTGAATAATTTTATTTCTAAATTTTAGTGGTGGAGTTCTGAAAACAATTCTAGTATTTTATTTTCTAAGTGTACTAGTTACCCCAAATCTGACAGTCCCAGAGATAGAAACTGTAGTTAATATCCATTGGAAAAATCAATGGCAGAATTGGTAAAAATAGGAAAAAAAAAGGTAAAATTGTTACAGGAGGTGTAAGTGTTAGCAAAAATTATTAATGAAATGTTAGTCAAATAGATAATAAAGTAGGCCATTCTTCACCAAAGGTAAACTTACCAAATATTTTTAAATGTTATAGTAATATCAACCTTAACTTTGTAGGAAATTTCATCTGAACAAAATGCCTTACTGAATAATATGGTATCAAAAGGAAATAGTTTTCAAGTTTCTTACTCCTTGCAAAGATACTGGCTACTAAATTCCCCATTACTTTAAAATTTTTTTAGAAAAGGACCATAAATTCAGGACACTTAGAATGACCTAAATATTGTGAAAGGAGGCCCTACAATGGCTCAGAAAAGCAGAAAAAAGTAAGACGAATTCAGATTGCAAAAGAACTACTAATCAGCATTTAGCAATTAATAGATTAGATGAGGCAGAAGAGAAAATTCAATCTGAATTATCCATACCCAGAATCTTAGACTGGGGAAAGTTTTTCACTTGAAACATTTCAAAGCAGAAGAACATATGTTAATGCAAACACTGACAACAAACCTAGATGTCAATTATAATCCTATCAAGAATCATCTGAGACCAGCCCCTCACATAAAGAAAAAGTGGCCATTTGGCTAATGTTTGTTTCCATTTTCTCCATGGAGTCTCGCCAGTCTTAAGGTGAAGGGTAGAGAGAAGATGGTAGCAGAATCTCGACCAGGATTCCTTTTAGAGAATTCTCTTTGCAATGGCACAGAGGGTAACTAGGAGACCAAATGGAATTTTCTCAGTACTTCTTGCCATGGGTTGCGGCATGTAAAGAGGTGGAAAGCAGCAGGATTTTTACCTTGTAACAGCAGGCAGTCATCCGTTTAAGAGCTGCACCCGGACTTTTGACCTGATTTTTCAGGGGACAAAAAGGGGGCTGTTTTCTGAGATCATACATCCGACGACCTAGTTGATTACTATTGTACTATGGTCTAGCCACAAAAAATACATCCTGGACATCTTCGAATTTCTTGTGAGGTCAGACTTTTATATTCCAGAAGCTTTAACTTCACTATGAATTGCTATGCTCCTGAAGCCTTTATGCATTTGAGTAGGACCAGTGACCAATGCGAAAGGCACAAACTCATTTATAAGAAATCTCGAAAACATTTTCTAACAACTAATTATTTTCCATTACTGATGAATTCAGCTGCATTTCCATTCAGGGTTAAGACTTTCTTTTTCAAATCCTCTTTATGCCTCCTCCAAGCTTCCCCAATGGGCAATATGTAGGCACATGTATGCCGTCGAAATGCTTACTTACATATTTCAGAACTTCCCTATCGATTTTTAATAGGTTTTTGCACAATACATTTTCATAGTTAAAACATCACTATGTTACTGCTCCTCCCTATATTTTGCAGGCTCATTTTAAAAGGGAACATTCCACCCAAAGTCATATTGCTTAAACATGCTAGGAGTTAACTAAAAGGCAGAAAGCAATACTCAAAACAGACTTGTCGGGAAGGAAATGAAAGAGAGTCCTGAGGATTTTATTTCCTCTCACTTTCCCTCCTAACAAGCAGGAAAGTGATCCAAAAAATAGCCTGCAGGAGGGAAAAGGAAAGGATATGATTAGTTAATAAGCTGATGATTAGCTCCTGAGGGATTAGGAGTTTACTAAATTTTCCTAAACCTCAAATTAGTCACGGGCTCATTATTTTACAAAAGATTTGTTTCTTTTTTTTTTCTACCCAAAACACTGTAGAAGAGCTTAAGTAAACTAGATGCTTTAGGGAAAACTTCAAGTACTACTATTCCAAAGATGTATAACTCTCAGTCTATTTCTACTGCATAGTTCATGAAAAGACACAAAAATTGAGAGAGCAAAAAGCAGTCAAAAATATAGGAAACAGAACTGATCTTAATTTTCTTATATCCATCTATGAATCATAATTTCAATTAAAAATTTTTTAATATCTAAAAATGTTTACCCTCAAAGAATAATGAAATCTATTAGATGGTAGCACAAAAACATATAAGTACAAAACAAGCAAATAATTATATGACAGTAAGGTTTTTTAAATTATTAAAAACAAATATTAAGATAATTATCAACTTAGATATAAAAATAATTAAAATGATACTTTTAATGTTGCATTTCTAAATGCCGTCAACCAACAGTAGTATACCCACCTCATTTTAGGCTTGGGAACTGTGTTTCTTCAATTTTTAAAACACCCTTTCAGGCAACAGACCTTATAGGATAGAACTCTTAGATGGGTCAATGCTAGTGACTCTTTAAATTGTGCAAAGGAACCAGAAAGGGTCAGGATAATTATCCTCCATCCTCAAGAAAGAAGACTAGGTTGGGAGTGAGGAAACCTAAATCCCAGACCAAATTAAAACTGGACCTTAAGCTACTTACTTAACATCGCTGTATTCTTTTCCCTCCTGAAAAACGGCTAAGAAGATGTTTATTCCTTTTTTCTACCCAATGAAAGAAGGGATGACAAATAGCATATATTTTACTCATTACTTTCTTTACCCCCATTATTAGTATTACAATTTTCAATCACACATTGATAATCTGGAAGTAGTAACGAACACTGGGCCCAGTGCTACAAGATTATAAAAGAATCGAAGCGTCAGTACTTTCAGCTTAAATGACAGCACAGTGGAAAACTAGATGACGTACCTTTTGCTCAGACCCATTGGATCCCTCTTCCTCATGGAGGTTAAGCCTTGGCTTGCCATCTGCAGGAGTAGTCCTACTCATCTTTTTCATACTGACAGGCACACAGGGTTTAGGCTCTTCTATGACAAACTTGCTGGTTTCTTCTAGAGCTTTCTGATATGCCGCTAGTGATGATGCTGGTTCATCAACACGACCAGAACCTTGTATTTTTGGTTTCAGAGTTTCCTTTGTACTCTGTTTCCCTATATCATTTTGGGATTCTGAAAAGTAAGATTTTGTCTTTGCTTCTGGAGTGACTTCTGCATGGCTTCCATTTGCTTCAAATTTTCCAGGTTCCCCTTTGAGATACGAGGTAATGGAATCTCTACACTGGTCAGGGCTGCAATAGAGAAGATGTGGAAATTTATAATGGTAACATATGGCTGCAAATGGGCTTCAGAAGCTCTAAATTTTCAACAGCCGTGTTTTTAACTACTTTTAAAGACATACAGTAGAAACGCATGAAAAACCTGGTCATCAGATTTCAAACTGTGAGGGCCTGTTATGGGTGTGGGTGTGGGTGTGGGGTGAGGAGATGATACACAGGCTCCAGGCATCCTCTTCACTCCAGCTCCCAAACTAGCTGGCTGGCTATGCTGTCACTGTTTTTCTTTTGTTTTGTTTAATTGTACTGATACAGTTCCTTGGATTCTGTATCTTTTAAAAAGTAATCCTGAGAGGTTCATGGACATACCCAGAGTTCCAGACCCACCAATCTAAAAGAGGAGGAGATCTCAAAATGCTTTTCTAGTGCCAGTGAAAAAACTGATGACAAAGAACAAAATGAATTCCTGTGATGAGAGCTCTGGCATCCTCAAGAACCCTACGTTCCAGTCTTTGGATGTGTTTCCAATCGTGAATCCTACCGTCATGCTTTTCCCACCGTGGAAGAACCGTGAGAACCTTCCTTGGGTTCTCATCTTTCTCCACTCCTGCCCTCTGCTGACTCTCTCTGGTGATAAGGGTATGGATGCTCACCTGCTGCTTCTACTACCTGTGAGGACTGTTTTCCCTTTGACTCTTAAAAATCTTTCTCTTCCATTACTTTCTTTTAAATTGGTCTCTAATTTTTACTAGTTTCAATATAGACTTTTACTTTATTTTATAGTTTGTATATTGGGTTTTTTTTGTATATTGTTTTTATTAGCACCTTTGCTTATTACCTGTAGAATTCCGAAGGCAATGAAACTAGTGCAATGTTTTCTATGTACAATATATGTACTATGTATATGTATGTGCGTATCCTTATAAATCAAATTTTGATTAAACACCTTTATCAAAAAATATTAATAGCACATCCTATTCCAGATGTTTAAGGACAAACAGTCCCAGCATACTGTGAAGACCCTGTACGATAACTATAACTCCTAGCTATATCTAATTTCCTGTTATGCAACTATAAATTATGCGATTCTATCTGAACCTAGACATCAAAATTAGTACTATTTCTTGTCTCCATACTCTATTCTGTAGGCTGAACATAGAATTCACTGATGCTCCCATTCTTCAAAGGGAGTTTTGTGAACTCTTTGCAAATGTTGTCACCTCCCTCTTTGGGAATTTTCATTGAGCAAGAAGCTTATCAGCAATATGAAAATATTAAACATGGTTATAAAATAAGTTGTATGAAAAGAACTGAGGTTTATCACTAGTTACCACTGAAGTAAAATATATTTTATGTGTGCATAACTAAAATAATGCCAGCTATCACTGAGATACTGTTTGTACCAGTCATTGGGTAGGCATGCTACAGGCTTTCTTTTTCAATCTATAAACCTGTTTGAAGAAAGTAGTAGTATTCTTATTTTTAAAGCCAATTACAGTGGCATCCTTAGAGCTTAGAAATTAATCAAGTCGAAAAGTGCAAACCTAATGGTGGTGGGGTTTGAACCAGTGTCTCAAGGACACTAGCTCTTACCCTCCTAGAGGAAGATCACTGTAAAAAGAACCAGATTCATGATTAGGGAATTATTTTGGTTATAAACAAATTTCTATCATGCCCATATTATTTGGGGGTAAAGAATTACATATGCCATATTGCAAATTATATAAAATATTCATGTAGAAAAAAGGAAGGATATATAAAGTGTTAGTTGTTTTTCTTAGTATGATAAGGATAGATGACTTTTTTGCTTCTCTGCATTTTTCTGTGACATTTAAAAACACGTATGTAAAAGAAATTCACCAAAATTTTAGTGGTGGTTATTGCTAGATGATGGCATTGTATTGATTTTTTAAATCTGTATTTTAAAACTTTGTATAATAAGCACATTTATGTTTGAAGTCAGGAAATAATAGAAATGCTTATATTTCTAAACGACAGAATTATATTTATTACATTATTTTAAATGAGCATTAATTTCTGGCTATGTGAAAAGAATACTACTACAGGTAATAAAGTAGAAAAGAGTAACCTTCTAAAGTAAAGAAAATGTATTAATCTTTAGCATGTGTATAACTTTTTGCATTTTACTTCAGCTAATTATCAGTAGTTTTAAGAATTATATTTGAGTTTAATGTAACTTTCCCTCTCCAGATTAGCAGAATGAACTAACCTTTAAAGCATGTATTATCCTGAAATTGGAATGGTAATTTAGAAAAACAGTAATTGCTAAAAAGCATATATTTAAAACAAACTAGTGGAATTCCCTGGCAGTCCAGTGGTTAGGACTCCATGCTTTCACTGCCAAGGGCCCAGGTTCGATCCCTGGTCTGGGAACTAAGATCCCACAAGCTGTGTGGCGCAGCCAAAAAATAAAGAAAGAAAACAAACTATTAACATGTAACCTGCATTTCACGTTCCTTTTTCTGACCCAGAGCCATACCTGTCATCCAGTCGATCTAGTAACCCACCAGTTATTCTTCGAGCTTGAGCAGGGGACTCTAGGTTTCCACTTGATGTCTCATTCTGCCAACCTGTAATTGAAGACATTTCCAGTTCTGCTTGCTGAACACGTTTAAGAATAGCCTGTACTTTTTCTTCTGTCATCTCCTCAGACTCTACTCCTTCTTCAAGTTGAATATCCTCAAATAGAGATTTGAGTTTTTCTTCCGTCATCTCCTCATCAGGACCAGATTTTCCTTTCTCTTGCTGCTCAGGGCTCACTCCTACTTTTCTAGTCTGTTCCAATGGCTCTGCTCGTTTAACATCTTTTGGGACCCCAGCCATCCTTCCGAGGTATTGAGGATACTCACTCAGACATACATTCTCCAACTGGCTCTCATGTACATCCACTGCTTCAGGTATTTCTGTCAAAGGCATTGAGTCTTCAAGTCTGCTCTCTTCCAAGGACGTGTCTTCTGCAGTTACGACTGGAGGTCCGTCTGCTGAATGCTCTACGTTTCCCTGGGAAGGCACTACCCCATCACTCAGTCTACTGGGGGTTCTAAGGGGAGATTCTATGCTAGAGAGATCACTAAAATAATCATCTTGCTGGAAAGGGGTGGGTGGTGTGTACTGCAACCCTGTGGGAGTTTCCAGTTCCACTTGAAGGGGAGGATAACCTATGGAAGACAGTACATTTGGACTGACTGGAATGAATTAGAGCACATCAAACAAAAACACATGGAATGACTTAAATTATATTAGGTATGAAAATGTGTGATGAATTACAGAATAATGTTGATAAATTTATTGGTGTAGTTCAAGTATATGTAATACAATGAAATAAAAGACTAGTGCAAACTACAATAAAATAGAATACTAGTTAATTAAGATATAAATTGTTTATCGATTTTGGTAATTTTAATACAGTAACTTAAATACACAAGTTTGATCCAATATAAAGTTAGCTGTCATTACGTAAGATACATTTATTGCGTGGCCAAATTAATATCTTTCTACTTTTAGCATGCAAAATCCACACTGTGGTGGACTGAATACAGCAAGCCACAAGAAACCAATTTTTATAATTAATTACTTATAACTTATTTTAAGAACCGTACATAAGAGTGATGCTACCCAACTCTTAATTCTTAACTTATTTCACATGAAATTTACAGCAAAGAAAAATGAATTTAATCTTTGGAAAGAAATGACCATTAGATTTTAGAGCAGTAGTACTGGGAAAAAAATCTAAAAAGATGTTAGGAAAACGATTTAAAAAGCAGATAAAGTAGAAAAGACTCCATGTAAACTCTTCAGGTGTCATAATGTGACAGAGATGAAAGGGTTGTGTACGCATGAAAGTCTTGGTGAACTTGGTGGTAGGGGTCCACTCAGAAGCATGAATCAAATAAAGAGAAAAAAGAAATGATACACAACAGAGACAGGAGGAAGGCCATTCACAGAGAGCTCTCTGAATAGTCATGACAGTGCTATGAGACAGCAGAAGTTTACTAACCAGCCTACACAAAGGGGAAGGAGGGAGAAATTGCCTCGTTTTAAACTTTGCTGCGTGGACTAAGGGAGTTATTTTTCTCCTTCAGCAGAGAGAAAAGTCAACAATGGTCTGGTCATGGTGAGGAAAGGAAGTTTCACAAAAGTTCAACGAAGAGGAGAGACCGGAACAAAAAGGCAACCAGGCACACTTTCTGACTTATTGGTCTAAAAAACTAAAGCCTAATTTTTCCATCAGTCCAAGATAAATACCAACTTAGCTTTGGTTGTAAATTCAAATTACTATAGGTACGTGAACATTTTTCTGTTATGGTCACCCATAAACCAGAATGTTGAAAATTTGTCTAAGACTACATGAGGTTTATAACCTGCACAAGTAAAATTTACTTCATAAACATAAATTTCCCTAAGAATTTTAAAAATAGAGAATATAAAATATTAAGATGTAGCAACAAAAAGCCCTTGTGGATTTATTTAATGATACTCTGATTTTAAAATGTTAAATGAAACTTTCAGTTCCATTGAATACTTCCATTCCTTTCTGATCATCTTGTTTGTTAAAACTACTTTTCTTAAAAAAGCTTCCCAGTAAAGAATATTAAAATATTCTATAAACTTGGCAAAAACCCAAAATTTGATATAATAGTGGTCTGTCTTTATCTTGTGCACAGAGAGTTTGGTCATCAATATATGGCCTCACATATAAGACAGGGCCTTGAAGAGAGCATTTTTCCAGGTTCTGTGATATTTATAAGCTTAAAAAGAAACTACTTTTGACATTATTACCCACATGTTTATGTTATGGGGATAACAAGGTACACTTTAAATTTTCTGTTGACTTTAGTAAGCAGAAGCTTTCTAAGAATTTGAGATGTTTTGTCACATATGCAGAATTATAAGTTATTGATTATTGGTGGTCTAACTTTGCTGTTTAAAAATAGAAAAAAAATCACCATATTTAAAAAAAATTGAAATAGTAGAAAAATATCCCTAGCTCCTCTTCTTGCCTCCGTAGCATCAACATTTTTGTACTCAAAATTCATTATAGGAATAAATTTCCGTTTATGAACATCTTGAAAAACATAGTAAGATATTTGTCATACTTTTCTTAATACTTTGTTGAAAAAAGCCCCAATTTACATAATGAAGGAAAAATGACACCATTATCATATAAATTAAGCTAATGTAAAAGAGGAATTATTATATTAGTGACATCTATGCTCATTGAATTAGAAATTATGCTACCTTTTATATACGATGGGTCAAGTAGTGTTTTTCCAAACAAAAAAATGGCAGCATATGAAGTTAAAATAATGCTAAATAACGAAAACACCTGTTTGAGTGATACATTCGTCTCTTTCAGTACATGCTTAAATACTTGTTCTCAAAACAGTAATTAACCATTTTACTTAACAATTTGTATAATAGCCCACAATTTGGTTTTACCTAAATAGGAATAAAAGAGTTCCCTAGTTTTTTAGGTTAATATAGAAATGACAAAAGCAACATATTCTCTAGATATTAAATTTTCTTCCATTTGGTCATATAAAACATTTGAGATACCAACTCTTTCAGTTAACTTATGCCTTTATATACTTCATTATCTGTATTTTATATAACAGAGACATTTATCAAGTTTGTTCTATCAGGGTGTTTGTTGGCAGACTCTGGCAGAGAATATGCCGTGAAAATGAGAAATTAAGTCAAGCAAATCATAATTTAGTTGGTTTTACGTGACTGCCTTGTCCTACTGCACTTTCAAATTTTATCAAATGATTAAGTAAATATGAACACTAAATTCAGTTACCATCCACAGGGTCATGGAAAACACTGTTCTCATCTGCAAAACTTCTGGTGCCTGAAATATTTCCATAATCAAATATTGGTCCTTCTAGCAGAGTCACTATATCTATTCGATTAATTTTTGTCAAGACCGCAGTTAAGGCATCAGCTGAAAGAGGAGGGAAAAAAAAAGGTTGAAAACCCAATTAAATGATGTTCTTCTAAGTCATCACAATACCCACACAAAGGCATTGGCTCTCTTGACCCTCCTAGCGTCTTAGTCCCGCCTCACTGCACCTCTGCAACATTCACTACCCAGAGGGCTCAGAAAGCTCGCTGCTCCAGGGAAGATACGTTAGGGTCTTAAGAATCATTTTGTGAAGCCGTGTGTGATGACAGCCACATTCGTTCCGTCTCTGTAAGGCGCAGAGCAGATAGGCCTCAAGACAGCGAGACTCCCGTTAGTTATAAGGGGATCTAATAAACACATTCCTCTCCTGTTAGACTGTCAAAATATATATATATATATGTCACCCTTATATTTGATGCTTAGCATTAATGACTTACTAAGGTCAGGCCGACCCAGGCAAACCCCCAGTAACTGATTCCACATCGTTATGGGTTGGCATTTGTCACAGTATAGCACCACTCCCCTACCACCACCTAAACCACACAAAACCCAGGAGTACTGGGGAGTGCTCTGCCATCACAGACCAGGCTGGATAAAATGGTTTGATCTTATCCTTTTCTCTATTATCTCCCTGCACATCCATTTCTGGCCATAGCAGTAACTTCACATTGTTTCCCACTACCGCCCCATGACTGAACAGCTAGAATTATATTTTCATTTTTGATGGTCACAGAGAAAAATGCAAAAAATGCAAATATAGACAAAATGCCCAAAAGCCCCTACTACTTGCTTCCTAAAAAGCTTCCTAAAGACAGAAGTTTAGAATATTAGCACAAAATTAAACAAGTATAACTTCAAAAGGCTTGCCATTACTTTATGATCACTGTGATTTTATTAACAGTAGGCTTATCTGAAATATTAGACATATGCAATTTTGCAAGTTAAAGTAATATAATTTCAGCATACTTGTAGCATTTTTTCCGTCTCTGGTAACCCATTTTTTTAATAACATGAAGCTTTGAGAAATTAAAGAATTTGGATTTTCCACACGTATTTGATTGATTTCATCCACTGAAAAATTCAGTTCCCTTGCCAGTTCTGTAGAAAAGAAAAGGAGTTACTAAGATTTCATATTGTAATTTTATCACATATATTTCATAAAAGTAATGCTCAACTGCCCCCCCCCATAAAAGGGAAAGGATTTTATAGTAAAACCCAGGTACAGCCTTGGGCATTAATCTTTATATACTTGATTTCACAGGAAAATACTGATAATATACAAGCTGTGACTTATCTCTCCTAAAATAATTCCTTGGTTATAATCAGATTCCCTTTGGAGATTATTTTATAAAGATTCTTGCTCTGTTCAAAGAGGATGTTGCTAGGTTCTTTTAACTCAGCCAAATTATTGTCTGCAATTTGAGCAAACTTCATACAAGATAGGTAGGGATATACAATTCTACAATTCATAAACATGGCACAAGAGGAGCCGGTAGAGTTTTCTCTCGGCAACCTCCATGAAGTAGATCTTTTACTCACATAATACTCTATTCTATATGCCTTCAAGTTTCATCAGAGCCACTTGGGAGGTTAAATGATGACTCCAAGCCAGATCATTGTCTATGAGATGCTGTCACTTGTGTAAAAAATAAAAGGGAGATAAGCTTTCTGTCCAGCTAAGTGTTATATAACCACACACTCAATCTTGTAAATGCAGAGTGTGTCTTTGGAAGGATACATATGATATGCGTAGTTGCCTTGGGAGAGTTAAACTTGGGAGTCAAAGGTGAGAAGGAGACTTACTTTTCACTGTATATTTTTTGTACATTTAAAAAAGATGTGTCAGGTGTTTATTACCTTAAATGATTATAAAAAGTAAGAAATGGGAAAAAAATCCATGGAAAAGGAATTGGACGATTCTATCCTGCTTAAGTACCATTTCCAGCAGTTTGGCAAAATGTATTCAGAGGCTCAAAAAAGTCTGTATCCTTTGACCAACTGATTTCACTCCTAGAAATCTATGGTGACAGTACACAGGGTTGTACACAATTATTTACATACATGAATGCTCACTGTAGGCTTGTACTACTGAAAAATTGAAAACAAAGCATGTGTTGAACAAAAGGAGAGAAGTTAATTAATGTAATGCAGTGGCTGGCAAAGTGATCACAGCCCACAGTTAGAAATACATTGTATATCATGATGCTTATATAAATGAAACCACATCTTTATGGAGCAAAACAACCTTACTATATGTCATAGACATTTTCTTTTCCCTTTAAAAACAAAAACAAAGCATGAATTGATTTCATGACTCACTAGTGCATTGTGACCAACAGCAAAACACCATTGTAAAGTATGGCTATTGGATGTTATTTGTCCATTAAAACCAAGATCAGAAAGTAAATAAAAAAGCAGAAAATTACATTGTGTATATAACATTTTAAAAGCTTTTTATTTAAAAAAAAAAAACCAAAGTACATTAAGTTGCTTGTTAACAGCGGTTCTGAGGGATGGATTTAAATTTTGTTTTTCTAAATGCTAATTTTCCTAATAATCTTCATTGAGCATATAGTAATTCGAATTAGAAAAGTTAATTTTTTTTAAGTGCCTTATCTCTTTGTGTTTTAAGGGCAGTAATCCTTCCTGCCCTCGTGACCAAACCATATCCTTTGTCTAGAGACTCAGTGAAGAGCAAAGACACATTGTCACTAAGAATTTTACAGTTTTATGACTTTGTCTCGCTATTCTTTTTTTTTTTCCGGTACGCGGGCCTCTCACTGTTGTGGCCGCTCCCATTGCGGAGCACAGGCTCCGGACGCGCAGGCTCAGCGGCCATGGCTCACGGGCCCAGCCGCTCCGTGGCATGTGGGAACCTCCCTGACAGGGGCACGAACCCGTGTTCCCTGCATCGGCAGGAGGACTCTCAACCACTGCGCCACCAGGGAAGCCCTCTCGCTATTCTTATGTCACATATTCTCCAAGAGTTTACTCTGACAAACTAAGGACTGGTTTTGCTTAAAGAAAATAATCCAATAGTTATGGGTAAATAATACACAAAATCAACATTAGCTCCAGGATATTTTCAGATTACAGTGTCCACTGTTAAAATATAATACTATTATTAATTTTATGTGCAGAAATACTTATACATAATGAATTACTGTTAACTCTCAACAGTCTGCAAAGGATTACTCAGACCCACTGTTTCTTAAGAGCTCCACTAGGCCGGGTCAGTAGCAGTGTGCCTGAGGGCAGGGCTGGGCGGAAGGAGAGAGGAGGCCTTAATACGGAGGGTGGGGAAGGCCTGGGATTCAGGGCATTCGAAGGAAATAAATGTAAATGACCTTTTGTGCCATGATCTAGTTTCATGTTGTCCATTTTGATAGCCTAGATAATTGTTTCCCTGAGTAGAGAATGTATGTCGCTGATAGTATGCAAGATGACTTTAAATAGGACAATAATTAACATTTATTTATATTTAACTGTTGTTTTTTGGCTGTGCATTAAAAAAAATACACTCAACCTATAAAACTTAAAATTTCTCTGATTCATGTGAAGTAGGATTTGGGGGGCCCAGTTAACATCAAAACTACAAAGCAGGGGCTTCCCTGGTGGCGCAGTGGTTGAGAGTTCGCCTGCCAATGCAGGGGATACGGGTTCGTGCCCCGGTCCGGGGGGATCCCACATGCCGCGGAGTGGCTAGGCCTGTGAGCCATGGCCGCTGAGCCTGCACGTCCGGAGACTGTGCTCCACAACGGGAGAGGGAGGCCACAACAGTGAGAGGCCCGCGTTCCGCAAAAAAACCCCAAAAAAACTACAAAGCAGTATTGTCCAGTTGACACAGAGCCTTATCTTCATCTTTAATGAAGTGAAATCAAGCCCCAAATTCCTCTTCTACACCCTGATTATAAAAAGTATCATTCATTTCACAGAGCTCCACTATTTTTGTAAATTGAATAGATTCATTCACCTGTATCCTATTTTTTCAATTTTAATTCAAAATTTAAGCTTAACTCTCATCCTTTGTTTTCTTGTTTATATAGTTATTGAACATGATCCTTGTTTTCCATTATCAAAATGACGTAAGATTTCCTTTTAAATAAATCTTTGAGCGTAAAAGTGAGCCCGCTTAAAAGTATCAGCTCAATAAGCATGCAAATAATACGTGTATATCGTAAAAATTGTGACAGTGACTCATGAATGGTTAAGATTTGTGAAACCTAGGCATGGATTAGTTGGACTATTGCCTAAGAGAGCTGATCTAAGGGCATAAACCATAGCTAAAATTTTTGGATTATTTGAAAACCATAGGCCCTAGCTACGTTTTCCTATATGCCACAAAATAAATTTGCTATTAGGTAAAAGGTTATCCCATATTACCAGAAATGGCATTGTGAAGAAAGTGCTTAAATTTAAGGTAAAATAAGATTTAAATGTCTATTCTTTAGGGTATGTGCCTAGAAAAGTTTTGAAAAACACAGTATACTGTAATTAACTCTGGGTAGATAGAATTACAAGTGATAAAAATGTTTTTTACTCATTGCTTTTTGTTTTTAATAATAAACTGCTTGTGAAAAAGACAAATTAAGAAACTGTTTCATTCAGGTGTATACACACTTACCTGTCCAACTAAGTCCCAGGTGGTCGGCTACTATTGCCATCCTGATATCTGTCCGTTCACATGGACTCTGTGGACCTACGATTTACAATTTCTTAATTAAAATAATCATCAAGAAAGACACGATACTGGAAAATTGCTTTTAGCAGTATTCAGATTTTACAGAGAGACTACTGCTAACACTGTACACTTAAATGTGTCCTAATCACCTACATGAACACTGCTCTTTTCACATGACTCACTTGATTTTCACCTGCATCAGGCCAAATGTCAGACTACATGGATGCTCAATGTAATGGAATTCAACATGCTGACAAGCTAGCTACTTTAAGTAGTTACAGAAGTGTCGTGTTGGTGAAAACACCACGATGGCATTTCAACATCTGTGCTTTTACTTTGACAGAACCATATCCATTAGCACACTGAAAAAAAAAAAAAAGTTGCTCATCTTGAATGACACCGATATCTTCAGCATGCTTCCCTAGCTGTCTACAGTGTCGTTGGGTTAAGAGGAAGAAAGAAGAGTATATAGACAGCACGTACAGATGACAATGACAGAATGAGAAACTACGGTTAAGTCACTCCACAGGCAATCACAACAGTTCATGCACTAGGGTCTACGAGTTGGAAAGTGTTTACAAACTATGCTCGTTCTCCAGGATGTGAGCAAAGAGTGCTCGAGAGACCTGACTGCCTTCATTCTCACCAGTCCTCCTACTGCTCCATTTCTCACTGCCGGCCTTTTCACTCTTTGATTTTAAAGGTGCTGCCTCTGTTTTCTTATCTCTAGCAGACTTCGCTGTAACCGAAGGCTGGCCACCCCGGGAAGGCTCGGACAACGACGTGTTTCTCGAGGTACTGTCTTCCTCATCGGACAACTCGGACTGCATCTTTTTGTCTTCTTCCGAGAGGCGGTCCACAAGCTTTAAGGTCTCACCACTAATTCCCTTAAAATATTCAATGGAGTGTTTACATACTTCCTTAAGCTGACTTTTCCTAACTTTAACTGTGGTGGTGGTGGTGGTGGTGGTGACGGTGGTGACACAGGTGGATCTTACCTTTACTGGCAACTTGGATGGAAGCTGTTTGGCCTTGCCTCTGTCTGGCTGCCCCTGCTTTTGTGTAGCACACGGTTTTCTAACTGAACCTGTGTTTTCCCTGTGTGTATTCTTCACTGGAATTCTGGACTTTACATCTACACGTGAAGAAGCAGTAAGGGTTTTGGTTTTCTCAGATTGACTAACCTGCTTCATTTTACTCACATGAATGTTTGGCATATGATCTGGTGGGAAGAGATCTTTTGGTGAAGTGGCCTTTATGGGAAGTTTGGATTTTCGCCTAATCCCTATTGATTCCTTTGTCTTTTGCTGCTCTCCGAGAACTTTCTGTTTCTCTCTCACACAGTGTCCTTGCAGTACCCCTGTCCTTTTTCCTGATGAGCTTTTCACTGGGTTAGCTCTCTCTGTGGTACAAGTGGGTGCAGAATGTTCTGTCAGAACTACGTGACTTGTAATGTTATCTGTCTGTATAGTGGAAGAATCCAAATTGTTGTTGTTATTAAAGTTATCTTTTTGAAAATCATGTTTTTCTTGGGGCCTAACGCCCATGTGGCTATCGGCTGTATTTGAAATCACTGTTACAGGTTCATTCTCTAATCCCTGACCACTGGTCATCACAGCTTCTATCTTATCTGTCACTTCTCCAGGGCCTTCTTTCTTCAAGGTCATGGTGGACGCAGAAATTCCCATCTTTATAGGCGTGCGCAACTTGGGGTCAAGTTTAGAGGTGTTAGTGGCCGCTGCTGCTGCTTTCTCCTGGGAGCCGCTACCGGATGTGCCTTCCTGACACTCTCCGCTGGTCGGGATGCTGGGGTTAGGTTCCACTGTAGGTGCCTCTACATTTCCCTCTAGATTGGTTTCTACAGTGGTGTCCCCTGCCTGTGGCTGTGGTATGGCAGTGACTGTACTTTTATCCCCTTCCCCCGGGTCCCCTGACTTCCCTTCAGAAGTATGCTCACCAATCTGGAAAAATTGGAGCCTCTCTTCCACAAAATCCCTCTTGCTCATGTCAATTGCACCACTGCGAGTCATCTCAAACATTTTTCCTTCATGAAATGGGAAGGGGTTAGGCTCACTAGTAGGGGTACTTTCGTCAGTTGGCGTTCGGGCTGGCGTTGTATCAGGGGTGGTGGCTGGAGAGCGGTCTTCCACAGCCAGACCAAATGGCTTAGTTTCGTCTTCCCGTGATTTACTGTCATAAACGTCATCATCCCCTCGGTTATTAGACCAGGGGTCAAAATCTAGACCTTTGGTAGCTACTGTCTTAAAAGGAGTGGCAAATTCTTCATCTACTTTGTAACTGAAATAAGTATCAGGAAACACTGATCTGTCAGGATGTCTGCCTTCTAGTGTGAAAAACTGGGCCCCCGACTTCTGATCAGTCTTAGCGGGAGTCTTTTCAGATGAAGGGCTTTTGGAAGGTGGCTTCTCTTCATCTGGCCCCACCCTTCCCTCCTCCTCCTGGATAACTTCCAACTTGCTTTGGCTAAAGGAGCGATCAGCTGGCTTCAGAATGCCCTCCGTGTTCCAGACATCTTTCTTCAGCTCCAGGGTTTGACTTGGGAATTTAGAATCACTCTCTGTCAAGCCGTCATCTTCATCTTGCAGGTCGTAGCCGTCCAGAGAGTCGATCTCTGTGGCATCTGTATCGTGAGAAAACTCTGCCGTGGTGGCAATGGAACACTCTGTGATGGACTGGTCGTTGTTCCCATTCTGGGCCGTTTCATTCTGAGGTGAATCAAGGCCAAGGCCAAATTCAGTATCTTTTCCAGATCCATTCATTTCTGATTCTTTCTGGGTGGAAGCCTTTTCAGCGGAGGCTTTGGATTTTGTCACTTCTTTTTGTTCGTCGTCGACCTCCTTTAACTTGAAGGTGTATTTTTTGACCGGGACTGGTTGATAAAGGGATTCGTCATCGCTGGAGTCACTGATGTCCGCCCCAGGAGGAACTGGGGAAGGCGGCTGCACCCTGATGACCGGTTCCGCCAGCCGGTACTTGTCATGCTCGTCTTGCAGACTGACTTCAGTCATGTCAGCCTCTCTTTCAGGGAGGTAAGGATGTTTCCTATCGGACTCCATCTGGTCTGCATCCAGCGGTGGAGGCGGGGGAAATTCAATGTAGGCAACCCTGTTAGCTCTGAGCCTTTGGTTAGAGTCTGTGCTCACACTGCTAGGCGCGTGGCGCCCGACTGCTGCCGGCTCCTCCACTGCAGTCTGCTGTAAGGAGGCTGACCTGGCCTGTCCCTCCTCCTCAGATTCCTCCGAAACCTCGGGAATTGGGCTGGGTTTGCCTGGTATATAAGCTATAAGCGAGTCGGGTGTCTTAGATGTAAATTCATAACTCACTTCCTCTGAACTGGGCGTCTCTGGGGTTAAAGGGCTTTTCCCAGAGCTGTCTAGAAAGGACACTTGCTCTAGAGTATCATCTTCGGGACTAGCCTGGGGAGAAGGGGGTTGCTTTTGCTGTCTAGTTGTATAAAAGGTCCCCCTGGTCTCTTGTACCGTCTTACATTCCTGACTTATGATTTTTTTTACACCTCCTTGTTGTATCTCCTTTTCATACTGCTTCCCCACCTGTACAAAACTGACATAAACAGGTAAAGTTTTTATCTCTTTCCCTCCCTCCGTCTGGGCCAGTGGTGCAACTTTTTCCAATCCATCAATGGGACTGTGGTCGAGTACATCACTAGAGGGCGATTCCTTTCCTGGGCTAAACTCTAGAGAATCAGGAGACTTGGTCGGGGAGAGCTCGGTTTCATTGAGAGGCGGGCATAAGCCTACGTAACTCTGACGTTTGGAAACTTTGCTGATTTCTGAATAGGTAACTTTTTCATCTTCTGTAGCATTAAAGTGCTGTGTCTCAGCTGTCTCTTTACTCATACTTGAGTGGGATAACTTTTGTGATAGTTCATGTTTTGGAAATGTCGACTGCTTGCAAAAACCATCGGGAATGTCAGAAGACGGCGTCCTCCTTTCCTCCGCAGCCCTGACTGGGATGTGCGACACTGCCGAGCTCTCACTTCTCCTGGAAGGTTGGTCAAGAGATCCACCTGGATGTTCCCCGTCTTTAACACCGTATTCCCTGTATAAGACTTTTTTGGAGGGAGATTTTACAGTCATTTCCTTAATTTCTGAGAGAGAGCCGTTTGTTAACAATTTGTGTTCTCTCTCAGTCACAGACAGAAATTCATCCCTCTGATCAACAGTTTTACTCTCAGGGTGACCAACGTGATTCTCTCTTACATCATGAACAAGTACATGCGAAAGTTTCTCTTTCTGCGACTTATTGTTAGTGGCTCCAGGACTTTCCCACGTTCTAAAGACCTTTTTGTCCCATGGTCCCTTGGTTGCTAATTCTGCGGTTACGTGACATGCCAAGTCCTTAGGCTGTTGCTCAGAAAAATAGTCAGGCATTGCTTTACTTGAGATTTCAGTTCTCTGTTTTTTCACATCATCAGAGCCCAAATCATTTACAACCGTTTCATGGCTCTGAACATGCTCATCTTTAGCTCTGAATACCGTAAGATCTTTTTGCATAGGGACACTATCATCCAAAGGGTCTGTGGCCTTCTGCTGTTTCTCTCTAGCGAACACTTGGTAGACAGGTAGCTTGCTCTCCTGGATTTTTTTAACTGGGATTCTGGATTGGCCATCCGGCTTTGTGTCTTCTTGAGAAACGTCCTTACTTTTGGCCTGCGCGCCTTGTTCAAATTTTAATCTAATGGAACTGAGTTTCGATTGTTTGAGCTGAAACCCAGACTGGGGCCCTTCTGATTCTTTGCTCTGTGAACGACTTCCTTTGGCTTCCTCTGTGGACTTGCTATCCTCAGTCTGTTGGGAAGGAACCACCTCCGGGCTGCTGGGCAGACTGACTGCGTCCTTCTCGTCGGCTCTGGGGAAGCCTTGTCTGTCACAGCCACGCTGCCTCGCCTTGACCCACTCGTCACTGTTGGCCAGCAGTTCTGTCAGCAGTGCTTTCTCAGGGCTGCTACCGGTAGAGCTTTGAGATGAGTATTCTTTGCCATTCCTAGGGTGTGGCTTTTTCTCTGGGGACTGCAGTTCATCATTGAGCTTTTCGGTTCTGTCACGAAAAAACTGTGACACTTCAGTCAGTTTTTCTTCAGCTTCCTTCACGGTCCTGTCCACCCTATCTTCGTATATCAACTTCTCTCTACCTCTGTCTAATCTGTCCTCAGCAAAGCGCATCCACATGGCATGTTTTGGACTACTAACATCGCCAGAATAGTGCAACACTGTCACTTTATCAAAATGCTCATCCTTAGACACTTTACCTACACCATTTTCAGACACATCTTTATAGATTTTGGAGAGAATTTCTTTTTTGGGGGCAGTGACTACTTTTTCTCTGGCCCGCTTATCAGACCCCTGTAACTCTGAGCTAGGGGGTCCCGCATGGTCTGTAACTGATTCCTCGGTATCAGAATGAGACACATCTAGCTTTTCTGACAGAAGCATTTTCTCAGCAAACCTGTAAGATTCCCCTCTTAGTTCTGACAACTCATCGTCATGGTATTCTATTGAGTGCTGACTCCAAAGCTTCAGTGTTTTATAAGAGTCATCAGATATGAGCTGAGCAGAACTAGGGCGACTATCTTCTTCTTGGGACACGGGAGTGTTTACTCTGGAAGACTCCAGATAAGAAGGCAACGACTCTTCAGCAGTGAGTTCTTCTTCTTCTTGCTGACCCTGTTCCTCTGAACAAGGAAAAGCATCGTGTTTTTCTGGCAGAAAATCTTTTAGGTTAATATCTCCCCGGGATAAGTCTTTCTGATATACATACATTTCCTTTTCGGGATGCTTTTTTGTTTCTCTAATAATGACTTCAGTGGGCTCAGCTTGGTTACCTTTTTCGATGTGGACTTCTATTATACGCTCCAGTTTGGGTTTCATTTGGTTGTCCTTCTCTGCGTGCTGGGCTGAGGTTTCAGCAGCAGACTTGTGAACGTCTGGGGACACTGCCGACTTATGTTCAAACAGACCTGCCAGCTCTTTGGAAGGGTCTCGCCCGGACTGAAAGGCCTTCATGATGTCGTGGACTGACATGGTTTCTTCAATTCTCTCAGAGGCGCCTTCACTGCCTGGTGGAGAATGATAAACCATTCTGGTGGTCGTGGTTATGTGAGTCTCTTCTTTAACACGCATGCCTTTGCCCAGAACGTGACTGTGGTCGTCTTCTTCGCTACTGGTTTTCATTTGAAACGCTTTGACTTTTTCTTTAA
Source organism: Lagenorhynchus albirostris (assembly GCF_949774975.1). Lineage (NCBI taxonomy): Eukaryota > Metazoa > Chordata > Mammalia > Artiodactyla > Delphinidae > Lagenorhynchus > Lagenorhynchus albirostris. The sequence continues at coordinate 13,343,605 of NC_083110.1, forward strand.
TACTAGAAGCGGTGGGCTTTGGTTCCAGCTCCATAAACGTAGGTGACGGTTTGGGTGACATGGGCTCCTCTGGTTGGGACGGGGGAGCCTCTCCAGCTGAGGGCTCATAGCTCCTGATAACATGAACCACTTCAGTTCTCGTTTCTGTAATGACCGGAGGGATGGGGACTTCCTGAAAAAGTGGTTTGGGACCAGTGCTTTCAGCGCTTTGTGGGGCTGAAGGTGTTTTCTCACTTCTTGTTTCAAAGCCACTGTCAGACAAGGGACTTTTATCTTGGTCATGTTGAGAAAAGTCATCTGGAGACTCTAAAATAGTATCTGTTCCAAAGAAGGAATCGGCCATCTTACATAACTCCTTCTCGGAGGTGGAAGACCTCATGGAGGCTGGAGGCATTTTGAGTTTGTGTTCCTGCAGGGCGATTGCTGGTTTTAAAATTCGTTTCTGTCTCTCTTCACCATCCTTCTTGGCATCCTCAAACTTGTACTTGAAGTTCGTCAGTGAACTACTCCCGATATCATTTGTTAGGTAATCGATAACTTGGGTCAAGTTATAATCCTTGTCGGAGGCAGCCTTTGCCTTAACTTGCGCTCTCTCTGGCGGAGATGGAGAATGGCTCGCAGCAGCCTGTTGTCTTGCCTCTCTTATTTCTTCTGAACTGAATTCTGTCCAGTCGTCTTCGGGAGAATGTCCGTTGTCACTCTTTGGTGATTTGGGTGGTCCCTTGTTATCCACACAGACATCCTTTTTAAGGATTTCACTAACTTTCACTAAGTCTTCCTTCACTTTCTCGACAATTTTGAAAGGTTCTTCGTCGTCGATTCTCCCTTCTTTGGGGAGCTCAGGTTGGAATGGCTTCTCCTCAGGCACGTCTGTTTGGAGTATTGCAGTCATCCGCATTAGGTCCTCCTTCATTTCAGCCACGTCTTTTAGTATCTCCTGACTGGAAGACAGAGAAGATGGCGTAGACAGCTTGAGGGCAGATGGTGCAAGGAACAAAGATGACTTAACTGGAGATGAAGTTCGATTGAAATGGGGCTGAGGAAGTGTCTCCGTAGTCAATGTTTTAATGGGCGACAGCAAGGCTGCTGCTGATTTTGTAAGTGAATTAGAGTCTGGAAGTTTCTTTAATGCTGGTTCCGGCAAAACATTGACTACAGAGTATACTGGCACTGTTATTACTGATGAAGTTACAGATGAGGTAGTTGCAGATATCGACGACCCGAGGGATGTATAGAGTGCACTTGCGGAAGGAGTTCTTAGAGACTGAAAAGCTGATGGTGCTGGAGAAACATATGACCTGAGTGGGGAAAACGGCATTGCTGTGGTGGTCGGGAACACTTTCTCAACTGCGTCAGTGGCTCCATTAACCACAGAGCTCACAGAGTGTGTAGCTGTAGCAAGTTTTTCCTGTAACGTGGCAGTGGCTTTGCATCCGTTAATTAGAGTTGAAGATGATGGGTATTTCAGAGGCGAAATAGATCCGTTGACTAATGCTACCTCTGCGTGTCCAGGCATCTGTTTCACGGGTGATGAGAGAGAAGAGGCCATCGTAACTTTAGCTGATGAAATGATATCAGCTGTTGATTTAGCTGGAGACACCACTGACATTAAAGGTGAAGATATTAGCGGTGCTGTGGATGTGATAATTGACTTAAATGGCAGACTCGAGGAATACATATTAATGTTTGATTTGGGGGAAGCAGGGGGTGTCATGGTAATGGACGACCTCTCCAAAAGAGATCCTGCTGTAGTCACCGGGGACGTTCGAGAGGAAAACGTAGAATTGGATGCCAGCCCCTTTAAAGGCGAGGCCTCCGTGACTGTGGGAGCTCTAACCAGGGTACCAGAGGAAACTTGGATATTGTATGGAGACTGTGACACCACTGTTTTTATTGGCGAAGAAATTGTCCGAAAGGATCTAATTGGAGATGCCACATCACTAATGGATTTAACCGAAGATGTAGTTGATGCGCCTAACGTGGATTTGATTGGAGAAGGAGTCGAAACAGACCATATTGATTTTAATGGAGAAGCTGATGGCGTATTAGAGGAGGAACTTGATAAGGAAGTGAAGCCTGACGTGGCCGGCCCGGGCACTGTCATCGGAGCTGCTGTGCAGGACTGGTATGCTCTTGCAGAAAAGAATGGCTTGTATGAGTAAGTGGTGGGGAGGGATCTCGTTGGTCCTGCGCTCCGTTCAACTGTTTCTTAAATTTTAAAATGAAATCAAACACAAAAATCAACAAAAATGGTTGAGAAACAGAGAGACCAGAGAAAAAAATTGGTCAGTAAACTTTGAAATATTACAAAAGCAAGTACAATTGTTTGCATGATTTAGAATGGAAGAGGCAAAAGGAACAATTAAGAGGAAAAAAAAATTGCTACAGACATAACTAATCCAAAGTTAAAAACAAAACTAAGTAAAACACAGAGCAGTGTGAAATGAAAAGACAGAAAAAGCACGTTGCAACCAAATAGGCCAACAGTGAAAAAATACAAAGAAAACAAAAAACACAAGGAAACGATGATGAGAAAAATAACCACAATGGAAAAACTATTCCCTTACTTCCTATTGACTTTCTTATGTGCTGGTTTTGAAATATCAGTAGCCGTTCTGTTTTGCCCGTATAGGTACATGTTTGTTTCGTGCAACCATATAACTCTCATTTTAGTAAGTTCTAATGTTCCATCTCCTTGGACCTCTCGGTGATACAGATTGCACCTACTTAGAACCACATCAATGTGCGTAGCTATACATGAAATGTCTAAAACTCTTATTTTAGAAAACCACTCAAGCCTATTTCATGCAGGATCCAAAATAACTTTTAAGTGACAGGCAACTGATGTGCAAACTGTGAAGCCACTGGATTTTAAATCTGTATCTTCCATGCACAACTCGGTTATGCTTCACACCCGTAAAAAGCCAATAAGAGCAAGAAGTTTTCTGAGTCAGAATTTTAAAAGAAAAAAAAAACAACAAAAGGAATGTTTGCATTTATCTTTTCCATGCAGTATATTCCTTTTGGTGAGGAAAAAAGGAACGTAACATGAAATGATTTTAGAATGCATGTGTACGCACACACAAAGGGGGGAAAGAAAACCAGAAATATGGTTCATGGTTACCATAAGCAAGCAAAGCAACTGAAAACATTTTCTCATGCGCGATATATCACGGCAAACGAGCCAAAGAAGTAATACAATTTTTATGCCATATTATGCACAATGTGTAAACTTTAAAAACACTTTCACAAGAGTATTTAGAAAGAAGAGTACACTTTTTCCATGAGATGTGAAGTCTTGGTACCTTTTGAGATTTTTTTTTTTTTTTTTTTTGGCCGCCCCTCGCAACTTGTGGGATCTTTAGTTCCCTGACCAGGGATCAAACTCGTGCCCCGTAAAGTGGAAGTGCGGAGTCTTTTAACCACAGGACCGCCAGGGAAGTCCCCTTTTGAGATTTTTTAGGAAAATATTTAATACTGCATATGAAAAATCCATCTGCAACTGAATATATCCATGTCTGGTGTTGTCTTCATTACGGATAAAAGCACATAGTTTATCTCAGATATTTTTCCTAATCCATTTACTTCTAATTCTCAAAAGGTATCATGGGGGAAATCTTAAAAGCAGTCATATTTTTAACACCCCCTATTTAACTCTCTACAGTAGGATACGGTATATATCCGTGTATATATTTTATCGATAGCAAAGGGAGCAATTCTGGTTCCTTCCCAGAATATTCACGGGACTCATGGATACCTCGAACACTGGCGCAACCATGAGGCAGACCTACCACCAGGAAGGATGGATTTAGTACCAGCATTCTTCTGGCAATGGGATAAGAAACATACGAATGAGGTAAGCACCCTCGCTGGGGGAGAGCAAGCACACACTGAGTCCTCTCTACTTCTACAGTTCTAGGAAACAAACTGAGCTGGTCACAGAGGTTCGGAATGCCTGCCAAGGGCTAACGTTCTATGTCAAAGTTGAGTAGAGTTTCGCTTCCAGAAAGCACTGGTGTTCAGAATAAGAGTGAAACTCGAAGAGGAAATGAGAATCTGCTTCATCTTTACGCTCTTCGTGCTGTGCTCGTGCCATTGCTACAATCCAGTCCTTGGATTAACAGCGACTCCCACAAGGGTGAAGATTTTCATTCCTGGTGCACATTTAAATTCAAACATTCAGAACATATCCTTTTCTAGGCTTACATATTATTCTAAAGAAAAGTGGAAGAACTAAGGAAAAAACTCACCCATTCATTACCCCTCCTAGTCACAATTCTCCACATCGGCTTAATTTTGGAAACACCACACTGCAAATGGAAGGTTTGGGGATTCCTTCAATTCAGTGATTTGGGCTCCGTTTAATGGCTCAAGAGAACTTATTTTTATAACTACCAGAAACTGGCAAAGCATCTCTCCTTTACCACTGAAGTCTGGCTTCACCAAGCAGAACAGTCTTCTGAACCACATCTAGGGTTTTATACTTTGCACGAAGCAACCCATTTACTGATTAGTTACATATTTTATGCTTTAATGATACATATTTTGTGATACCCTTTATAACAAAGGGAATTCTGGGTGTCAGGCACTGAATTACAGCAGAATCTTTTTTCTGGAGGGGGGCGTCGGAAAGGACAGGGTAGTACAGGAAAAGCTGCCTTCACTTGGAGTTCTAACACCAATTCAGGGGCCATAACATTTCCTTAGGTTTTCTTTTAGTCCTTTCTTAGTTCTTCCCATTCTTCTGTCCACCATTATGTTCCCTCTCGTAAAACAGAGAGAAAAGTACCCTCTTCCTTCTATCAAAAGTCAAGGAAGACAAACTACATTTACCTTAACTGAAGCTAACCAAGAAGTAGCAACCCTTTCAGAGGTGGGAAAAATTCAATTGTCTCAGCACACACACCTGACCTTACAACTCATATATTCCTCAAACAAATACCTTAGGGACCAAAATCGGATAGGAGCTTGCCTGCCCAGAGGTACCCCAACCTCAAGTAGCTGGTCCATGGAGACTGTCCAAAGCCCAAGGCTACTGCCTGGCAGTGCCAAGCATCCACACCATGAGAACCTTAGCTTTGGGGCAAAAGAGTATCCCAAGGAAAACTTCCACCCAGGAGATTCAGTTGTATAGAAAAACCATCTAGTTACATACACACATACGTTCCCTGCTTTGTAGCATAATGGGAGTTAATTTCAGCTCTTATGGTTTTGGAAAGATTTAGACATTTATGCTAGAGGAAAAAAGAGATCTGGAAGAACATTCATGAGAGTGGTTGGGTTTCCTTTCTCTTATGCTCCCCATTTTGTGTCTGAATATAAAAGCTTCCCTAGTATGTACTCCAGGAGCTAGACTGCAGAAGATTATGCTAAGACCACCTGAGCGAAGTATTAGAGTAGTTTCCTGCTGCACATTTAATATGCTATGTTGGCCCACAGAAACAAGAATTCAGGAAAGATGGGAAAAACCAGAGTTGTGGTTCTTACTGGTAAATTTCCAATCCTCCCTGAATTCAAGTAACTGTGAGTAATGGGAAGCAGCTAAAAATGATTCACTAATTTAAAAATAATTTTTGTATAAATCCTCCTCTGATGGTTCAAGTGGCACCATGCTACATCGGTCAAACACACTGCTGCTCTCAGCACTCTTAGTTCCTGTTGGTGGAGAGGATTATCTTGAAGGCAGTGATCACCAGAGGTGATAAACATAAGGATGAGGGAAACACAGGGAGGGGGGAGGGAGACAGAGAGAACGAACGAATATGACTGAATGAACCTATGCCTTGATACTTGCAAGCCAGTCAACAATGGACCAAAACAATCACTGAGAGAAGAAAAGGGTTTAACCCGTCTAGTGAAGGCCAGCCTTAGAGCTGATATTTAATAAAGAGCAGAGGGAAGGGGAGAGAGAGAGGGAGGGAGGAAACATAAATCAGTAAACAAGTGCTACCTCAAGAAGGTAGGAAAATATAATTCTTGCCAACTGGGACAAAAAGGAATCAGGACTAAGATATAATGACCTACATATATTAAGAAAAATGAGATGACCAGAGTTACTTTATCATCCTTTATACCGTCCCACATGGATGAAAGTAAATATTTTCTCTTTTGAGCACGGATTTAAAGCAACCTTGGTACAACATTATCTCCTAACACAGTTAACTACCAAGGTAAAATCAAGGTTTTCAAATTCAAGTGATAGATGTTTCTAATTAAAAAAAAAATAGCTACTGGCTTAAAAACACTTTTAAAGCTACGATCTGGGGGTGTTTGTACCTCACATCTCCAACTATATACAATATATTACTTAGATCTCATGATAAAGTTTTCCCACCGGCAATTTTCTTCTGCCATTGGGTTTTCACATGACCCCAAAGTTCAGTTAGTATAGAAAAAATGTCTCTTCTTATAAAAATCCACATAGATTAGTAAGTGTGTTAGGAAACTCACTCATTCCAGGCTCAGTCAAGTAGCTGTAGCGCTTACGTAAAGCCAACGATGCAAAGCTCTGTCGTCTATCCGTTTTCTCGTTCTGGAAAAGAAAAAAAAGAGGAAGATTATGTTCCACTTCCTTGTGACATTTTCATCATTTTGAAACATTCTGTAGAATGGCATGTTGATATCTTGTTTATCCTTATTTTTCTTCTTACGGATTTTCCTCAGGGAAATGCTAATTTCCTACTGTGGTTCTACAACCCCACCCCAATTCTTAGCCAAATAACCATCATTTAGCAAAATATAAGAGCACCAACACAGCAGACTACAGGGAACTACAAATAAAAGACAAGCACTACAGAGACTTCTGATGCTGAGCAGTAAATTTTCCCAAATTTGTTCGTATTGAAAGCACATATATCATGATGTACACTCACTCGTTGTGAGTACATTCAAGGAAAAAAAGGCACACAAAGTTTATTATTATGATTACTGCTGTTGTTTCTATATGTTAATAGGCATAAAATGTAGACGAGGAGATTAAAAAGAGGTTAATGGTTTTACTGAAGTAATGTTACTGAGTCTTAAGGCTACTGATTCTATTTATTACTACTGAGGTGTGAGTTTTAAAAATCCAGTGGTCTGATAACTTGGAGAAATACTAGGAGATAACTTATAAGAAAAAGTTTATTTAAAATTTAATTGAACAATTATACTCTTAAAAAATGGCCAAGATAAATTTCTTTAAATAGAATATCAAATATTTGTCAATAGCCACTGAGCGCATATTTTATAGTACATAAAACATGTAAAATGTCATACATTATCATCATCTTTGATTTAAAAGTTATAACAGTGGATACTAGGTGAAAATATGCACAAACGTATATTTATCCATGCCAATCTATCACATTTAAAAAATGCTTAAAGAACTTTAGCTCCTCTTTTTAAGTCATTAGCTGGATTTTAATCCTATTGATTGTACTAAAGTACTCTTCTGTACATGTGGAAGAGTAAATTATTCTTTAAGGAAAAGTATGCTTTACCTCATTTAAGCTAAGATCTGCAAAAATATAATACATTTCCCACACTTCAGCCCTCTGCAACTTCTTTTATACAGTTCCATTTCTATTCTATCTCCGATAGAGTAAAAGCAGAAGTGTTCATATTACCTCATCCTCTTGATCTGACTCTGTCTCCTTTTGGTTCCAAGATGCATTGCAGAGACAAGGAATATTATAATGGACAGCAGGGAAAAGAATATCAGGATATGAAAAGGACTGAGTAGGGAGCACAAAATGCAAGCTGCTTTAGAAAGCAAAGCAAACCAAAAGAAGCCAACAAAAAATATCAAAGCTATACATCCATGGCAAATTAATGTGTGACATTATTTGAAAACAAACAAAATCTATGAACTACCAGCAGAAGCAGAAGCAATAAACAGAGGACTCAATCGTACAAACCATAAGAATCTGACACCACAGTCACAAGACTTAGTCAGTCTACACAAAGAGACTAATAAAACTTGAGTTTCAAGAGCTTTAATCATGTTACAAAGCATTCCTTAATTGCATACCAAGGGCCCCCTTCTTCAAGGCCAGGGAAAGAAAGTTAAAATAAGCCAGTATTAAAAGATACCTTTTTATGTGCGGGCAGAGTGATGTTTAAGTTGCAAACAGCTGTTTGAGGCAGTCCTTTTGTTGTCTTTGGTTCTTTCAGAAAAGACAGACGACCGCAGGGCTCTTGGCTGGTGTCTCTAATCTAGAAGAATTTAGGTAGTTGACAGTTACAGAAAGAGACTTTTCTGAGGATTGCCCATCTGCACAAGAGTTAAGCGTGTTTGTTTTATGGAGCCCTTCAAGAACCAGGAATAGTAAAGGGAAAAGGTGATAACGATTACAGCTCAGCCGACATAGTCACATTTAAACCTAGCAAGATTTAGAATGCCCAGTTCCTAGTCCAAACACAGGAATGTTACGTCTGCTGGTCTCATCCTGACAATCCAGTGTACAGTCTGAGTTATATGTATTTTCTTCCTGTCTAATCATTTCTTTCTTTCAAAGCCTCAGTTTTAGCAACCATAACAGCAGCAAATAGTAATAACAATAAAACAATTCTCCTGTGTCCTCTGGTTCTCTGAGGAGGAAGATGGTCTCTCCAGAATGTCCCCGGGTTCCACCAGAAATAAAGATGAAACTTGAACAATCAATTTGGATTTCATCCATTATTTGATTACTGAGCAGTCCAGATAGGATGCATTTTGTTATTCTAGATTGCTTGGTCTCACAAACATTTGCCTACATATAAATGATCATTTAGCTGTTTAAAAGGTAGAGACTCTTTTTACTAATTATAAAGCTTTCCTGGCTCTAAAGTACACTCAGGTAGAACTAGGACAAAAATCTGACTTTCTTCCTATGAATTTAAGTTTGGTGGGATATTTCCAACTGAATAAATCATTAGAATCTTTTTTATTCTTTAAGAGCATTTAAAAGAAAATCCACAGAGTCTCTCTTGAAGGTGATTTACCTTGATGGAGAATGGCAGTCTATTTTCTTTGAAAGCATAAAAGTTAAAAACAAGTTGCTGTCCTCCTTTGGTAAGTGCGGCCAGGTTTCCATAACAATCAACATAAATAGGCTTTCCTTCCAGAACCTTTTGGAGTAAAAGAAATACATAATTTAATGGTAAATGGAAAGAATTCTGAGATTTTAAGTCATATAACCTTAAAAGACCGACATGTTTCTATGTCACGTTTGTCTTGTAATTGGGAAATTACTTCTGGTGGTGCTATTTGCCACAAAAATAACTCTATCGGTTCACAATTAGTAACTGCGATTGGAAACTGCAACATGGACATGTACAAGACAGAATTATAGATTTATTTCTATTCTACCAAATATAAATCTAGATTTATTTCTATTCTACCAACTTTAAACATATTTGAGGAAGTGCCTGATATCAACCACTTACCCATAGAGTTTGAAAGTTTTTTTGGACTCTTAGATACTTATCCAGTGATTGAAAAAGGAAAATCATGGTGATGTGTCTAGACAGTGAACATGAAAATAACTCAAGTGGCCACAGGAAAATCGCAACCATGACCTAGATTCGTTGGTACTACATTTTAACCAACTAAGATAACCTCGAAGACATTTAAAATCATTTGAGAGTGAATCTGTATCACATTTTAAAACAAAAACTAAAATCAATAATGTATTTGATATTTATAGTACATGCTGTATTAGGACCTCAAAAGAAAACTCAATGTCTGGAGAATGTAACCGAAAGTGCTGTAACTGTTTACAGCACTTGCTGTAAACAAGGTACCTCAATATCTTTGCTTCTTGCAACTTCCTCAAAATTCTCTTGCTGCTCTAAAGTTTTGTCCACTTTATCATCTGTCATGCAGAAACATCGCAGAGAGGATTCTACAGGATCATTCATTTTGGCAAAAACAACAAACTTGGCCATATATGGAACACATATTAATTCTCTGTACAGTTGTGTGGCTAACCCCACAGTTTCTAAAACTTGATGGCAGTCTGCAAGCCAAAATCTGAGGGAGACAAAAACAAAATATCCAAAGTATAAAAATAAGGAGATGTCAAAGCCAAATCTTAAAAAGATTCACCATTAAAACAAAGAGTATATAAAGGAACTAAACCAAAACATTAACTTGTTCATTTGAACAAACAGCAAAGATATTTACTCTGTTTATAAAATACAGAAACCCTACTTTTATTATTTGTTATGCTTTTGCTAAGAAAATGCTAAGGATTTTTCTCCTCTATTTTCTTTTCCATAAAATTCTTTTTCCCCTCTTACACATACCCACGACAAGCCTTCCTTTCTACTCCTGCTTCAGAGTTTATTACTTCACCTCTGGAAGGAACAAGAATTTTATGGGGGAAAGTGGGAGAGAAAGGAAGATCCTATCCGTTTTTATGAATTGCTAAGAAGCAAGTTTACTACCTTATAGGCTCCCTGTGAGAACCGGATAAAATGACATCCAAGTGAATTTAAAGTTTCTGAGTTAGGCCCAACTTCACCATCAGCATTTTACAGAACAATCATACTGGTATTAAGCACAACAATTTTTACTTTCCAAAAGGTAATAAAAATAATTCCTAGTACTTTTTGGAATCCTTTTATTTCCATACCTGGCAGAAACATTGGTTGTAAAAGAGACACAATCCTTTATAAACGTCAAAGGAGTAGTTCCTGTGATGTCTTCCCACTGAGCAGGCGATGTGCCCCCTGAGAGAACAACACCAGATATGTGACTTTATTATGGGAGATGCTCCTTGTAAAATTTTTAATGTCATCCTGTTCTTTCTGTACAGCCAGTAACTCGCAAAACTTCAGCACTTTCATTAATGACACGTACGAAAGATAGTTCTCCTCTCTCCTCTCCTTTCATACTTTGACGAGCCTATAGTGACCTCCTTGTAAGATAATATTAGGTTAGGAAAAAAATCACCTTTCTGTTTGTCTGGATACTAATGAATGGCTTAAACTTGGGCCACACAAGTTTAAGCCATTCATTTTAAGCCACAATTTACATGTGCAAAGATTTGTTGTTGCAGATAGTATAATTCTTTTATTATTTATTATTATTATTATTATTTTTTGGCGGTACGCGGGCCTCTCACTGCTGTGGCCTCTCCCGTTGCGGAGCACAGGCTCCGGACGCGCAGGCGCAGCGGCCATGGCTCACGGGCCCAGCCGCTCCGCGGCATGTGGGATCCTCCTGGACCGGGGCACGAACCTGCATCCCCTGCATCGGCAGGCGGACTCTCAACCCCTGCGCCACCAGGGAAGCCCATTCTTTTATTTTTTAAAGAAGTCAAGAACTATCAGGAAAGTTAAAATGAAAGTCATTTTATACTTCCTGAATCATTTAACTTTCCAGGCTAAAAGGGGAACCAGCCATTAAAATTACTCCAGAAAAAAACAAACAAACAGGAAAACCTATCTTTAAGTTATAAACTCAGGTTAATCAAATGACGAATTAGCTCTGGACTCCGGGTGCTTATCACAAAATGTGTTCACCTAAGTCCTGCATATTTAGTCTATTGGATTACACTTGTGAATAGAGTAGGTGAGAAGAATCATATACTCACTTGGCTCGTCCCTACTCCTGGCGCTCTGTGGGAGCCTCTGTTTCCCCCAAAGTCCATGCAATTTCCTATAGCCTAAAGGGTGTTGCTAGGTCTGTTACCTCAGTCACCGAGAGATTACCTAGATGCTCCAGTAGATTCAATAATACCTCAATCACCTTAAAAAAGCACTACTATTAACACTAAACTTAATAGGAAAAATGACACCACTGAAAAATGTCATGCTATCAGCATCTTAAAGAAATAATTACAGGGATAATAGAGATGAGGTGATGGACAAGTAAAATGTTTTATTCTTTTTTTTTCTACTCTTATAATGTTGGCAGGGATGTTCAAAGGTTTTCTGTCTTTGTACAGAATCATTGCGAATGCTAGAGCATTAATAGCAAAAACAGCAACAACTTAACCAAACCTGTAATGCTGCAGAGAAGGCGCAGATTGGGTGTGGTGTCTCCCTTGTACCCATTGGAGACACCTTCTCCGGAGGCTGGGGGCACTGGAATGGTCATTGTGATAGGCTTATGGAATTTCCTTCTTCTGGGTTCCACAGTGACAATTGGGCTAAATGTTGCTTTGTTTCCAAGGATCTTTTTCACAGTTTCATCTGGAACAGGCTGGGCCTAGAGACAAGAGAAAGGACCTTACATGAAAGTGGACATTTTGCTCTTATCAGAAAGTGGACTTTTTAACTGAGGAGAAAAAAACCAAAAACAACCACCAAAAAAATGTCTTTCTTCTGCTATTAACATTCTTGTGTATGCCTTCTGATGGCCACACGTATGGGTTTCTGGTAGTTATATATCTAAGAGCCAAATTGCTATTTGGTACACATACGACCACCATTACGACATAATTGCCAAAATGTTTTCCAAAATGCTCGTTGCGGTACCAGTTTTTATTCTCATCAGCAGATGTGAGTGTCCTAGTTGTTCTACGTATTTGCCAACACTTGGTATTTTCAGTCTTTTTTTATGTTAGATATTTTATTGAGTCAAGTTTAACATTTTAATATGTTTATCAGTATTTGGAAATGGAAGAGAACATAACTTTCCAGAAATTTTGTTATTTTAAAGAAATCTTTTAAAAAATTTTATGGGGCAAAAAAAAATCGTTCTTTTTCATCCTTTCTCACTATTTCAGGAAGGCATAAAGCAAAAACAAAAACAACCTAACACTGTAGCAGGACCTACAGCTAGAGTATGTCCCCAGTAGAACACAGACGGCATGGGCTTGCATGAAAGAGACAGGATGTCAGATCTCACGGCAGAGAAACCTCTGCCTCAATTTTTATTGAGGTTTCTAGAGTTAAGTAACAAAATTTTTATTGAGGTTTCTCAATTTTTATTGAGGTTTCTAGAGTTAAGTAACAAAAAGGCGTACAAGATTTCAAAGGATATCAGTTCTAGTCTGACAATTCTTTTCATTTCTTTGCAATTTGGTAGAATATTCAATGTGGGAGACAGTTGCAGGGAACTTCATACTACTGAAATGTAAGGTGGTATCTTTAGCTCCAAATGTTTACTGAACTTTCAGTTAAACTATTAATTACTATATTAAGTTAACAACATAAATTAAGTTATTTCAGGTTATTTTCTTTATTCAATAAGAAAAAAAAGTACTGGTTAAGTTCTAACAGAAATGAATAAATGGAAGAAAGACCATTCTTGCCAAGATTTTCAGCCAGCTTTCCAAACCAAAACAAGTTCCAACTGGTTTGGTTAAAACCCAGCATTTTTGATTTACTTGAACTAAAATCTGAAAGCTTGCAAGTTTCACTATTATAGATTTTTATGATGTGGCATATTATAAACCAAATCAAATATACTTTGTTTCTTTAATGGTATATGTACTGTTTGGTGCTTTGTTGCTCCACACACTGAGACCAATAACATGTGGTTAAAAAAATGATCTTTCATCAGAAACCAAGCGATACATCTAAACAGAAAAATCCTAAAATATGTCCCTTTTTTTATAAGCCAGTACGCTAACGTTATACGTAATACTTTTTATTTAAAACAGGTTAATGATTCCCCAAATGGCCCAAATGCTTCGATTAGCAATATATCTTAAGGATGAGTCATGACAACAGTTTTCAGAGCAGAACATGCTCACATGCTCTCTCCACGTACCAAGGAGAACAACTCTTTGTGAACATTACCTGGAGGCCCACTCGAATTCTTTTGGTTAAAGCACCCTCTGGGAAAGAAGCTTGGACGAGGGGCACGGTGGTACTGCTCAGAATTCCACCTTCAGGACCAATCTGATTGCTTTCCTGCTTAATCCGTGAAACCACTGCGAAGTACTGGGGGAAATCCTTAGTGATAATCCTGCAGATACGCTTTTTCCCTAACTCTTCTGGGCTATCAAGTTCTGAAAAGAAAAAAGAATGAAAAAGCCATGAGAATAAGCCTATCTACCCAATACCTTGAGACAAACTGATGTGTAATATTGACAGTTAAAATTATTTAGATTCAGTAGTATAAACAGTTTTATGATAAAGAGAAAACTATAGTGACCTTAAAATAGTACCAAGCTTTGCAAAAATATTATAAAGCTATTCATGCACAGTATTTGTAGAAAAATATTTCTACTGAAGAGGAAGAAACATTTTCAAAAACTGGCATTTTACCACACATGGACAAATTTCTACTCTTCAAGAAGGGATACCTTAATTCTGTGCTTCTTTACAATAACCTGCCCTCAAGATGCCCAAAGTGAGAATGAGTCAGAAAAAAGTAAGGCCTCATAAGAAAGTAAGGAAAAAAAAAAAAGAAAGTAAGCACTTCAGTATGTGTGAAAGGCTCTAGAACTTTATCTGAAAACCTCTTTAAAATATTTTAAAATTACCCAAATGATTTGTATCATCATCACCAATTTCTGTCTGCTCATCATTGGCCCTCATACATCAAGCTCAACCTATTTACAAGTGGACACATCTTCTTCCCTTCTGTCCACCTGCAGACCTACTTCTTGCCTTGTAGTCCTAACTCTGGTCGATTTATTTTACACTTTGCCCAGTCCTCCAGTCCAATAGCTTTGACTGACTGACTTTACACTTCACATCCAAAGGTCAAAGTCCCGTTGATTCTGTCTTGGAAAGGGCTTGCTCTCCTGCCACCCCTCGTTCAGACGCCGTTTCGACTTGCGTAGATTACCGGCACCACCGCTTAGCCTGTCTCCCTGTCACTCGCCTCCCCTTTGCTCCAGTCTACCTCCCGTGGTGCAGCCAGATGGGTTTCTTTCAAAAGCCCAGCTTTATGCAGAATTCTGGTAGGTTTAATTGAAATAAACCATTAAAAAAAATCGTATGCAATAATATTTGAGAGTAACCAAGAGTATTTTGGAAAAGTAGATTTGTGAGGGCGAATTTATAAGATTTGAAAACTTAACCTAGAAGTATCACAATAAAACAGATATAGAGAGAAATATAAGAATATAAGAAATAGATAATAATAGACAAATAGGTCAGGGGGAAAAAAACAGAGAATCAAGAAATAGATTCAACTTTATCAGGACTTCTCTGGTGGCGCAGTGGTTAAGAATCCGCCTGCCAGTGCAGGGGACATGGGTTCGAACCCTGGTCTTGGAAGTACCCACTTAGTTGCTTAGCAAAGCAACTAAGCCCGTGCGTCACAACTGCTGAGCCTGCGAGCCACAACTACTGAAGCCCGTGTGCCTAGAGCCCGTGCTCCGCAACGAGAAGCAAGTGCACTGCAATGAAGAGTAGCCCCCCCCAAAAAAAAAAAGAGTAGCCCCTGCTCACCGCAACTAGAGAAACGCCCACGAAGACCCAACGTGCCCAAAATAAATAAATTTTTAAAAAGAGATTCAACTTTATATATGTGTATACATAAACACATATACATATATATAGTATATGTGTAAGTCATATATATCTACTTTTATATATATATTATGTATTTAGTATATTTAAATCAAAGTCATATTTAAACTTCAGTTCAGTGGGGGAAAGATGGTTTATTTAAAGGACAGTGTTAACATAATCGAACATCTATGTGGAAGAACAAAGCTAAATCACTATATATCTTATATATTAATACAAATTCCAGCTGGACAAGAGACTTAACTACTTAAAAAATTAAAATATTATCAAAAAAATCAAGAGAATACCTTTTAGCCTTCAACAGGAGAAAGTTTCCTGCTCAAAACTGGATACCCAGAGGCCTAAAAGTCAGTTCTGACTATATAAAAATGTAAAGCTTTCTATGACAAGAATAATAAACTTGAATGACAAAAGGTAGACTGGGAAAGGTAATAGCCACACGTGACAAATGAAGAACTAATATGCTCAATATCAATGGCAGCTACAAGTTGTTAAGATGACAGAGAAGCCAACGGAAACTAGCAAAATGTTATAAACAGGCGATTCACAGAAAACGGCCAATAAACTTTATGTTACAATATTCAAACTCGGTAATTTACGTGGAAATACCAATTCCAACAAGATACAATCTCCTGCTACAAACAAGATACAATCTCCTGCTACAGAGAAAACTGGGGGAAAACAGATGCTTTTAGTCATTGCCGGTGGGTGTGAATGGCAATAATCTTTTGACAGTGTAACTGGGCATCTTCTATTCAAAATGAAAACGCATCTACCCTTGGACCCAGCAATCCCATTCTCTGACGTCTTTCTTACAAAAGCACAGGCAAAGCGGCATTGCTTGTAATGACTAAAGCTTGAAAGAGCCTGCGTGCCCATCAGTAAGGGCTTGGTTAGATAGGTCACGGTTCATTCACACTCGCAGCACTCCTGCAACGAGTGACGAGGAGGATTCAGATTCGTCCATTTACCAAATATTCACTGAGGACCCACTATGTGCAGGCACTCATCTAGTCACCAGGGATACAGCAGAGAGCAAACTAAAGTCACCGCTCACAGGGAGATTACATTCTAATGGGGGGAAGGGGGAAGGGCACACACCACTGAGCACATAGGAAGAAAAAAAAATCAAGGGGAGGAAATAGAATGTGACACGGGGGGAGGGGGGTGGGGGGGGTGGGGAGGGTCAGGAAACACCTCTCTGAGGAGGTGACAGGAAAGGTGAGCTCGGAGGGAGGGAGGGAGCCAGGCAGGTAGTGGTTGACATGTATAAAGTCAGGAAGGAAGCAGCAGGCAGAACAACGTGCACAGTATGATCCTTTTTAGAGGAAAAGTGTAATCTGTATGTTTGTATATATATATTTTTAAATTTATTTATTTTAGGCTGCGTTGGGTCTTTGTTGCTGCGCACGGGCTTTCTCTAGTTGCGGCAAGCGGGGGCTACTCTTTGTTGTGGTGCGCAGGCTTCTCATTGTGGTGGCTTCTCTTGTTGTGGAGCACGGGCTCTAGGCACTCAGGCTTCAGTAGTTGTGGCACGCGGGCTCAGCAGTTGTGGCACGCGGGCTCAGTAGTTGTGGCTCGTGGGCTAAGTAGTTGTGGCACGCAGGCTCTAGAGTGCAGGCTCAGTAGTTGTGGCACACAGGCTTAGTTGCTCCGCGGCATGTGGGATCTTCCAGGACCAGGGCTCGAACTTGTGTCCCCAGCATTGGCAGGTGGATTCTTAACCACTGCACCACCAGGGAAGTCCCTGTTTGTATGTTTTTATAAGAGAAATTTGCAGAAGAAACCTTCTACGCTATTAACACTGGGAACTGGAGTTGGAGGTGAGAATAGGGTGGGAAATAAGATAGCATTACCTTTGGGTTTATGTAGCTGGGGTGGTTTTAGTTGCTACAAAACAAAGGGGAGATTTCCACACTTCAAGGAGGGGTGTTGGTTTTACTTTTGTTGTTTGCTACTCACAGAAACCTCTTTTCATTCCTCTGATACCTACAGCACATGCCTACCGTCCCTCCACTACGAACACGTTTGCCGCCTCTGTTAGACACAGGGCTGAGATAGCGGCATATTCCACACAGAAATGTGCAGAATGGTAAAATGGATGGTTAGCTAATTGGATCAGAGACATCTTCTCATTTTACAGATTAACCACCACCAAATTAATTGTCAACTAGGAGAGAAATAGGGTTCACCCCAGATCAAAAATGGAACTGGAATCTTGGTCCTTTTTGTTTTCTAACCATCTCCTTCCCCCCTGCTCTGTCAAAACCTAAATACTGAGTCTCTAGTGAAGGAAAAGAAAACAAAGGTAAAGAATTTTAAAGAAAACAAAAAAGCTAGTATAGAAAAACAGGAAGAAATCAAAGTTTGCTCAGGAAAATATTCTGGGGAAGTTTTCACCTATTCACCAATTGATAAAGAATAAAAGTTTTCCATACAGAGCAGGTATATTTCCTTTCCCATGATTTGGCTTATTTTAAAAAGTCTGGGGCTTCCCTGGTGGCGCAGTGGTTGAGACTCTGCCTGCCAGTGCAGGGGACACGGGTTCGAGCCCTGGTCTGGGAAGATCCCACATGCCGCGGAGCAACTAGGCCCGTGAGCCACAACTACTGAGCCTGCGCGTCTGGAGCCTGTGCTCCGCAACAAGAGAGGCCGCGACAGTGAGAGGCCCGTGCACCGTGATGAAGAGTGGCCCCTGCTTGCCACAACTAGAGAAAGCCCTTGCACAGAAACGAAGACCCAACACAGCCAAAAATAAATAAATAAAATTTAAAATGTAGTGTCAAATCAGTTTATTAAAAAAAAAAAAGTCTGAATTTCCGGAGTTCATAACTCATGCTGCAACTGAAAAAGTTCTGATAATTTGTTTAAATTGCTGTGCAACTCATCACCATCAGCTAAGTAGATACTTTTTTAATTTCAGCTGCAAACCTGTGATTATGGTCTCCTTTAGAAAAGACTTAGGACTCCACACAGTGCAAGCAGTTTACATGGACTCTGCCATGAAATTACACCCTTCAACCAAGACAGATTTCCTAACTCTGCCTGTAACAAGTGTGTATCCTCTATTAAGTTTACTCAAGATTATTCTGGACCTACCGGTGGGAGTGAGGCATCTTTCGGAGGAATTGTGATAATGTGCACTTCTCAGCTGCTTGTGTGTGTGTTTGGGTGTGTGCACATACATCTGTGCGGAGTTAAGGTAGAGACAGATGTATCACCCCTGGAAACTAACAGCAGTGGATTGGGAAGAACTACAGTTGGCGTAGTAGAGGCCGCTTGGCCACACTTATGCCGTCTTACCTTGGATGAAGCATTAAGGCCACCCCAAACAGAAGGTGAGGGGGTACCCCTCAGATGCAGCAGATGAGTGGTAAATGGAGAAGCTCAGATTTCTAAGTCCACACTGAATTTCTGACGTCTTTCAGGATTTGCCAGTGACTCAGGGACCCTCTGTGTTGTACTCTATTTTGAAGCTTTTAGCAATTCCTCTGTCACCATTAAAACTTGCATAATTATTGACCTTCAATGTGTATTTTAACGGGTACTTTAAAGATAAGGCTTAACCTAGTGGAATAACTAACGTGTGGATATCAGGCATTGGCGTCTCCATGCCCCATTTTTTAAGTAGAATCATACACCTTCTTGAATTACTCATATTCCCAGGCCTCTGCATGATGAAATGGAGAAAAGATATCTTCCCTTAACCAGATTACATTCTGTATATATGTCTACTTAAAATATTTTTAACTTTTTTCCTCTGAGAATAAAAGTTAATAGAAGTATAAAAATACTAATACTAAACATTGGTTTATAATCTTTTCAAGAGCTACAGTTGAAGGCTGGGCCATTACACTCTAGGATATCTGCACAAATAAGAAAGTAAATGATGTGGGTAAGTAGGTAAATGTGAGGAGGGAAGAGGAAGAGGTGAAACCAGTAAAGTCACTACAGGATGCTTATGGCCTGGACGCCTACCACAAGATTTTATTGGCTATCGTAGGACAGAGGTTAGATAAATTATGATATATTCATACTATGGTATACTGTGCTATATTGCTATTTGTAAACTAAAAAGGCGTATCAAAAAAAGTCAGATTTCCAGGCAAATAGGAATGAAGTTTGATCATGTAAAAACGAACAACGCCACTGTTCTGTCCAGGACTGAATTTGATCGGAGTTTAAAATGGTCTATTACTTAGACCAGAGAAGCAGGAAGATATTACCAAGAATCTTTGCTTTGTTTCCACCCTTTACATACAGAGATAAACTCAACCAAGTAATGCACACCACAAACATGGTGCCTGGATCATATTCCTACCCACAGAGAACCTAGCTCCCAGAGGAGTGTGCCCCAGACTGGCCAGATCAGAAGCAACACCGGTGCTACCTATTAAAAGCAGAGATTCCTAGCCTTCTCTCATGGAGATTCTGAGTTGGTAGGCCAGGGGTGGAACCTGAAATTTCCATACTCAACTCAGGTGACTTTATGACTTGACACATTTGAGAAGCGAGGTCTTAGTAGACTCTCACCCTGTATCTGTCCTTAAAAATCCAGAACCCAAATTATTAAAAATATGACAACAGGATCCCATGAAAAACAACTCAAGGATGTTTCAATATGAGAAGAGGAGCATATGGGGCAACAATAAATATCTACTAGGTTAAAATAGTTTTATTTTTAAAAGGATATACTAAACCACTCCATAGCTATAGAATTAAAGGAGGCAAGGGCATAAAAAAATATTAAGAGCTTTTTACCTTTCAGGGTGATTCATAATGCGTAGACTATGAAAGAACCCTGGATCCCTCTCTCTTTCTCTCTTTTTAATTTGTTACTAGCAAAGTTTCCTCCCTCTCTCTCTCTCTCTCTCTCTCTCTCTCTCTCTCTCTCTCTCACACACACACACACACACACACACACACACACACACACACACACACACACACACACACACACACACACACACACACACACCCCCACACACACACACACACACCCCCACAGGGAAAAGAGAGAGGTGAGTTCTGAAATAGGTTTGGCCAGGAAGAAGGTTAAAATTTACACTTACTGCATGTCTACTTTGTGGCGGGTCAATTACTATTTTGCCCACATAGCATTTTGGTAAAGTAAGTGTCTGAAATTCAGAGAGGTTAAGTGACTTACCCAAACTGACTTAGCTGGTCTGCTTTAGAGCTGAGATTAGAACCTAAGACCAGGCTGGGGGAACGGATGAAATCACACAGACATGGACTCCAACCACCATTTAACACAGTGTCTTTGCAGACTAGCTGGCATGTGTGTAGTGGTTGATAAACGGATGAGTAATGGATGGATGTGCAAACACCCTGGTCCAAAAGGTGACATGACTTCGTACTGGCCCCACTCCAGGAGCACAAAGCTCTCATGATAGTGGCGCTTTCTGCTGCATAAGAAATGGAAGCTGATGTTCTGCAGCATTCTTGCCTCGCTGATGAATGATAAATGTCTTAAGTACCTTGTAACTCCTTTAGTTTATTTGTAAAAGCTGGGACAGCATTCTCTGTAACAGATTTTGCAACAGAGCAAGAAGGATCATAAAATGCTTTGCAAATATGAATGGGTGTGAAGGTCATAATACAATGAATCCTAAATAACAGGATTGAAATCATGTTCCCACAAAATGAGTTTTTCTTAAAGCATTCAAATGATCACAGTGATTAGTTCTGCCTCACTCTTACATGCACTAAATGTCTTGATAACATGGTCCAATGGGGCCATGACTCTCTTTCCTGTATGGAATTTGTTTTCTGAAGGCTGTTTGTGATCTGGTCAGGTTTGAGTGTGAACAGTCTATAGAAGGAATACAACCTCGAGTTTTCACAAAGGATGATTTCTTTTTTCTTTTTTTTTTTTTTTGCGGTACACGGGCCTCTCACTGTTGTGGCCTCTCCCGTTGCGGAGCACAGGCTCCGACGCGCAGGCCCAGCGGCCATGGCTCACGGGCCCAGCTGCTCCGCGGCATGTGGGATCTTCCCGTACCGGGGCACGAACCCGCGTCCCCTGCATCGGCAGGCGGACTCTCAACCACTGCGCCACCAGGGAAGCCCAGGATGATTTCTTTATCTAGGGTTTCATTTCTGGTCATGTGAATGTTCTCTCAGCTTGCTCTTCTATGAATGGAGTATTTGATACTGAGCGGTGGGAAAAAACGGGAGTCTTAGAATGTCAGAATTCAAAACGGCATGCTAGCTAGTATGGGTCTGTGGAAAGTCTTTGTAGACAGGTACCTTCGGTTCAAATCCAGTTCTCAAACCAGTGAGCTTGGATCTTGGAGGAGTTCCTTAACGCTGAGCCCTAGGTAGCTTGTTTATAAGATCAGGATAAGAAAAGTTACCTCTGGGGTGGATATGACAAATAAATGATACAAATCCGCCAGCACAGATCTGTTGACATAATAATTTAGATTACGTATTCTTTCCAAGGTCATACAACCTTGGAGATAGAGGAGAGCCATAGAGCCAGTCTGTGGCAGATCTAAGGTTGGACTGTTCTTTTTTTTTTTTTTAAATCACACTGTCTCTGTTTTGCATCTCTACAAGTATATAAATCGGAACTGCTATCATTTTAATTTCATTCAGTTTTTAAGGGAAAATATCACCAATCATAGAAAATTAAGTAGCAGATAAATTGGGGGAAATGAAGGCAATAAAAGATAAATTTATAATATTTAACTCTGGCTGTAGAATATGTGGAACAATAGAACAGTTGTAATATATTCACTGAAATATTTCAGAAAATTATAGACCTTCATTTCTTTGGAATTAAAGTTCAGCTCCACCTAAAATGCAACTTTTGGAACAAGCCCACCCTTGGATGTTACAGGAAAAAACCCTCAAATGATATGCTTGACCCTTCTTCCTCAACATAAACACAGCAGGAAACTTTTCAATTTTTACTTTGAAATAATTAGATTCATGGAAAGTTGCAAAGACAGTACAGAAAGGTCCCAACATTTTAGTAATTTAACTCATATTCTTATTGAATTCTGGCATCTGCTATATGTGTGTCTGGATCAGCATTATTTTACGTCTTTAACTACCCAAGGTAGGGACCTTCTTTGTTATTCAGATTTGCACAAATAACTGAGTGCTAATGATGCAGAATGTCTGGAAACAATGATATACCTGTTTGTTTTCCCCTCCAGTTTTTGCAATCCGTATAATTGCTGACAATCATATATCTTAAAGTTATTTTTAGAAAACTAATTCCTAATCATTATGTGCCCTTCTCCGGCTTCCCAGACCTCCTCTCCCCATTTGTTTGTGGCATCTGTTCTTTTAGAAAGTTGCTTCCTGTCTTGGGTATGGGTCACTGAATTATTGAGGAAATGTATTGTCAAGAGTGGCAGCACATGCCGGGATACAACTCATTCATTTCTTCATTTCTTCAACAAATTATGACGAAGTGACAACACTGCTAAGGGCTGTTATATTCATTGGGCATAATGACTGTCACCAGTCAGAGCCATTCCTTGCCCTCATGGACTTTACAGTCCACTAAGGAAGAGAGCAAAGTTCAAAACTGCTTGTTACAGAAGAAGACAGGCCAGGTGCGATAGAAGTATTTACCAAGTGTGTCTAACTTAGACTGGGGTTTAGGGAAGGCTTCCTGGAAACAGAGAAGTGAAAAGAGGGTGTGTTTGGCCATGCTGGAATAATCATTCTAAGGTTTTCCTCCATGACTGCAGAAGCCTTGTATTCTTTGCATCTGCTTCTCCCTGTTATTTTCCAGAAAAATGTTCTTCCACATCTGCTTACTGCAATTAGCCCCCTTACAAACGTTCTTCAACCCTTCGTTTAACCATCGGTACTATATCCAGACAAGAAACAATTTATATAATCCTATCTTCAAAATCAGGATCGTATATAATGTCTTAAAGCTAAACACCATCAATCCGTAACCCAGCCTATGCAGCAAACACAGAAGCGCACTGAGCTCTAAGGGGCCTAGACCTGCCGTGTCTGGCACATCGGCCTCTATTCACATCGACACGAAAGGTGACGGAAGCTAACACCCAGTCTCTCAGACCCCTTCACTGTCCCTGGAGCGCACAGAGCCCCACTCTGTCTGACACATGGGACAGGGTGTCTCATGTCATTTTTTGACCCACTGATGTTTCATAAAGACACGTAATTGCAAGAAGTACATTACACACAGACATATATAAAACCTGGCATTATTAATGTTCATCTGCTTCGGTCCCATTTTCATTTCCTGACTAGTAGGGGTGAGGGAACTGTTCTGGCCCAGTTATGCACCAGGTGGGCATCGCTGAATCCACTTAAAAGTAAGTTTTCTGGCAGTGGACTGAAAGCAGATTAGCATCTTGTTATGGTTTAATTAATAGTTTGGGGCTTTTTCGCTTTTTCTATTTTTTTCTTACACCCCAACCACAGTCCTGATTTGGTTAAGTTCAATTTTTCCTTTTTCCTCCAGAATTTTTCAAAATTGTTAATCGATTTCCCCAACAGATGGTGCTGTGTACAACGTGAAACTACATATTTCACTTTTCAGTGCTCAACTACTTCTATAAGCAGTTCTTAAGATCTCAAAGGAGGAAGGATTCTTCTACTAGTAAATAGCATATTCTTTTCCATGATGGCTTATCATAGGATATTGAATATGGTTCCATGTGCTATACAGTAGGACCTCATTGTTTATCTGTTCTATGTATAGTAGTTTGTATCTGCTAATCCCAAACTCCCAATCCAACCCTCCCCCATCCCCGTTTTCCCCCCCGCCCCCGGCAGGCACAATTTTAAACATGTTGAATTGAACTTTGTGAGTTTAGCTCAAGTAAGGTTTTAATTAAACTTACAAAGTGGATTCAATTTGGTGCATTTTAAAGATGATGTTTTTGTGGGGAGCAGAATGAGTATTTTTTTGTTTTGCGATATCTTTCTCTCCTGAGAAAACACGAACGAACAAGTGCTAGAACATGATCTATGTCTGCTGCCAAACAGAAAAGTTGCTCCTGCCACATGATACCTCAGTGGTAACAACAGGTTCTTCACACCCAGACCAACTGTCCTGTGTCATTCTAGCCTGTTATTTCAATAGAGCTGCTCTAACACACCTGCTTCATTAGCATAACCACTGATGCCTTTATCTCTGAGGTTGCTAGTGCCACAAATAACTCTTGATTCCACCCTATTCTGCAATGACAGTTTTTCCTGAATACATGCTATGTCCTTTGGAGTCATACAAGAACTAGGAGGGTACCTTGATTCATAATGGAAAATTTAAGTAGCAGCTGACATTCGTGTCACCTTTTGTTCCACACAAAGCACTTTCATAGGCATCCTTTTTGATCCTTCTCTTTTGAGAAGATACAGAGGCAAGGGAGTATTGTAGAAAAAAGACTAGATTTGGAGTCAGAAGTCTAGATTTTGGAAGTCTAGATCTGTCTGCTCACTATTTCCTGACTGGGTGGTAGTCACGGGGTAATCATCATCAACTGTGACCAGGGATTCCACTAGCCCTGGAGGTGTCCTCGTGGGATCTGGAAAAGCGTCCATGTGGAGTGGACACAGCTCTGTAGGCGACTAGAGAGTCGCTTTGAAAACATTAGATAAAGGTGCCCCTTTGTCCTGAAGGCCAGTGTCAGAGCAGATGGCTTGGAAAGTGGAAGAGGCAAGATGTCTGCCCCCCTCACTCTCCTAAACAGCTGTACGTGGCAGCCGTGGCTATGGCTAACTTTGAGAGTGGTTCTCATGTGTCAGACATCATGCTGAGAAATTCACACATATTAGCTCATCTATTTCCCATTAGTTCTCTATGAGCTTAGAGAGATCAAGGGCTTTCTTGGATTCGCACAGCTAGTAAGCCGTGGAGCCAGGATGGGAATTCCAGTCTGTGTGACATCCACAGGTCGTGATCCTCACGACCACACCACGTTGGGCAAACTATCCTCCTCCTTGGACTTGTCTTTCCCTGGAGTTACAATTTGTTTTTTTGTTTGTTTGTTTTTGGCGGTACGCGGGCCTCTCACTGCTGTGGCCTCTCGCGTTGCGGAGCACAGGCTCCGGACGCGCAGGCGCAGCGGCCATGGCTCACGGGCCCAGCCGCTCCGCGGCATGTGGGATCTTCCCGGACCGGGGCACGAACCCGTGTCCTCTGCATCGGCAGGCGGACTCTCAACCACTGCGCCACCAGGGAAGCCCTGGAGTTACAATTTGATTGTGTACATGGAAAGGCTTTGCAAGTTTTAAAATACTGTAGAACCATAATCTAATCTTTACAATTGTGTTGTTCAGTAAAAAAATCACTGATCAAAATACTGGCTAAGATGCTTTCTAAACACTTGGGTTTTAAGATTTTCAGAGAAGACGGTGCAACAGGACTAGTTATAAAAGTAGAATACAGATTACTTATAAAGTAACACATTGAGTTCATTTATGGAAAAGAGGGTTAAAATGAGACATTTATAATAAGACAGGTATTATCAAGGGTCACTTGCCATAGATGGCAGATAAGGCTTAATTGTTATGAACTGGGTAAACTGATAGGGTAAATAAAATAATAGTAGAATGATTTATTTCTCTTTTTCTTTAAGGAAGTCTTGAGTGATCTGGTCACTGGCTTATTTTATGTACTATTTTTATCTTGCTAATTAACAGCTATCCAGGGGCACAGAGTGGTGAGGGTAGAAATAACATGAAACCTCCTAAACCATGCTTATGCTTCTCTCCCCACAAGAAGTTTGACTAGTTGGACCTTGAAGGAAAAGGGTTGGATTTTTAGAGACAGATTGATTTTTATTTTTGCCTGTCTGCTTTTAGAGGAGGGATGTTCCAATAAGAGCTAAGTTTCTCTGAGGACAGGACAAGAGTGGTGGTTAGTAGTGCTTGAGCTTGGCGTGAAATCTGATTAATTGAGCTTCAGTTATAAAATGTGTGTCTTGATTCCTTCATTATCATTGCTTTTATAGATATAATATATGAAGAAAACCATGGTGTCTTGAAAATTTAGTCCTCAGTTTTCCTTTTGTGGCCTCCAGTGCTTGATTCTTTAAACTTGGAAGTATTTGCATTTCCTTTTAATTGTCTAAAATGGAACCAAACTTTATCTGGTCTTAAAAAATGCAGCAAAGAAACTCTATCCACTATTTCCAAGATAACATGTAGAATCCAGGATAGGGCTATATCATCATTTCTTTAAAACATCAGACAGATGCCCCTAGTGTGGCAGTGTCTGGGGCGTCATTTGTCTAAGCAAAGATAGGACTAACTTCCTATTTGAAAATTGGCTTATTAAAAACAAAATGAAAGAAAAAACAAAAAAATAAAGACACGTCAGTATGAAATCATGGAAATCCATTCCATAAATAAACTTTAAAATTAAAAAAGAATCTGCCTGTGCCTGATACTATAATCTGTGCTCAAAAATGAAGAACATATTATTAGAATGCAGTGTTTTTGTCAGAACTGTGGTGTCTAATGAGGTGGCCACTGGCCACAGGTGACTATTTGAAATTAATTATACAAAATTAAAAATTACCTTCCTCGCTTGCACTAGTCACATTTCAAGTGCTCAAGAGTCTCCGGTGACTAGTGATGGCTGTTGGACCACACAGGTATGGAATATTTCCATCACCATAGAAAGTGCTGTTGGACAACACTCTCTTAGAATATTCAGTATTCTTCCTAAAACATTAATGAAGTTTGGGGGAGAAGAAACAGACTAACAAGAGCTTTCTTCCAGAGAGCTATATATTATTTTTTTAATTTGAATTTTATTTTATTCATTTATCTTTATACAGCAGGTTCTTATTAGTTATGTATTTTGTACATATTAGTGTATATATGTCAATCCCAATCTTCCAGTTCATCCCCCCACCCGCCCCAGAGCTATATATTATCATGAGGTTCCTCCTTCTGCCTACTCTCCAGGATTGGGTGAGTGTCCGAATCAGCACTGTGCCCGATACTGGTGACTCAAAAGCGATTAAGACACGTACTCTGCCTTCAGCTACTTACAATATCAAGGTAGCTATTGGTTAAAAAAAAAAAAGAAATCCTTGTGGAGAGGATGCTGCATTAAAAAACTAGTAATCTACAATAGTATTTAAGAAATACTGGATACATGAAAATATCTTTATACCTTATTTTCCTTAAAACAGGAAAAAAAAAAACCTATCCTCTGGAAAACCCATTTATCTTATTCTCTCTATTTTTTATTCTCAATCATCCATATTCTTTTACTCTTTTCAAAATGCGAATTCAGTTCTTTCCCTTAGGATTTATTCATTTTAAAACTTTTGATTATGTTTTCTTATAAATTTCCTTATAAAAAACTATATTTCATGCTTTATAATAAATTAAGGTAATAACAATTAGAAATCTAAATTGCCAGTGAAAGTTCCCATCCATCAGAAATTATCTGAAGCTGTGAATGGTACGGGATATACATGTCAGTATCATGTATAAACATTTAATGTATACTCATTACATGTATAACATTTAAAATGACTCTTCTGGATCTTGAAATCTAGAGGTTTGTAGGAATTTTCTTCTTTAGGTTTATTTTCTTCTCCACAGGACACATATTTCTAAAGTAAGTGGGATAGTTAAAAGTTTTTGAGAACAGGTAGAACGAGATTTCAGCCCCTGTGCTGCTACTGAGTTGGGGGTAACCTTTTGACTTGTTTGAACTTCAGTTCTCCCATCTATAAAGTGGGATTAAAACTACCTACTTCGCAGTACTATGCTTTCATTTTAAATTTCCATACATAGAGGCATTTATCAGTGCCTCACAAATGCTAGACTCTCAGCAATGATTAGGTTCCCCCTACCCTGCTGTAAAGACATCTTTAGATTCTTGGTTGGCTGTGATTCGCTGTGTCTTATACAATACCTTTGGCATGACAATTTTTTCTATGGAATGAATATAATAGTGGATATTTATCAAGGGCTTAGTTTGTAACAAGGGCTGTATCTGAAAAGCGCCTCACATAATGACTTTATTTCTTCTCAACAGCAACCCTATGAAGTGAGGAAGGTAATCTCCATTTTATAGAAGTAACAGAGGCTCACGGGGATCCAAGAGCTTGTCCGAGGTCATCCCTCAAACACCCTCGAGTCTGTCTAGCTCCTTTGTCCACACTTCACAACCAGTAGAGACTATGCTAGATGCATTCCAAAAGCTAGTGAGCTAAATGCTAAGAGAGTGAATTTTATGGTATGTGAATAATTTCTCCAGTAAAGCTGTTATATAAAACAGTTGCTGGGCTTCCCTGGTGGCGCAGTGGTTGAGAGTCCGCCTGCCGATGCAGGGGACATGGGTTCGAGCCCTGGTCTGGGAAGATCCCACATGCCGCGGAGCAACTGGGCCCGTGAGCCACAATTACCGAGCCTGAGCCGAGCCTGTGCTCCGCAACAAGAGAGGCCGCGAAAGTGAGAGGCCCGCGCACCGCGCACCGCGATGAAGAGTGGCCCCCGCTTGCCACAACTAGAGAAAGCCCTCGCACAGAAACAAAGACCCAACACAGCCATAAATAAATAAATAGATAAATAAAATAAAAACAAAACCAAAAAACAGT